>NC_134794.1:5636004-5738504 GCF_046742065.1 Oratosquilla oratoria | reverse complement strand
TCCCATGGTGTTTCTATATCCACCAACTATCCAAACAACCCTGATACGTATTTTCAATCTAATTCCCGTTATCTTTAACAAGTTATACTATATGACTTAAATAATCATACTCTCCAATTTCTTCAAAACTCTCACAATCGATCTATCTTTACTCCGAACAGTCAACATTACTTTTGGCTTTAATCCTACTAATATTCAAATCAAAGTAGAGGTGGATAAAGTTAATTTCACCTTCGATCGTATCTTTGCCTCGAACATTACTTTTGTAGTACCAGACGCTGACACTAAAAATGTAATGCCAAAATGGCACAGCTGCCGCCAAAAATAGTGCCACATTGGCATCCACAATGTTTAATTAATAGATGGACGATATGCATATAACGCCTTTATAAAACAATGTTCCTTCAAGAGCACCAACTATGAGAAAAACCAAATATGTCTATATAATGGTGATTTGGGAAATATGATATTAAGTCTAACATTTTAGCAGTAATCGCTGCCACCACCCAAATCTACCACAATGCAAACATAACTTGACTCTAGTATCTTTTCACCAAACACCATTTTATTTCATTCTACTTTAAGGGCGTTCTGATGTTACTTATAGTAGCAGTATCCAGGATGAGTAATTAACGTATATTTCTAGTTTTCACTGTGTTAATTATTAAACTGTAACAAAAATACAACAAAAATATATGTAGGTCTTATATTCAATAATTACATTAGACACAATTGATTTTAAATTGTTGGACCTGAAATAAAAACCCAACTTGGATGATTATCTTTGAAACAACGATGTTCAAGGTAGAAATATATAATTCAACACACAATGGCGTAATTAAGTTATATAATTCGACGCCTAATGGCATAGTTAGGAGGACATGGATTCTTACGATCTAACTTTCTGGCCACTTATCCAATGTTAACCTTACCTACACCTAACCTAACCTCTTTTACTTTATCTTTGGGAGAGCACATTCTCGGCCACAACCTCACTTCACAAATTTCACGTTCTACCTATATTCTTTCGATCACATGTTCAATAACCCCATGTGTTTGTGTGTACACGTGTGTTTGGTAACACACCCTCGACCCATTTCCTCCCTGTTATGGAGGGGGTCCCGGGCTTGAGACTGATTTAAGCTCCGCATGGCTATCGAACGTGTTCGTATCCATGTACAAAAACACCGACTACGGCTTCGTACCAACACTCAAGACTTCGTTATCTCGTTTCTTGATACAATATCTAGATCTCATAAATCCCCTAAATTATTCCTCAAATGGAATCCTGAACTGGAGGTTGGGGATTTTTCTCATTCTTGGCGCCCTTCCCCGAGTTCAGTAAGGTGACCTCAGGTACCTCCCCATGAAACGTTGCTAGGATGTGCCCGGTAGGATTGGGTCGTCGGAGGGAGCGGAAGATGGGGTGGCGTGCATTAAAGTCTCCGGCAATTAATCTGGGTTCATGGCCAGCTAGGGAGAGCATCTCCCTAGGTGTCAGTTCACCATCTCGAGGACGATATATATTGTACAAGATGAGGATGCCCCGGGCAAGGGCGATCCTGGCAACCAAAGCCTCTACTCGTTCACCGCATGGCGAGTACGGATTCACTTGGAACCAATATAGCGAGCCTGAGTGCCCCCCCCCCACCCCGATACCGAGTTGTATGGTATACTTGGTATCCACTGACTCGGATCGGCCGATTGACCGGCCAATTGGTCTCCTGCAAGAGGGCTATATCCACGTCCTTTGTGGCCAGGGCAGCCCTGTAGGACGTGGATTTTCCCAACGAAGCTCCACTGCCCGGCGAGAACGTAGGAATGCACGCACACACACATGCGATAAACTCAGACAATTATACGTTTTGAATCATGCTGACAACAACGTGTGATCTGTCATGCTGAGAACACTTATCAGAGAAAACTAGCTTCTACTAAGATGTGACTACCATAAGTCAAACTCAGGTCCACAATAGATGTTACCTTACCTTGTGTAGGTCTCGGCGAGTTCGCCTCGGCTACAGGAACGCTACAAGACGGGTAGCCGAATCAAGACCCGAATCAACATCAAAGTCAACCTACCTTATACAAAACAACAAAAATATATTAAGTACATTACCGTTTTGGTGGGTTCAAAACTCCATTTGTATACATACTATCCATTTCAAACAACGGTACCTTTTCCTTGGCCAGCACTAGATTGAAACTTGATCAGCAATGCTAGAAACAGGTGGCTCACGCTGAGGGAAAGAAATGATCTTCATTTGGTTTTGGTCACCTAAGATGCATGCACATGCGCGCGCGCACACACACAAGCACAAAGTTTTCCATGGAATACCTTAAATGAAAGAGACCAAGCTGGAGCAATACATCGATTAAAATCTAAATATGATCAATAGAAAACAAGAATATAGAGCAAAGTGGAACCATACATCAATCTGAAAATAAATAAAATAAAACTGTTAAGTGGCAACTTGACATTAAAGACTGGTTGTAACACACACACACACATATATATATATATATATATATATATATATATATATATATATATATATATATATACCGTTGATGCAATGTTGCAACAGAATATTATGAAAAATTGACAATAATTTGAAAAAGACTATCGACAAGTGAAAAAAATTGTTTTGGGGTTACTTAAGAAGTAAGCCTTTTCCAATATAACAAACAGTAACGATGATCATGGCTTTTCACATGGATGAGGTGGTGCGGGAGGTAAAGGAGAGGGTAATGGGCAGGGGAATGGAGATGGTTAAAGAAAATTGAGAAAAGTGGGAGGTGAGCCAGTTGTTGTTTGCTAACGATACTGCACTTGTGGCAGGGTCAGAGAAGGGAGTTTCAGACAGAGTTTGGGAGTATGTGCGATAGGAGAAAGTTGAAAGTAAATGTGGGTAAAAGTAAGGTGATGAGATGTACAAGGGGAGATGATGGCAGTGAATTGTTAGTCTTAAAGGAGAAAACCTGGAGGAAGTGGATAACTTCAGGTATTTTGGGTCGCATGTGGCTGTAAAGGGGGAGTGGAGGTGGAAGTAAATTGTAGACTGAGAGAAGCAAGTAAATGCCTTGGGAGGATTGGAAAGTGTCAAGAGATATCGGCATCTGGAAATGGATGCAAAGAGGAGACTATATAAAGGTATTTGTGCCGAAGGCACTGTATGGGGCAGAAACATGGAATCTAAATTCTAAGAGAAGCATAAAAAAAAAATTCAAACGTGTTTGAGATGAAATGTCTGAAATATGGTAGGGGTTACAAGGTTGGATACAGTGAGAAACGCGGTGGGATGGAAAGGGAGATGGCAGATTGGACTGATGAAAGAGTATTGGGATGGTCTGGACACATGGAAAGAATGAGATGAAAGATTTGAAAAAAAAGGAGAGGTAGGAGCGAGCTTTTCAGGGGACGACCGAGGATGAGATGGATGGGTGGGGTGAAAGGGGCGTTGAGCAAGAGGAGGATATTTGTTGAGCAAGAAAGGAGATAGGGTGATTGGAGATAGGGGCGAGTGGAGAATGGTTGTGTATAGATGATACTGTGATTATGGGGAAGTAGGAAGTGGTTATGTATGAACATTTTGACGCAGCCCAGAGGGATTTCTCCCCGTCTTCCCTTTTTCTGCATGAAGGAAAGGAGAGGTCGCCGATTAAATGAAGCGGCCTCGCTATGGATGTGCTGTGTCTTGCTGCACTGCTTCTGACCCAAGACAGTGACCGGGATACAGGGATGACCTGTCATCCATGAGAGGTTAAGATGGGAGGAAAATGTGGTGGATAGGAGTGGAGTGCATGGGAGTGGAGTGCGTGGGAGTGGGCACTTGCATCCTGACTTGGCTACCTTCCTTGCAAGGGGGAAAAACCCTTGGTATATTGAAATGGTATAATGATATGCAATGAGTATCCTCCTCGCTCGAGTCTCATTATGGACCTAAAGGTATCCTGTTGTCAGGTAAGCATGGTATACAATACAAACACACTGGTCTTCAATTTGTAATAATCTGGCGAAAATAATGGTCCTAATATACCTTCGGAAAATCTTTACCCGAATTAATCAATATAATGCTAACCATAACAAAAAATACAATGTAAGCCATTCCAACGAAGACCTGATTCCAGTTGACAGGAAGCATCTAAGAAACAACGCACATCCCACACAATGTGCTCATGGTGTAGTGGTTATCACATCTGTCTAACACACAGAAGGTCCCAGGTTCGAGCCCTGGTGAGCACAGGTAGCTTTTTTATTTATCATTATTTTCTTTTGCAGTTTTTTTTTCTTTTTTTTACCCTTAAGTCATATAGGGTAGTTGTTCCGTACAAACCATTCCTCATTTTCTTTTGCAGTTGTTTTTTTCTTTTTTTTTTTTTTACCCTTAAGTCATATAGGGTAGTTGTTCCGTACAAACCATTCTATATCTACTCTCTTGTGCTCCATCATCATTTAGTCTTCTTTCACGCAGATTTTGGTGTCCACCCAACTGAGTTTGGTCACAACAGACTTGCGTGAAGGAAGGTTCGGACCTTCCTATGGCCGGTCATGCTACTCTATTTTTGTACAGAATGCCTAAGCACGCATGGCACTCGTGGTGTAGTGGTTATCACATCTGCTTTACACGCAGAAGGTCCCAGGTTCGATCCCTGGCGAGTGCAGCTTTATGGAACGGGTTTAGACGCTCGTGGGACGAAAAATTACGCAACGGCAGGGGACGCTTTCGCTTTGATGACAAACTTCGTTCCAACGCCAGACGATTTTATTCATCTCTGAACAAGACTCTTCGCTGATTACTGACTACCTCGCCTAATCCCTTCTTCTTTTGGGAATTTTGGTCTAGCTTGGGCCAGACGATTTAATTCGAGAATATTGTTAATAAAGTTAATGAAATCTACATGCTTTTTTGTGTTACCTTCGGCAATTGAAATCGTTATTTCGAACTTTGTGTTCTTTTCATTATCTGCACTTCATGTATATCGATTCATTGCCAAACTTCTTCTTATTATTATTATCATCATCATCATTATTACTATTACTATTATTTTTTTATTATTATTACGTCACCCAAGACGATCTTATTCAGCTGATACGAGGTCCATGAGCTTCAGGTTAATAAACTTAAAATCATTCCAATTCGTTAAAAAATATATAACCCATAAAAACACTATATACCAATGGCCTCTTCCCCTTTATACGGGAGGTAGCCAGCCAAGGTATGACCACTTACAACCACACTCTCATCCATCATCCATTTGGTCCCCCCCACCCCAGTTCCTTGTGGATGATGGGACACCCGTCTACTGAGAATGGACATCAATTCACTAGAATCAGTACAGAGGAGAATGACCAAAATGATACATGGGCCCAGAAATTTACCTTACAGAGAGGCTTAGGCACCTTAATTTACACTCTCTGGAAAGACGCAGAGTGCGGGGTGATCTAACAGAGGTGTTCAAGTGGATCAAAGGCCTTAACAAGGGTGACGCAATCAAGGTCATCATATTAAGACAATAGGGCAGGACTCGCAGTAATGGATTTAAATTGGACAAATTTAGATTTAAGAAGGAAATACGCAAGAACAGGTTCACTAATTGGGTGGTTAACGAATGGAATAGACTTAGTAACCATGTAGTGAGCGCTGAAACTATCGGTTGTTTTAAGGGAAGGTTAGACAACTTTATGGATGGGGATTGATTGATTAAAGTTTATCTGGCGTCGTAACTGCAGAGGTCATAGACGCCGATTTGTTAAATTCTAAGATTCAATTTTGGGTATAGATAATAATAAGTGATTTACTATGTATAGATGAAGGTAAATATTAATAAATCTAAATTCAGGATTAGGTTTATGGATGGGGATGGCAGGTAGTAACAGACATGGAACTGCCTAGTGTAGGCCTTATGGTCTCTTGCAATCACCTTCATTCTTGTGTACCTTTCACTGCTTGGATTAAAGGCAACGCTACAAGACGCAATACGTCCACAGTTTATTATCATTAACTGTAATCTTAATGCCAGCCAAGCATAACATTAGCTTTTTATTCATAATCTAACGAAAATTGTGATCTTGAATTTAATCAACCTGGTGGTAACCATAACAAAAAATATAATGTATGCCATCCCGTTGAAGACCTGATGTCAGGTTGTTGGGGGCTATTTATGAATGCCCAAGATGCAACTCCTGTACGTTGGTATGTGCTCATGGTGTAGTGGTTATCACATCTGTCTAACACACAGAAGGTCCCAGGTTCGAGCCCTGGTGAGCACAGGTAGCTTTTAGTTTCTTTGTACGTAGGCTCTCTCCTTCTTCTCCTTTTCTTCTATATTTTTTTCTTCCGTGTTTATATGGAGAAGCTGTCAACAGCAAACCATTCTTCATCTCCTATTTTGCGTTCCATTCCCATCTAGTCTCTTTCCAGGCAGTTCTTTGACACAAGGAACCCTCCACTTCCATGGAGTCTTGTTCACCATCTTGAAGACTTCCGTCTAAAGGTTTGTGTTTACCTATGGCTACCCATGGTCATCTATTTTTGTACAAAATACCTTAACACGCACCGCACTCGTGGTGTAGTGGTTATCACATCTGCTTTACACGCAGAAGGTCCCAGGTTCGATCCCTGGCGAGTGCAGCTTTATGGAACGGGCTGGAGTTCGTGGAAGGTTAACCAAAGTTTCGCCACTTAGCAGAGACGCCTTCGCAACAAATTTGGTCCCAACGATATGAAATTACGTCACGCAGCCTCTTCGCTTTAGGAATGTTGGTCTGCCAAACGCTAATCCTTTTCATTCGTTAGAAAGCGACTAATTAGATTTAATCATTGAGTAAAATCTAGTTCACTCCATTAAGACGATTCTATTCAGATGATACAAGGTCTGCGAGTTTCAGGTTAATAGACAGAATTTTAACAACTTTAACCCGTTAACAAACTAATACATGACCTCTAAAACCTCACCCCGATTGATGTCCACATTACACTAATTACTAAATACAAACAAAATCTATGAAAACTAATCAATCTAACCACAATTTGGGTTATGTCTTTATTTTGGCTGACTCCGGGCAATTAGCTTATTGAATGCCCTCGAGAATTGGAGATAGTGTTCACTGTAACTTGTGTGGAACAAGTTATCTGATAGTTAACCCCTTCCCCATAAAAAAAATCCTCCTTGCTTCTTCCTTTCTAACCTCTCCACGTCATCACTTTATTTTTTTTTTTACTCGAGTGCACCATTTCCAGAGGCCCCTTGCCTTCGCAAAACTGTTTCCACCTCTTTGTTTATCTTCGTTCTCTCCAAGTTCTTAACTACTTTTACCACTTTTTTTTTTCCATGCCTCAACCAATTTACCTTTCGTTCCCTCCCATGGTCATCTAATCACTTTACTCGACTGCACAATGTAAACATACGCCTGTCCTTTTGTCCAGTTTTCACATTGTGGCATTTTGTCTGTGGTCTTTTAAGTCTGTAGCATTTTGCCTGTGCCCGTTACATTGTGTGGCATTTTCTCTGTGGACATTATATCGTGTAGCACTTTGTCTGTGGACATTATGTCGTGTAGAATTTTTTCTGCGGACATTATATCGCGTAGTATTTTGTCTGTGGGCAGTATGTTGTGTAGTTTTTTGTCCGTGGACATTATGTCGTGTAGCATTTTGCCTTGATACGAATTTTCCACGTCTCAACATTTGGTACGCATCCAAGGCCCCCCCCACTTCACACTTTTTGTGTCTTCGGACCCGTGTGGTGTCAGCTGTACTAAAGATAACATGATAACAATTCACGAGTTTCTTATTGACTTGTCCAATGCTGCCAACAAAATGACGTATTGCAGGTGGAAGTCTATGCATAAAGTTCGCAAAGGAGACTAGCACATTAATACAAGATTGAAAAAAAAAAAAAAAAAAAAAAAAAAAAAAAAAAAAAAAAATTCATTGTCAAAGTCAAATGAATACTTCCCGACAAATGATCGAATCAATATAAAGAGAATGTCACATGACAATGAACTTAGGGAAGATCACATCACAACACCCTAATGGCGGAACATGCTGTTATATGAAACAATACTAAAGGGGCGGGCGTGGGGCCAGGTCAATCCCGGCTACATAACAATGACCTAAGCTACCGGCCAGGTCAATCCCAGCAACGTAACAATGACCTAAGCTACCGGCCATATCAATCCCAGCTACGTAACAATGTGTGGTCATGGCTTTGGAAGTGTTTCGAGATCTTGAAGTTGTACATTAATGTCGGGGGTTGTCAAATATTACAATCTCGGTCTGACTGAGGCAGAATTATTCTCCGAGGATAAAGAAACTATGGTCTCATTCTGAATGTTCCTACGCCATTATGTTCACATACTATAATGAAAAACACGTGTAGTATTAACCACTTGGAAAGTTGAACAAACGAACCTGAGAATCCTAGTGCACTTTCAGTGCAAATGCACAATACAACCAGCAAACCGCAAAAAAAAAAAAAAAAAAAAAAAAAAAACTCTTGTAAACACATGTTGATATGTTCATGACTAAATGCACAATACAACCAGAAAAAAATCTTGTAAACACATGTTGATGACCTGTCTTAGTCTACATTGGGTAAAACTATCACGAATCCAGGAAATTTCTCACAGACATTACCCCATATCACTTTTTCCCACATACAGGTGGATACTGTCCCACAATGATTTATCGATTCCTTTTTTTTTTTTTTTTTTTTTTTTTTTTTACTAGGTAAGAGTATAAATAAGGAGAAGGATCACGGCCCGATAGTCGTATACAAAGTTGGAAGGAAAGGACAGTGTGTAGAAAGAGGAGGACGATACCCCTTGTGTATTCATTGGGAGTAGCTAAGCCAGCCCATTTTTCTTCTTTAGTTGTGTAGTTCCAATGTGGTTTACTTAGCTACTAGGTTGGTCTGATACAATGTATACTGGATGTGGTGATAGTGTCTGGGCCCTTCTCTTTGGCCACCAGGCATGGGGTTGAGTTCTTGTTCGTTTCCTTTCAGATGCTCTGGGGTAGCGGTGCCTTCAAGTTTGATTTGTCATACAGTGGAGTCCGATGCCGAGAGGTTCTGTTTTGGTTCTTTTGTGGATTCCTTCGATTGTTTCATGAAATAGTGTGAGTTTGACCACTACCAAACCTGAGGAGCCTGCTTTGAATGCTCTGTAGTTGGTTTTACGATAAAGTATTGAGATGGCGTATGGGTATTATATTATTGGTCTAAGGTTTTGTATATGTGTACTTTAACTTTCTCTGACATTGCTTTGGATTTCCTAAGTTTTGCCGCGATGGATTTTCCCTTTTTCAATTTGTCGTTGACATGGATCAGTATGCCCCGCTGGGTTACTCGATTTCCAGTAATTTGCCAGATTTGGAATATTCGATGGTCTCATCTACTGTTATTGGTGTCGGGCTGAACTTCGCAACTGGGATCACCTCGAATTTGGATTCATTTTTATTCTAATTTCTTTTCAAACTCCATGATCTGGCTGATAGTTCTTTCTACTTGCTTCGCCATCATTTTGGTCGATTTTCCTGGATATGTGATAATATGTGTTATGTAGTACGAGTACGTTATAAGGTCGCTGTTTGCCGTGGTAATGGGAATACCTGCTGTGTATACCGTGTATATATAATATATATATATATATATAGTGTTGGTGAAAAACAAGATCCTTGAGGTAGACCACTCTTCAGAGGGAATATTTCGCTTTTGTGTTATTTTAATCGTATTCTCGCTGTGCGCCCTATTAGGAATCCGCACAGGAGTTTAGTTAGTTCTTCTGGAAGCTGCAGTCGGATTATTTTGGGCTTCAGTCCATAATGCCACACCTTACTGAACGCTTTGTTAACGTCTCGAAGTACTCATGTACATTGGTGACGTGATGACATTGTGTTTGCTATCTGTTCATATGTTTTTGTTTATTACTTGTTCTATTTTAATTTATTATTAGTTATATGTCAATTTATTATTCACTATTTACCTGTTTGTTTATTATTTAACTATACCTATGCATTTATTTTATTATTATTTATGATAATTATTTATCATTATATTTTTTCGCATCCGACCTAGTTATGGACCAAAAGGTCTCCTGTCGGCATGCTCCGCCTTTGTAATCCTTTGGTGGTGGTTGTTCCACGGAGTAGTCGGAATCCATATTGCCTGGGGTTGTATTGTGCCTCATCCTTGTTTTTCTTTTCTTCTAGTATCTTTGCTGGTACTTCGAGTAAAGAAATCTGTCTGAAATGTTCTACCTTCTTTTGATGCTCTTTCCGGCTTTGGAATAAGGGTGATTGTGGCGTTTATTAATGGTGTTGGGAAATACCTGTGGCTAGACTAGTGATCCAGACATTAGTCTCCAGACATTTGATCTCTGGACATTTGGTCTCCAGACATTTGATCTCTGGACATTTGGTCTCCAGACATTTGATCTCGGGACATTTGGTCTCCTGACATCTGGTCTCCTTCGTTAACAAAAAACTGGACATTTGGTCTCCATATGAAATTTATCATTAGTACAGATAACCATATAACATATTTGGTAAAGAAACTTAGCAATAAAATATTCAAATATGTTTCTTGGGATCATATGCTTAGTAATTAAATGTTTAATATTACTAGCCGTGGGCTAATCTATCAACCATGTTGTTCGGAAGTTGTGAGAGTATTTTTTTTTCTCTCTCTCAAGGGGATTTGTTCTTGAACCCTTAGATAACAGTTTTCACTTCGTTGGCTGTGATTTGTTCTGTGAGGTAGTGGTCGGTTGTCAACCGGCCTCTGCTCGTCTCGATCTATACTGCTTGGGCGGAGTCATCAGAGTCCATGACTGCCCTTTGTTGTAGACCTATTTTCACAGCAATAGCTACTCCACCATTTATTTTATCACTCGTGTTTTGCCAATATATTTCGTACCCATGAATCTTCATTCTATTGTTATTCTTAACCCCAGTGCTGTTAAGGAGTACGATGTGAGGACTTAGTTGATAGTATATATTTGTTAGTTCATTGCGTCTGTTAAAGGATCAGTGTTGCATATTATGTTGCATTATTTCCAGTTTATGAAAGTCTATTTCTTAGACTGTACCCTTGGTCTCCATGTATGTTCATCCCCTTTTCTATGGTTTGATGTTTGTCTTGTGAAATTATTTGTATTTCCTTGTTTTTTCGTGTAGATAGATGGCTATGAGTCCATTTCTCATTACCTTTCCTGATTTCCTCTCTTATTTGTTGGGATAACATACGAGTATGAAATAACAATGAGACTGCAAGAGACCATAAGGCCTACACTAGGCAGTTCCATGTCCATTACCCCACCTGTCATCCTTATCCATTAAGTTTCTAACCGTTTCTTAAAACAACCGATAGTTTCAGCGCTATATAGTTACTAAGTCCATTCCATTCGTTGACCACCCTATTAGTAAACCAATTCTTGCCTATTTCCTTCTTATATCTAAATTTGTCCAATTTAAATCCATTACTGCGAGTCCTGCCCTGTTGTCTTGTTATGACAATCCCCTTCTTGGGCTCTGTTTGCTGTGGTATACAATTAGAGTGGATCAGTTGAGTCCAAGTTTTGTGTTGATGGCTATTTTCCTTTCTTATAAAGTATTAGAATATTATGTTGATTTTTTAATTCTTAGAACGCAAACGTAAGAAATATTGTATACAATGGATTCTTTGTTCATAGATTTTTTGTATTTAATTACTTTCCCTCTCTAACAGAGTTTTATGTTGATTTACTTTGGCAATAAACCCAGTTAAAGATAAAATCTATCAACAATTCAGCAAACTGCTCCAGTTGTCTATAGCAGTGTGTGTGTGTGTGTGTGTGAGAGAGAGAGAGAGAGAGAGAGAGAGAGAGAGAGAGAGAGAGAGAGAGAGAGAGAGAGAGAGGGGGGGGAGGGGGACGAGATGTAAAGCAGGTACATAGGTCTCCCTTTCCCTTCTAAAAGACATCCTTGTGCTCACCAGGGCTCGAACCTGGGACCTTCTGTGTGTTAGACAGATGTGATAACCACTACACCATGAGCACGCTTCTAGATTCTACCTAACCTCTTCTGAAGAGTTAACCACAAGCGGTCTTGGAGTAATTATAATAATTACTCCATTAATCCAAGACTTCTTCCTCCAAAACTGATGACATATTGGCCAAGTGTTCTTGGCACAATGCAAATTGAATCTTAAGGTAATCGTCAAGTCTTTCTATGGTGAAGTGGTCACAACAACGCTCGTTCCTCAAGGTAATACCTACGCCCACGACACAGCATTCCCGTTACTCATTACCACAGGTACATTGCTGAAAAGCATCTGGTATATACCAGCATATTTTGGTTTTCGGTGGTTGTGATGGTAGTGATGGCGAAAATATTAGGAAAGAATTGGTTTACTAATAGGATGATCAACGAATGGAATAGACTTAGTAACCATGTAGTGAGCGCTGAAAATATAGCTTTTAAGAAACAGTTAAATGACATGGATGGGGTTGACAGGTGGTAATGGACATGGAACTACCTAGTGTAGGCCTTATGGTCTCTTGCAGTGTACTTATTCTTATGTTCTTACATCAACATGAGAGGGGCTCGCACGGGTAAGAATCGCATGTTTCATTCAATGGCCATTGTAGTATACCTCAAGTAAAAACCAACAAGAATGTACTTTTAGTTTCGTTATACAACCTATATATAAATTCTGATTGCAACCCGTCTATTCTATTTGTGAGACATCTTTACATCAGGGTGTTAGCGACTCAAGAGAAAATCGCCAGAGGAGAAATAAAGTTTATATCTACATTTCTATATAAAAAATAAGCTTCGCATTTCTATATACTCTGAAGAAGTCCTCTTGGGACGAAACGTTAGTAATAAAACTACGTTTGTGTGTGTGTGTGTGTGTGTCTGTGTGTGTGTGTGTGTGTGTGTGTGTTTGTGTGTGTGTACCTCACCACCCTTTCTACTCATTCTGTCATACATATTTTCCTAATATATATCAGTCCTTTATCATGTAAACCTGATAGCTAAGTATACTATTCTGTTTGGAGCCAACAAATTTTATTCAGTTGAAAGAAATCCTCGCTACTCAATGGCTACATCTTACTTCAAATATCCTTAGAGACATCGACAATCGTCAGATGATTCTTATTCAGCTCAAGAATACTCCGAACCTCCTCTCGTTTACAGGTAGTCCCTCACTAACTCAAATTTCGAATTTGAGGTCCATGCACTATTCACAAGAACGGCCTTGTGGCGCAACGGATAACGCGTCTGACTACGGATCAGAAGATTCCAGGTTCGAATCCTGGCAAGGTCGAGTGAAACATTTTCAAATTATGAAACAAAATACAAGATTCAAGTTTATAAAGCAACCTACTCAATGTCCACGCTACTTAACATATATTTTCTTATACTTGCTACTTAAAATATATTTTCTGTCGAATACAATAGAAAACCCAATTCAAACTAACGAAAAATCTGTTAACTTTGTTGTGGGGAGAAAGTATCGGCCTTGTGGCGCAACGGATAACGCGTCTGACTACGGATCAGAAGATTCCAGGTTCGAATCCTGGCAAGGTCGACTGTCAGTTTTTCCTATTCGCTTTAAACAGACATGGTCACCTTTCATTACTCCTACTGTTAATAATTTCCACAATACAAAGCAATCTGGCTGTGGTCAGAATCCTGGCAAGGTCGCCAATAATCGATCTTCCACTTCTAATCCTCGCAACGAAAATACAACTCACCGAGCCTGGTACAACTCGATCAATAACTAAATCTTGTTCAAGGACACATACCATTAACCCTAAAGACAGCGATGCCCAGTTTGAGTTTCAGCTCAACATTCTTCTACAATCAATTTCTTTCTAACTGTAACAGCAGCAGCAAACATGTAATCACAAACACTATTCCCTCTTAAATCCCTGCATCACTTCCCGAATTCATTTTTTTCTGTTCCCTTAAATTCAACCAATCAACAAGTTTAATTTTAAAAAGACGAAAGGCCAAGAGGTCAAAATATTCAAAGATCTAAAGTGAGACGATGATCCAATAGCCTACCACTGAGAAATATCATTCCAACAGAAACATGGACCCCAAACATCATAGGTAATGTAAATACACAAAATAACTCATCACATGCTTTCGACACCTATTACTATTATCAGTATGGTAATATAAAACCTGACCTACCCTAGCATAATTCTGGTAGACACGTCCTGGTTCGCCTGGTTAGGTTTAGCATGAATTAAATTGAATCGCATTACGCTAATTTGGTTCAATTTGGACCGGGTAATTTGGGATAAAGCAAAAAAGTTTGGGTGAAAATATTACCTTCCTTATCATATTCGACCATCGTGGGATATTCCCTAATGTTGTATATTGCATACACTTTCCCTTAGTAAACGGTATATTGTAACACCCTCGGCAATGTATAAATAATTCATGATACTTTGAAGAATGGAAGACATATGAGCGGCAGGGTAGTGAAGTAAAGACAGAAAACAGTTAAGAGCTTTAATTACCATACCTTTCGTTCTTACCAAGACTTCCTCTCTGAGGGTCTTCCACTGTCCCTCTGAGGAAGTCCTGGTAAGGAAGTAACGTTAGAAAAAAAATCCAACTGTTTTCTGAGTTTACCTTACCAACCTGCCACTCAGACGATACACTTCTTCCTCCTATTGTATGGGTCTTTTTCAGTACAATGTGGACCTAATCTGCAGGTCCACAATCTACAGACTTTCAACATGCTTCTCTTCTACCTCTACCTTTAACATTTTACGAAAGTAGTCAGGGATAAACTCGGTTCATGACACCTGTGTTTCCTCTTCCCACTCACGCCAACCTGTCAATGTCTCAACTACGGATGATATGGACATTACATGCACTTGCTGTAATAACTGTCATTTATTTTATATTATTTGTTTATTTCTTTTGTTATCATTTGTCTGTTAGTTTATCTGCTTCTCACTTATTATTTGTTATATGTTAACTTATTATTTACTATTTACCTGTTTGTTTATTACTTAACTATACCTATGCATTTATGTATTTTATTATTATTTACATTATATTTTTATTTATTCATTTATCATGATTATATTTTTTCGCATCCGACCTAGATATGGACCAAAAGGTCTCCTGTCGGTATGCTCCGCTATGTAATCCTTTGAGTTATACCAACGATTCGGAGAACATTTATTTGAACTTTGGTTCTATGGGTCCCATTTGGCACAGAAGCTTTCGCGATTCCCTACCTAATTATCATGTGGTACTGACCCGTGCATTCACGTTACTTTGCATTTGGTAAAATCCAATCTGCTGCGAGACATGAGATACAAATATGTCAACCCTTTTTTCATTTGACAGTAACTTCTGACTTCTTTCTCAATTATCCATAACTATTTTTAATGTTCATTAAATTACTTCTAAGCATCTCACCAAACCACAAACCTGAACTATCTGCCTAATACAAGAATTTACTTCCAGACCCCCCCCCCGTTACCTTAATATGTTCCCATTATTATGTCGAGACGCATGTACATAGGACCTTCCTATTACATTTCAAATAGGTTCTATCCATTTCATGAGCAATCACCTTCCCCCTCCCCCTCGATATCTCTTTTAACGAATCTCGTAACGTGTGACCAAATTCCTAAACTTCCATTTACGCTACTCGTTCACATTAAGAACATAAGAATAAAGGAGACTGCAAGAGACCATAAGGCCTACATTAGGCAGCTCCGTATCCATCACCACCTGTCATCCCCATCCATAAAGTTGTCTAATCGTTTCTTAAAACAACTGATAGTTTCAGCGCTTACTACATGGTTACTAAGTTTATTCCATTCATCGACCACCCTATTAGTAAACCAATTCTTGCCTATTTCCTTCTTAAATCTAAATTTGTCCAGTTTATACCCATTACTGCGAGTCCTGCCCCGTTGTTTTATTATGATGACCTTGTTTGCTTCACCCTTGTTATAACCTTTGATCCACTTAAACACTTCTATTAGATCACCCCGCACTCTACGTCTACTGTGAAGATATCTGAAACCCTCTCTTAATGGTTAATCGATCATTTGTCAGATTCCAGTTTTTTCTTTTAAAAACCTGTCATTATAATCTGTGTCTTATCATTGTATCTTGTTACTTCTAGATTATATTTTACACCAGGCTTGGTCATCTCGTACTTCTTTATTCTTTCGTTTTAAGACACTAAGAAGTCTCGCATATTGAGTTTATGGACATCTTTCCATCTCCCGATTATTCTCGATTAGTACATTAATGACTGCCACCAGCCCATATTCATCTAAGAGAAATCACCTACGCAGAGATTATGATTTGTTCTCACTGACATTTTCAACAATATTGACTTAAACATTCTATTCGACCGAGGCTCTACAATGCGAAAGTTGTGTTCAAATCAGTTTCCTTAAACCAGTGGTGTAAAAAAAAAAAAAAAATCGTACCACTATCCAATATAAACACAGTGCAAACATATGAAAAAGATTAATGATACAAACCTTGCTGAGAAATTATTAGATATATCCAATTACTGAACAAAGGTACTTTTTTATTTCAATATAGAAATGTCAATTAATAGGTTACAATGAATGCACATTATGCTTTCTCATGGTAAATATACAGTACCACTGCACGGGCTGTGTTTCGTATCCTCAGGTTTAAGGTTTCGTACCCCAAGATAAAGAACCGTTGCCTTAAATGATCCTTGTGTTCTCAATACACACATTGTCACCCGAAACGATAATTACATATAATGGGTCACAGGAAATCCGAAAAACACACTCGACAGCCCAGGTAAATCAGAAAAAGCTACCTGTGCTCACCAGGGCTCGAACCTGGGACCTTCTGTGTGTTAGACAGATGTGATAACCACTACACCATGAGCACATAGTGTGACTACGCAGAGAATCGGAACCCATCGCCCCCTTCGAGTCCTCGGCTAAATCTTAACAACTGACCTCTTCCGTGATTACAAAGGCGGAGCTTGCAGACAGGAGACCTTTTGGTCCATAACTAGGTCGAATGTGAAAAAATATGTATAATTATAAATTAAAATTATAGTAATATAAATAATAATATAAATAAATGCATAGGTATGGTTAAACAGTAAAGAGGTAAATAGTAAATAATAATAAATTGACGTATAACTAATAAATGAAAATCAAGCATATAATAAACAAATAGAAAAGGGGACGAATCGCAAATGGATATAGTAGATCAATACATACATGCATACATACATATACCAAAGGCTTTTTCCCCTTTACACGAGGGGTATTAAAAATAATAATAATAATAAAAGGCATAGAAACCACTCCCACCCATTCCATTCCCTACATATTCTACTCCCCTCCCTCTCATCTTGGCACCTCCTGGATGACGAGTCATCCCTAGATCTTGTCCACTGCCCTGGGTCAGAGGCAGTGTCACAAGACAGCACATCCACAGCAAGGCCGCTTCATCAAATCGGCGACCCCTCCCTCTCCGTTCGAAATTACAATTACAATTGCCGAGGATAACACAAAAAAGTATGTAAGCTCATTTCCATTGCTGTAATGACTGCCATTATTCTATATTATTTGTTTATTTTATGCTTGATTTTCACTTATTAGTTATACTTCAATTTATTATTTACTATTTACTATTTGACTATACCTATGCATTTATAATTATTTATCTTCTGGTAAGAAGATAGATAATAATTTAAATAAATGCATAGGTATAGTTAAACAGTAAATAATAACAAATTGACGTATAACTAATAACAAATGAAAATCAAGCATATAATAAACAAATAATATAAAATAAATGGCAGTCATTACAACAATGGAAATAAGCTTACATGCTTTTTTGTGTTATCCTCGGCAATTGTAATTGTAATTTCGAACGGAGAGGGGGGGGGGTCGCCGATTTAATAAAGCGGCCTTGCTGTGGGTGTGTGGTGTCTTGCGACACTGCTTCTGACCCAGGGGAGTGGACAAGATCCATGGATGACCCGTCATCCAGGAGGTGCCAAGATATGAGGGAGGGAAGAGGATGGAGGGGAGTGGTGTGTGTAGGGGATGGAATGGGTGGGAGTGGTTTCTATGCCTTTTTCTTTTTGACTACCCCCCGTGTAAGGGGAAAAAGCCTTTGGTATATGTATGTATGTATGTATTGATCTACTTTATCCATTCGCGACTCTTTTTTTTTTTCCTATTCCCGGAAACAAATGGGCCGGCAAGGCAGCTCAAGAAGCTGCATCCTCTTTCAGTGCTTCAAAAGAATGAAGGAGACTGCATGAGACCACAAGGCCTACACTAGGCAGTTCCATGTCCATCACCACCTGCCATCCCTATCCATGAAGTTGTCTAACCGTTTCTTAAAACGACCGATAGTTTCAGCGCTCACTACATGGTTACTGTAGTGACTGCAACAGATGTTTTCCCTATCCTCTGGTCCACACAACAAAATGTGTGACGAAATGGCAGGAACACACAAGCCATTTTATATACATAATGGACAATAAAGGAATAACTGAGCCCTGGAGAACTCCACATATAACACTCCCACATTTGGATTTTACACTGTTAATAGTGACCTTCTATTTTCTGCCACTGTTCCACTCTAATCCATTCAAACACTTTTCCTTTTATGCCATGACAATCAAACTTCTTGTTTGCTAACGAAACAAGAGACTTTCGTTTCGCCTAGGACATCTTCTGAGTAATGGCGCCTTTCCTCCCTCCACCTCCCCTTATTACGGGCTCAAAGTCCGTGGGAGTGATATTTCACTCCCAAATAAAAATTATAGTAAATAAAATAAAACAAAATAAAAACTCGTACCCCCATCTACTGTAGATATACTGCAAACATTATTTTTATTGCATTATATCTATACTGGATGGGGGTACGATATTTTTTTTTTAAGATAATCAAGGGGAACGGGCATTGAAAAAGATTAAAAACTACTGACTTAGGACTGTTACAACGCTCCTACATGTACCCCCGCCCTACTGGCTGATCCTTGGCTTAGCTTATGACAGTCTGTCTATGGACGGCGACGACGTCAGCGCTCCGTTGAATATAACGACCCGACCCTAACATCGCATTCCAACAACCCAAAATGACAGTAACGCCGTTATGTCGTCCACACGATACACCCTCTGGCTAACTGTCGGGAACATAACCTTTCAGTTTTAATTGTATACAGTACTCCATTGAGGCTTGTTAACCCACTGTCGGAGATATAAGATGGGCAGAAAATCTGTATATTTCGACCACTATATGTTGTCCCCTTCAGCAGAATGATAGTGTGGAGTGAGAGAATAAATATAGCTAAGAGGGGGTACATTTGGGGACAGGGAAAAGGGGAGGGGACTCAAGTTATAGTCCTTGATAGTTCATTGTTAACCTGTACTATTTAGATGCCTTCTACCTCCTCCCTCGGCCCCTGGACTGGTGGCGGAATGGTAGAGTGGCAGAGTATCGCGAAGCAGTTCCGAGTTCGCGTCCCTGATCTGCAATCAACATTAACCGTAGGTATGACTCCAGTGACAAAACCAACCCTTTTAACAATGGAAAATATAGTTTAAATATGTCTCCGGTGACCCCATCCTTTGGGTAACCACAGGCAAGAGCAAATCGAAAAGGAGTCAGCGACCTTGCCAGGATTCGAACCTGGAATCTTCTGATCCGTAGTCAGACGCGTTATCCGTTGCGCCACAAGGCCACGGTATAAGATGACTACCTGCTGAATATGGGTTTATAATATATAGATATTTTCCTAAGCATTAGTATTTTATGTTATTTAGAGATGCTGATAATAACATTGATGATAACAATTTTATTTGGCATTGAATCAATATACATGAAGTGCAGATAATGAAAAGAACAAATGGTTCGAAATAACAATTACAAATGCCGAGGATGACACAAAAAAGCATTTAAGCTTATTTCCATTGGGTCCTCAGACAATACTTGGTAAAATTGAAACAGGTAACTAATTACAAGTGCATCAACTGAACACACCTTACAACCTGTTTACAAATATATACTGTATATATTTTTGTAGGTACAAGTTCTTGTCAATCTTAACTATCGACTGAAATTAGGGATGGTGCCTATATGAATGATGAAATAACGATGACAAAATACTTGGCCGAAAGGCAAGTTCACTCAAAAGTAGACAGTCAACATGGATGTTTAACGAGTGCACTATTCGTCCTACGAAAAAAAACTGGTCATCATGACTGATGGGGATTCAAGATTCAGAAAGGTAATCGATAACATGAGCACACAGCAATTTTACAATGAATTGGTTGGCAAAAATGGAGTCTGGACTATCAAGGGACAAAGCTTGTTTAAGAAAAGATACAATTACCTTTCCCCCACAAACGAAGTCACTATAATTCGAAAGCTCAAGCAACATGCTCATTCCCCGCATTTGTAGTTCTTTATGCTTATGCATGCAGCCTTGTCCTCATAGGAAGGCATTTATACACCTGTAGATTGGTACACTGATATCCAACGTGTAAGGATTACGATTAGAGGCCATGGTTGCTAACTTAAACACAAGACAACCTCCGTGCCAACTGCCATATATCGGGATGACTGGATTTTGGGTAAAAATTGTACCAAAATATCTACGACCAACTCAAGACTCCCCGAAGCCGTTGCCTCCTCCACCCCCACGGACTAACCCCCACCCCCGTCCCCCGCCCCCTCACGAGCCACTAGGTAAGCCACATCTCTGTTGGCGCCAAGGTCAAGTCCAGAGCTCTGTTGGCGCCAAGGTCAAGTCCAAAGCTCTGTTGGCGCCAAGGTCAAGGTCACAGTTCTGTTGGTGCCAAGGTCAAGGCCACAGCTCTGTTTGACGCCAAGGTCAAGTCCACAGCTCTGTTGGCGCCAAGGTCAAGGTCACAGTTCTGTTGGTGCCAAGGTCAAGGCCACAGCTCTGTTTGACGCCAAGGTCAAGTCCACAGCTCTGTTGGCGCCAAGGTCAAGTCCACAGCTCTGTTGGCGCCAAGGTCATGGCCACAGCTCTGTTGGCGCCAATGTCAAGGCCACAGCTCTGCTGGCGCCAATGTCAAGGCCACAGTTCTATTAGCGCCCAAGGTCAAGGCCACAGCTGTTTGGCGCCAAGGTCAAGGCTACAGCTCTGTCGGTGCCAAGGTCAAAGCCACAGGTCTGCTGGCGCCAAGGTCAAACCCGCAGTTCTACTGGCGAAGTCAAGTCCACAGCACTATTGGCGTCAAGTCCACGGTTCTGTTGGCGCCAAGGTCAAGGCCGCAGCTCTCCTGGCGCCAATATCAAGGCTACAGCTCTCCTGGCGCCAAGGTCAAGGCCACAGCTCTCCTGGCGCCAAGGTCAAGGCCACAGCTCTCCTGGCGCCAAGGTAAAGGCCACAGCTCTCCTGGCGCCAATGTCAGTCCACAGTTCTATTGGCGCCCAAGGACAAGGCCACAGCTCTGTTTGACGCCAAGGTCAAGGCCACAGCTCTGTCGGCGCCAAGGTCAAGGCCACAGCTCTGTTGGCGGCAAGGTCAAGCCCACAGCTCTGTTGGCGCCAAGGTCAAGCCCACAGTTCTACTGGCGAAGTCAAGTCCACGGTCAAGGCCACAGCTCTCCTGGCGCCAAGATCAAGGTCACAGCTCTCCTGGCGCCAAGATCAAGGCCACAGCTCTCCTGGCGCCAAGGTCAAGTCCACAGCTCTGTTGGCGCCAAGGTCAAGTCCACAGCTCTGTTGGCGCCAAGGTCAAGGCCACAGCCAAGAAAATCGCCCCTTTCCCCGATCACGAGACGGAACCCGTCCCCACCCCCACCAACTTCCCAAGGAGACGACTCCCCCACCCCTACTTTACAGCCTGAGTTCGAGACCTCAAAGTATACGAAGTTTATAGCGAAATGGGTTGTCATGGAAACATCAAAACAGGGTGCAACGAGAAACAGTGTTACCAAAAATACTGTTCAATCGATTTTGTTCGATAATAATTACGTTACTTGGCTTGGGCACAAGACACGTTTTCGATGGTCCTATGGCAAGAATTGTGCGTGGGAGACCCCTAAATTTCACCAATTTGTTAAACCCTTTCACAAGGTAAAAAAAAAAGATACATTACAACTGGATGTTACCATTACACAGTTTCGTTATAAGTTTCTCCAAAAGATTAGACGCCACTTTATACATAAAATAATTACGGGAATAGGGTTATATTTTTCTATACATTACCGACAATGAAATTACGGGTATATACAAAAGCATAACTACAGGCAGGAACTGGCAAAATTGCGCAGTTACAAGTTTTTTTGTCAAACCAAGTGAGAATCGCATATTTTTTTTGACGTTTTGACAATTTACATACATACACTATACACACTGCACACACACACACACAAATGGAAAAAAACAAGAGGACATGAAAAGAAACTCAAAAAGGATAACTATAGAAGAGATCTGAAAAAGAATAGCTTCCCACATAGAGTGGTATACCTGGAAATAAATTAGATAAGGAAACAGTGTGTGCAAACACTATTCAAGATTTTAAGAAAAAACCTGATGCTGAAAGATACAAAGACGGGTCACCACGAGCATAGCTCTCTTCCCGTATGATACAACTAGGTAAATACACACGCCCACACGAGTGTATGGCAGTGACTCAAATCTTCAAAAAATTTCAAGGTAATTGATGCCATCACAACAGAGAATGTGCGAACACTGAATACTAACCAGAGGTGAGACAATGAGTCCAAACTATCAGGATGTAGATTTAATCTAAAGGTAGGAGGAAACAACTTCGCCAACCGCGCATAAGTGATCGCTTGTAATATTGCCCAAAATTTGAAAACATCACATGACAATCCAGTCATTTTTAAAATTCATTTATCTATTTATTTGTATATTTATTTATTCATTTTGTATGTTTACATATTCCCAGTATGAGCTTTCAAGTAGACGTAAGTACTTAGAGAATCAAATTATGTTTATTTTCTGAACCCATGTGTCCTGAATCACGTGCCGGACTTTTGATCAACAGCTTTTACCGTCCCAGATGTGAGCCCATAGATTGAACTGATAATTTGTGTGCGCGCGCGTGTGCGTATGTATGTATGTGTGTGTGTGTGTGTGTGTGTGTGTGTGTGTGTGTGTGTGTGTGTGTGTGTGTGTGTGTGTGAATTAACAGAGATACGAAGCAAGGGAAGTGGACAATACAGGCAGATGGCAACACAGATGGTTACATGCGGGCTCCGAGCTCTCATCCGGAAGGGTAATAGCTGTCGATCACTAGTCCAACATGTGATCCAAGACCATGGTGAATCACATAAACGATATGGGAGAGGGCGAAGGAGGTGGTGGAGGAGGATGAGGGGGAGGAAGACGAGGAGGAGGAGGAGGAGGAGGAGGAGGAGGAGAAAGAGGAGGAGGAGGAGGAGGGGAGGCCTATCAGAAGACGAATTCCTCTGTGCATAATATTTTAGCCTTATAACATATAAGGGAGTTAAAACTCGCAAAGAAAACTGAATATAATGAAACACAAACTTTCTTCTCTCTTTCCTGAGGCGACGAGACCGACGTCATTGCAAAAACACACCTGCGCTCGCCAGGGCTCGAACCTGGGACCTTCTGCGTGTAAAGCAGACGTGATAACCACTACACCACGGGCGCAGATGACATTTGTCCTTCATAAGAATTGTAATGGACATATTAATTGCATTTTACCAAAATAAGAAAATATGTACAAATAAAAAGTTATGTGCTCACCAGGGCTCGAACCTGGGACCTTCTGTGTGTTAGACAGATGTGATAACCACTACACCATGAGCACATCATACTGATGTACGTCAATTTTGCCCTGGTAACCAGTCCATACACCTTATACGAGTAGTCTAAGTTTCGTCTCATTGACCTATAATAATAATCATTAATAATAATAATAAAATAATAATAAAATAATAAAATAATAAAATAATAATTAATAATAATAATAATTATAATTATTTGGCATTGAATCAATATACACGAAGTGAAGATAAAAGAACACGTATTTCGAAATAACAATGACAAATGCCGAGGTCAACACGTACTTCGTGGGGACTAAGGATTGAGACGAGGCGATATGAATTTAACAATGGATAAGGAAAGATTAAAACTAATTGGAACTCATCTATGTATACCAAAAGGCATACTGCCCCCTAGAAGCGAGACCGGCAGTCAAGACAACCAACCTATACATATTTGTGCCCTTTTGTCTTAGCTGTTTCGGTTTGTATATACATATATACATACACATATATATAGTGTTAGTGTGTGTGTGTGTGTGTGTGAGAGAGAGAGAGAGAGAGAGGGGGGGAGGGGGATAGAGAGAGAGAGAGAGAGAGAGAGAGAGAGAGAGAGAGAGAAAGAGAGAAAAAGAGAGAGAGATAGAGATAGAGGAGAGAGTAGAGGAGAGAAAGAGAGAGGAGAGGAAGAGTGAGAGGAGAGAAAGAGTGAGAGGAGAGAAAGAGAGTAGAGAGAGAGAGAGAGAGAGAGAGAGAGAGAGAGAGAGAGAGAGAGGAGAGAAAGAGAGAGAGGAGAGAAAGAGAGAGAGGAGAGAAAGAGAGAGAGGAGAGAAAGAGAGAGAGAGGAGAGAAAGAGAGAGAGGAGAGAAAGAGAGAGGAGAGAAAGAGAGAGGAGAGAAAGAGAGAGGAGAGAAAGAGAGAGGAGAGAAAGAGAGAGGAGAGAAAGAGAGACACAGACAGGGGAGAGACAGACAGAGAGAGAGAGACAGACAGGGGAGAGACAGACAGAGAGAGACAGACAGACAGGGGGGAGAGAGAGAGAGAGAGAGAGAGAGAGAGAGAGAGAGAGAGAGAGAGAGAGAGAGAGAGAGAGAGAGAGAGAGAGAGAGAGAGAGAGAGAGAGAGAGAGAGAGAGAGAGAGAGAGAGGAGTGGGGGACAAAACGAATGGTGTGCCGCATGGCTGTGTGCTCGAGCCAATCATGTTCCCGAAACGCTTCAGTGACCCAACACATGGGAGTGACGTAATACGCTTGACCTAGGCTGACAGTCGTCATCGAAGGACGAAGGACCTAACGTGGGCCATAATTAAAGCACAAATTAGTGTAAGTGTTTGAAGCTAATAAAAACAAATGCAGACTTCACCACATTAATATTCTGTCCTCACGCTATGCGATTTTGTGTGGGTTAACATAACTCTTAGCGGAATTTCGTCCGCAATTACCGGCGTTTCTACCCTAAGGCCCTGTTCACACTAGCGGCTTCAAACGCCGCGGTTCGATTACAAGGTAAGTCAATGGATGCGTTCAAACACAACCGCGCAGTTTTTCCTAGACTATGCGGTACCGCCGCGGTTTCCGCGCGATTCAAACCGCTAGTGTGAACAGGCCCTAGAGGCGATACCGCGCCGAGGATGATAGAGGAAACGGAGGGCAACAGGACTTGAAAAAAGTCTCCAAACATAAAAGTGCTGTGTAGCTGTGGTCCGTAGGGGTACCACACTAGCAATTTGATCTGTGCTGTAACCGCTGCGGTACCGCATACTCAAGGATAAACTACGCGGTTTTGTGTGTACACCTACATTGATCCATAGCTGAACCGCGGCGGTTGAAACCGCTAGTGTGAACAGGTCCTGAAGTTAATCTCCATACAAACGACTATGATGAATTTCTCCATCAGAATGGTATGGCCAAAGCGCATATTTAATTTCTCCGTTAGTTCCATGTAGAAGGCGACGTGAAAAATAAATAAATAAAAATAAATAATAATAATAATAATAATTATAATAAAAAATATATCAAATAAATAGAAAACAATAATAATAATAATAAATAATATATATTAAATAAATAAAAATAATAATATATAAGTATATAAATAATAATGATAATAAAACATATTAAATAAAAAATAATAAATGAAAATAATACATAAATAAATTAAATAAAAATAAAATAAAAACAAGACTCACAAATATCCCATGAACAAGTATTAACGTTTAGAGAACAACTCTGAACAGATCCCACAATAGGAGAAACAAGTTTCACATTTCGAATGTTACGGACTGTAGCTTCCCAGCGCCTCTATCCCAAAGCAGGTCCAACTTTCGGGCACAGAGACCCTAGAGACTACACTAGAGAGTTCGCTACTCAACCGCGTGCTCATGGTGTAGTGGTTATCACATCTGTCTAACACACAGAAGGTCCCAGGTTCGAGCCCTGGTGAGCACAAGGACTCTTTTGGCCCAAGGCTACGTTCGTAGGGTCCCGTCTTTTATGGTCCAGTTATACTTCGCTATATATATTCGTGTATGTTTTCAAAGTATCGATACCATTGTCAAGGCAGGCGTTTAATTTTAGAACTCATTCACTCAGTATTGTCTGTTTAATGTTTTATAGATTTGTTGTTCCTCGTGGGGAACCGAAAGATTATCTTGTTAACAAAATTCCATTGTAGTGTTCAGCAGTCGGGAAATCAATCGAGTCTCTTTCTTTCTCTCTCTCTCTCTCACACACACACACACACACACACACACACACACACACAGAGAGAGAGAGAGAGAGAGAGAGAGAGAGAGAGAGAGAGAGAGAGAGAGAGAGAGAGAGAGAGAGAGAGAGAGAGAGAGAGAGAGAGAGAGAGAGGCACTTCCATATTTGGCACTCAGCGTGGTATTGACCTTGGCCGTTATGTTGCCGTTAGGTTTCGAACACTGGGAGGATTCGGGACGGCCCCAAGTTGTTGTTGTTGCGCGTGTGTGCATTTACCTAGTTGTATTATATGACAACGGGAGCTATGCTCGTAGTGACCCGTCTTTGTATCTCTCAGCTTCTAGTTTGTTCTTAAATTCTTGTGTATTTGTGTGTAGGTTGTGTGTGCGCGTGTGTGTGTGCGTGTGTGTAGATTATACGTGTGTGTGTATATGTACGTGTGTGTATAGAAGTGTGTGTAGAGGTGTGTGTGTGTGTAGAAGTGTGTGTGTGTGTAGAGGTGTGTGTGTAGAAGTGTGTGTGTAGAGGTGTGTGTGTGTGTGTGTAGAGGTGTGTGTGTGTGTGTAGAGGTGTGTGTGTGTGTGTGTGTGTGTGTGTGTGTGTGTGTGTGTGTGTGTGTGTGTGTGTGTGTGTGTGTGTGTGTGTGTGTGTGTGTGTGTGTGCGCGCGCGCGTGTACGTGCGTGTGCATGTAAGTAGAGAGGAGGGCACAACGCTAATGTATTATTTTTCAGTTCAATGAGTTGTTGTTATGTGATGTAGTTTTCCCAGCTCTTCTATACTTAAGTTCAATGAATAATCTTATAGGCTTCTAAATGTTGGCCGACGGAGGAGAGGAGAGGAGAGGAGGAGAGGAGAGGAGGAGAGGAGGGGGGAGGAGAATAGGGGGAGGGGGAGGAGAGGAGGGGAGAGGGGGAGGAGAGGAGGGGAGAGGAAGGAAGTGAGGGGGGATGGAGGAGGAGGGGGGAGGAGAGGAGGGGGAGAATTTCATTCCAGGTGGCGCCAGATGATTTAATTCAGTCGAGGTGGTGTCACCTAGGCCAAAGCTTCTCTGTATTTTTGCTGTGTTTTTTTTGGGGGGAGGGGGCTGCGACCCCCTAATTACTAGGTTCGCGACCCACTCCCAAAAAGCAACAAAATATTTCTGACAATCACTGTATCTGCTTGCCTGTCTATGTATTATTTACCTAACTGTATTTTACGGGAAGGGGAGCTACGCTCGTGGTGTCCCGCTTTTGTATCTCGCAGTGTCTAATTTGCTCTTTAATTCATGAATGGTTTTTGCACACACTATTTCATTGTCCAGTTTGTTCCAAGTGTCCACCACTCTATGTGGAACACTGTTCTTCTTCAGATCTCTTCTACAACTATGTTTATGAGTTTCTTTCCATATGTATGTTTGTATGTACCGTATGCATGCATGTATTTACCTAATTAAAGTATACAGGAAATGAACAACACTCGTCGGGTCCCGTCTCTTAGGCCGGCCACACACGTGCAGTTTAAACTGAGAGTTACAACTGTGCAGTTATAACTGTCAGTTGAAACTGCACGTGTGTGGCCGGCCCAGGAAACGGGACCCAGCGAGCGTTGTTCATTTCCTGTATACTTTAATTAGGTAAATACATGCATGCATACAGTACATACAAACATACATATGAAAAGAAACTCAAACATATTTATGGAAGAGATCTGAAGAAAAACATTTTCCACATAAGAGTTATAACTGGACAGTTGTAACTGTCAGTTTAAACTGCATGTGTGTCCGGTCCTATTCTCTAATTTCTTATCATACCTAGTCTCAAATTCATGTACAGTTCCAACTTAATATGTATCCTTGATTTCCAATTATCATATTTAATTTGAATGCATGTAAGCTTGTTTGGACATTCTCTCTCTCACACACACAAACACTTGAAGAGAAACAAGAGGACATGAGAAGCTAAAGAAGGGCAGTTACAGAAGATATTTGAAAAATAATAGCTACCCACATAGAGTGATTGATGTCTGGAACAAACTAAACGGGGAAACAGCGAGTGCCAAAACTATACAAGATTTCAAGAACAAACTGGATGCGGCGATATAAAAACGGGTCACTGCGAGCATAGCTCACGTCCCGTAAAATACAACTAGGTAAATACGATGTCTGTTAGAAAAGTATCAGACTTTTTTTCAAAAACCTGATGGATTTGAATCAAGCGCGCTTGCATGAGCCGACCTTGGACCTTCGTGCGCATGCGTGAATTTTTCCTCCTATCGATAGCGTCAGTTGCTGGCAAGCAGCACTTGCGTGAGGTAGTGTGTAGTGCCCTCGGCGGTTTTTCATCGCAGAAGTCGTAGGGGGCCAATCAGGAGAGTAAGGAGCCTGTTGAACCACAGGAGTCTGGTTTTAAGTATATAATAATAATAATAAAAAAATCTGAATAAAGTTCGAGGAATGTGCTGGAACATTGTCGTGATGGCGACCCCAATTTCCTGTTGACCTCAACTTCAGTCGCTTACGCCGCAAAGCTTCACGTAGGCGACGGAGGACATCCCTATAGTACTCTTTGGTGATTGTTTGACCGTGGTGCCTACTCGTGGTGTCAAAGAAAACAGTCAGCATCAATTTGACGTTGCTGCGCACTTGGTGTGCCTTCTTTGGTCTTGGTGACATGGAGTGCTTCCACTGTGACGACTGGGATTTGGTTTCCCGGTTGTACCCGTACACCCAGGACTCGTCACCAGTGATTATGGTATTCATGAAGTCGGGGTCACTGTTTGTGGAGTCCAGCATGTCCTGTGAGACTTCAACACGAAGTTGCTTTTGCTCCGCCGTCAGCAGATTCGGCACGAATTTCGCCGCCACTCTCTTCATGGCCAAATCTTCGGTCACAATGGAATGTGCCGAAAAAGTGCCGATGCCCACCTCTTCCGCAATTTCTCGGATAGTCACACGACGGTCCCGCATCACCACTTTGGCAATGAACTGGTCATTTCGGCATGTTGATGGCCGACCGGAGCGTGGCTCGCTCTCCATCGCTGTGCAGCCGTATTTAAACCGTTTGTACCACTCCTTAATCTGCGTGATGCCCAGAGCATCGTCACCAAAAGCCGTTTGAATCTTCTGAATGGTTTCCACCTGGCTGTCGTCCAGTTTCTGGCAAAATTTGATGCAGTAGCGCTGCTCCAGTCGTTCCGTTGTTTTTTTTCCTTGCAATGAAAAACCGCCGAGAGCACTACACACTACCTCACGCAAATGCTGCTTGCCAGCAACATACGCTATCGACAAGCAAGAAAAAAATCACACATGCGCACGAAGGTTCAAGGTCGGCTCATGCAAACGCGGTTGATTCAAATCCATCAGGTTTTCGCAATATAAACAAATAAATAAATAAACAAACAAATAATATAAATAAAAAGTCGGATACTTTTCTAAAAGACCTTGTATACACACACATACACTAGCGACCACTCTAGGGGTCGGGACCATCATTTTGAGACCTCCACTCTTCAACAAGGTTCCCTTCAATATCATGACTGGCATCGGGTGATTTTAATGCAGCCAAGGAGAAATTGTAGTAAGCAAGGGTGCACAGAGTATGAAGATTACACAAATATACTGGTGGTGGGTGAGCGGGATGGGGAAGGCAGGGTACTTTCCGATCCTGAGGCTACACTGACCTTTTCACTGCAGTGACAAATTTACATATTCTATTCTGGGTTATCTCCATTCAAAGAAGAATATTGATAATTTTTATCCCTTACTATCAAATGGGAAAATCTTTCTAAACCTCTACAACTTGTATGTAAATACATACTATGGGTCAGTAGGAATAAATAAATAAAAAATAAAAAATTAATTTAAAAAAGTGAGGCAGCTAAAAGGATGAAATGTGGATAATGGTGCGTCAAAGATTCAAACCATGTCAATTAAAATGCTGTACTCTGGCAGTGAACATACAGTCTCACACAAGAACTAAAGTATGCAGAAAGTTGCATCCATATAAAAAGAAGAAAAGAACCACAGTTTATGTTGAGAATCATTGTAAGGAAGTCTAAAGATAAGATGTTTGCATGGAGAGCAATGATACTAAGACCTTGAGAAGAATTAAAATTAGAAAAAAATTCAAATTGTTACCACAAAAATCTTGAAAATATTCATGCCTAATGAGTCAATGTACCTGCTCCAAATTATATGGGAGCTCCATGCAGACTCTATTCCCATAATTTCCCAATTTTAATGGAAATAGGGAATGAAGGTTGAGACCTAAGAGAGTCCAAGGGTTCATGGGGAAGAAGTTCATTGCGATAGGTTAGAAAAAACATCTCACTGTGGAAAGAGTGCCACAAATATGAATTACTCATATGTACCAGTTATTAAAATGATGATAGCAGTTGAGGCACCTGGGTGAGATGGGTGTCACATGGTGTGTCTAAAAAAAAGGGAGGTACAGTGATGGTGGAATGGCTGGTGTTTGTTTAAAAGAGGGTAGAATGCTGGAGGACTGGAAGAGTGCCTGTATAGTTCTGCTTTACAAGGGAAAAGGGGACAAGTGTGAGTGTAGTTGTTTCAGGGGGATCAGTTTGAGTGTAGCTGGGAAGGTTTATGGATGGGTTTTGATTGAAAGGACTAGGCGAGGAAGCGAGTAACTGGTGAGGAACAGTGTGGGTTTAGGACAGGTAGGGCTTGTGTGGATCAGATTTTTGTGGCAAGGTAGATATGTGAGAAAGCTTTAGGAAAAGATAAAGATATTTTTTGGCCCTTTATGGATTTGGAAAAGGCTTATGACAGGGTAGACAGGAAGGCACTGTGTATGAATGATGCTGTGATGCATGGAAGGGAGTGGGTGGGGGATGAGGGAGTATATGTGAATGATATTTTGATGCAACCCGAATAGATTTCTCTCCGTCTTCTCTTTTTCTGTATGAGGGGACAGAGGAGGGGGGGGGGGTTTGCCAATTAAATGAAACAGCCTTGCTGTAGATGTGCTGTGTCTTGCTACAATGCTTATGACCCAGGGCATTGGCCGAGATGCAGGGATGTCCTGTCATCCAGGAACAGCCAAGAAAAGAGGGAGGGAGGGAGGGGTGGTGAATGGGAGTGGAGTATGTGGGGATGAAATGGGTGGGAGTGGAGTATGTGGGGATGAAATGGGTGGGAGTGGAGTATGTGGGGATGAAATGGGTGGGAGTGGAGTATGTGGGGATGAAATGGGTAGCAGTGGATTTATGTCTTTGACTTTGGCTACCTCCCTTGTATGGGAGAAAAAGCCTTCAGTATATGCACGTATACCAGTATATACCCACGGTCTTTTGCCGCTTGTAAAGATAGCAGCCTAATTAAAGCATAAGTCACTTCTTTGCAAGAGAAAAATATAGAAAAAGGGATAGGACATATTCTAAGTCTCTCATGGAAATAAATTATGTTAAAAATATATTACTACTGAAGAGGTCACTAACATGTGTCACCTGGCATGAATAAGGTCAACTCTTTCAATGAAGACAGGGTTTTCAGTTAATCTTTTACTTCAAGTCTCTCTTGCAGGAGACCTACAGGTATTGCAGGAGACCTACAGGTCCTATTTAACAAGCAACAGCTACCAGAAATCAACCAATCTATTGTTGCGTCGAGTTTCAAGGAATGGAAATCCCGCTGCCCCAGTGGCTGAGCAACGATCTTTGGAACCTCCATCAGTCTCTAGGAAGAAACTTTGGATTGCTGTCAGAGCCCTTACATGCCTAAGTGCCGTCCCAGGGCAAATGTTCTCCGTGACGCCCCCCTCCCCCTCCCCCATCACCACTCCCCATTTCCACCATTCCTTACTGCCTATTATAGTTATTGACTTGCGAAATAATAAAACAGATTATAAAAATGTTACTTAATATCCCTATTGCAGAAAGGATACGAGAAAAATATTTCATATTCTGTTGATCCTAATGCAAAATTCGTATATTCTATTCAGGGCTTCTTTGACCTTTTTTTTTATTATTATAATCATTTTGTCAGCCTTGTGGGCGGCATGTCCAGACTAGAACCACCACCCCCCTAAATGTGCCACCCCAGGGCATATGCACCCCACACCATGTGAGGACCCTCACTGCTGTGTCGAATCAGTGTGGCCAACAGATTGGCCCACAAATCAATCAAGGAAGAGATACTGTGTTGCTATCTAGGTAAGTCTAGAGTGGGGTGATTCGTTTCTGTGACCAGACCTATTCTATGTATTATTTTGAATCTCAATGGTGACCTAAATGTAACTGTGCTGGTATGGTTCTTGCTTACTGTGTTTACAGACTATTGCAAAACATACAAGGTGCCTCCAAATAAACTCATGGTATGTATGAAATTACTAAAATTGTAGAAGAATAAAATCTACTAAAAAATGTCACAACAGACTCCACAGAGATCACAGTAAGGTGCACCATCCAGATGCCTACTGTTCATCATTTGCATTAACCAGATGACCTGTATGCTAAAACAAAGGGTAGCAATAGATGGTTTCTTTGGTACACTGCACACTCTCACTGACAGACAACTCTTATTTTAGCAACATCATGAGAGATGTGTCAGGAAACTGAATACAGTTTTTTACTACTGTACCAAATATAGCATGGTACTATATGATGGTAAAATTATATATATTTTTAAAAACAATAAAGTTGTCAATTACTGTCCAAAATATCTTTATTTGGGTGCATGGTTCGCTGATACTGGTAAGAGGGATGTTGCAATGCTGCATTAAACACATACCCAATCAGTGATGAACAAGTTTGCAATATTCTGTGCATCCAATATGGATACGCCATACTATTACAAATGCAAGGTGTTTAATGCTGCTCTACTTACACTGATTTATAGCAGTGAACCTTGGTTAATAAACAACTGTGCTTATCAATTCGCCAGTACAATAAATTGATCAGATGTTTGTTGTGCAATTCAGGAATTATCCCATTGTCTCATGTCTTTTCTGTGTGTAAAAACTGGCTCTTAGACTCTAAATAGGTCTCACCAATTAACACAAGTAAGATCCTTTATTTTTTGGCTACCTCCCTTGTAAGGGGGAAAAAGCTTTTGATACACGTACATAAAATAATTTTCATTGTGCTGCATAAAATCAGCAGGTATCTGCTAAATTAAATGGCTAGTTGTAAACAAATGCCCATTTGATAGCAATGGGACACACAACTAAATAAATCAGCCTGGCAACAACTAAATAGAATCGTGCTTCCAAGTCCACAGAGGTTATATTTCAATAGAATAACACTTTCCTACACACACACACACACGTCCGTTGGATGGACGGCGGAGATTGACGTCCTGAAGAAAAAGTGAAATTCTCGTGGATCTCAACGCAAAGGAAGTACCTATTGTATTTACAGGGGGGGGGGATTGCTCGTGGTGTAGTGGGAAAGTGAGGAAAAAGGAGAAGGGGAGGGATTACTGAGGGAAATGGAAGGAAATGAGGAAGGAGAGGACTTGGTCCAGGCAGGCAGACACCATGTAAACAAAAGAGGGCTGGACCAATTTAGTGATGACGAAAGGTCAAACAAAAATGTAAAGATTAGAAACATAGATATGAATAGCACAATAGAAGGTGAGGATAATAATTTCCATGGATTCAATGAGGGGGGGGGGGCAGCGGATACCAACCTCCCCTGACTGGCAAGACTCGAAGAAAAACTTGAACAAATGACCGAACATTGGGAGAGTAGGTTCGGTAGAATGTCAAAAATGGCGGAAAGGGTTGAAAGATTGGAAGCACTAGAGAAGGCAAACAAAAACTTAACTAAGGAAATAGAAGAACTAAAAAGACAGTTAAAAGAAGTAAAAGAGGAGAATGTAGAATTAAAGAGGAATAGTAAGGACAACAAAGAGGGTTGGAAAAAATCCAAGAAAACAGTAAAGTTGCATTTACTGACATAATCAAACAACAAATGAAATAACAAACTGAAGACTCAGTTATTAAAGTGATAAGACAGAAGGAGAATATAGTAAGAGACTTAGCAGATAAAAAGAAATGTATAATTATATTAGGAATGGAAGAGAAACATAACCCAGATAGAACCACAAGAATCAAAGAGGAAAATGAAAAAGTAAGCAGTTTACTAGAATTAGTTCAGGAAGATGAACCAGAAATAATGAAACAAATTGAAGAGAAGTTTAGGCTCGGAAAGTATAGTACAGATAAGACCAGACCAATTAAGATTAAATTCAGGTCACAAACGACGGCAGAGAATATCTTATCCAAAACAGGGAAACTAGCAACAAGTGAACAATATAAAAAGGGAAATGAATAAAGAGGAAAGAGAGGAGGAAAAAAGAAAAGACTTGAAGCTAAGGAAAAAAACGAGAACAGAACAGTCAGAAAAAGAGAGATTCTATTGGAGAGTAGTGAATATGAAATTAAGGAAATTCGACATACTAGAGAAAAACAAAAGGGAAACAGAGAACACAATGGAAGTGGCAGAAAACTAAGAGTGTCTTACACAAATATATATGGATTAATAACAGGATTGAATGAGCTGAATGATTATCTGAAGGAAAAAGAACCGGACATAATGGGAATTGTAGAAACAAAATTAAAAGGTCCACTACCTCCAAACAGTGTAGGACATGATGCATATAATTATTGGATTAGAAACAGCGAGACAAAGCAAGGGGGTGGAGTTATGTTCCTGACTAAGAAGGATATAAACGTGAGGTGTGTCACATATGGAAAGAATACAGTAGAGATGATTATGATCGAAGTGGAAGACAGAGATAAGAAGAGCAGAAAGTTTGCGATAAATTATGTGCCTCCGAAAACAGCCTCGTGGGAAGAGAGTGAACATAAAAGTATGTTAGAGGACACAAAGATAACATTAAATAAGATAATGGAAGATGGAGGAAGAATAGTTATGATGGGCGACTTTAATTGCAAAGAAATCTGCTGGGAAGAGATGACCATAAAGGGTGGAGAAGACTCATGGGGAAACGCTCTACTTGAGATGATTACTGACCATTCAATGACACAGTGGATACAGGAGAACACTAGGTATAGAAATGAAGAACCATCGAGACTAGACCTAATAATTACATCTGAACCTAGAATAGTGGAAAAGATTGAATATAAAACACCAATAAGTAAAAGTGACCACATATTGATTGAACTGGAACTAAATGAGAAAAAATACATGAAAAGAAATGAACAATATAGAAAAGGAAGAATGATGTATGAAAAAACAAACTTTGATAAAATTAGAGAATTCTTTCAAAAAGAAAACTGGGAAGGAATATACAAAGAAGAAACAACAGTGGAAGAGAAATGGAATATTTTGAAAAAAAAAAAAAAAAAAAAAAAAAAATTGGAAAAGTATGTCCCAAGACAAAAACAAGAAAAAGAATATGTAAAATGCTGGTACAACAAAAGTTGTAGGGAGTTAAAAGACAAAAGAGACAAAGCTTGGACCAGATGGAAAAAAGACAGAAGGCCTGAAAAATGGAAAATATTTATTGTTATAGAAATGAATATGTACAAACGTGCAGAGAGGAAAAGAGAAAATATGAAAAAGATGTCATAGAAAAGTGTAAAGATCAACCAAAACTATTTCACAGATTTGTAAACAACAAACTGAAAAACAAACAAGATTTGGAGAAATTAAGACAAGGAGGAGTTGAATACACTGAGGAAATTGAAATGGCACAAATTATGAACACATTTTAAATCAGTGTTTACAAGGGAGAACATACAACCTGAAGAGATCGAATGGAAAGAGAAAGTCCCCCCTATGAAAGAAACAGAAGTAACAAAGAATGAAATATTGAAACACTTGAGTAATCTTGATGTCAGAAAATCACATGGACCAGATGAAATAGCAAACTGGATTTTGAAAGAATGCAGGAATGAACTGGCAGACAAAATACATAGCATAATAAACAGTTCCTTGAAAGAAGGAAAAGTTCCAGAAGATTGGAAAAAAGCAAATATAGTACCTATATATAAAGGAGGAAATAAAGAAGACCCTACCAACTATAGTCTCTAACAAGTACAATAGCAAAAATTTGTGAGAGAATTGTCAAAAATAGATGGGTAAAATATTTAGAAGAAAAAAAAAAAGTGCTAAATCCAAGGCAATTTGGATTCAGACAAGGACAATCATGCATCACCAATTTAATATGTTTCTATTCAAGGCTAATAGATATAATACAAGAAAGAGATGGATGGGCTGATTGTGCATTTCTAGACCTAAAAAAAGCTTTTGACAAAGTACCACATAAGAAGTTGCTTAAGAAATTAGAAACTGAAGGAGGAATACAGGGCAAACTGCTTAATTGGATGGAAGACTTTTTGCAAGAAAGAAAAATGAGAGTAGTGATAGGAGACAAACACTCAAAATGGGATGAAGTAATAAGCGGTGTTCCCTTACCTGGTTCTCTTACCTGGTGGGCTTCCCATCCACATCCAGCTTATGATGTAGGCAAGGAAGTCGCACTCTGCTGCTGATACGCCAGCCCATAATTCTACACATGACCTTTATATATTAATTGCAACTGGCTGGATAGTGTATCATAAGCAGCAACATTGCATGGAGCTGTGTCAAGGTGTCGATTGGTACTGCCTTATGCAATATAATCAAATAATATATCACCGAGATAAGCTGCAAGACCTCGTTTGAACACATCAATATCACTGCAGTTAACAAGTTCTGCTGGCAATTCATTCCACAGATTCACACATCTAATACTAAAATACCTTCTCCGTATTTCTACTTGTGTTCTGGCCCCAATAATGTTTGCTATATATATTAATGATATGGATGAAGGAATTGAAAGCTATATGAGCTTCTTTGCAGATGATGCAAAACTACTGAAAAAAGTGAACACAGAAGAAGATTGTGAATCACTACAGAGTGATCTAAATAAAGTACAAGAATGGAGTAGGAAGTGGGAGATGGAGTTCAATACAAAAAAGTGTAGTATAATGGAATTTGGAAAAAGCAAAAACAGAATAACAGTATCATATAAATTGGGAGAAGGAATAAAAAAAGTAGAAAATGAGAAGGACCTGGGAGTCATTGTTATGAATAATATGTCACCTGAGAAACATATAAACAAGATTTTTGGAGAAACTTATACTTTAATAAGAACAATCAAAGTTGCATTTACATACCTGGATGAAGAAATGGTGAAGGAAATTCTAATCACCCTGATAAGACCAAGATTGGAATATGCAGCAACGATATGGTCACCAAGTACAAAAAAATGAATAAAAAAAACTTGAAAGAATACAAAGAGCAATTACAAAATTGGCACCAACACTCAAAACTATCATATGAAGAGAGACTAGCAAAACTTGAACTACAGACACTAGAGCAAAGAAGAGAGAGGAGATTTGATAGCTATTTACAGAATCATGAAAGGCATAGAAATTACTGATGGAGAGAATCTGATAAAATGGGATGATAGAAATACAAGAGGACACGGAAAGAAAATAAAAAAAGACAGCTATAGAAGAGACCTGATAAAGAGCAGCTTTCCTCACAGAGTAATAGACAGTTGGAACAAGTTAGATGAGAAAGTGGTGTGTGCAAAAGCAATACATCAATTTAAAAATAGTTTAGATAAAATGAGATATGAAGACGGGATGTCACGAGCATAGCTCCCCTTCCCGTAAAATACAACTAGGTAAAATACACACACTGGACAAAAAAATAGTGTGTGCAAACGCCATACAAGAATTTAAGAACAAACTTGATCTTGCAAGATACAAAAACCGGTTACCACGAGCATAGCTCCCCTTCCCGTAAAATACAACTAGGTAAATACACACTATCAACAATATCTCATTCAAAATAATAATAAAACATACATACATACACCAAAGGCTCTCCCTTGCAAGGGAGGTAGTCAAAGTCAAAGGCATAAATCCACTCCTACCCATTTCAATCCCATATCACTCCCCTCCCTCCCTCTTTTCTTGACTCCTCCTGGATGACAGGTCATCCCTGCATCTTGCCCACTTCCTTTGGTCAGAAGCAATGCAGCAAGACACAGCACATTCCCAGCAAGGCCGCTTCACTTAATAGGAGACCCCTTCCCCTCTCCGTCCCCTCATGCAGAAAAAGAGAAGACGAGGATAAATTCCTTTGAGTTGCATCAAAATGTCATTCACATATACTCCCCCCACTCCCTTCCATGCATCACAGAGCTGTAGGCTTTCCACTTCAACTCAGTAACAATTGACGGATTGTAAAGGACAGACTATAAAATGATGGCTTCACAAAAAATCAAATGAAAAATAGTATGTGAAATGTGTCACAGATGGGGAGTCAAGAATTATTACCTATTTTTGTATATAATTCATCTTATTATTATCATAAAGTTTGGATATAATAATAATACAATTAAAAAATATACTATATATATATATATATATATATATTTAATAATTCTTAATTCCCTATCCATGACACATTTCACATACTATTCTTCATTTAATTTTCTTGTGAAGCCATCATTTTGTTGTCCCTCCTTTACAATCCAACTAGCTGTTGCCGAGTTATAGTGGTTGGCAATGTTCCTCGGAACATTTCACAGATCTCAGGAAAGAAAATCTAAACTGTTGTACTGTATCAATGTAAGGACAGAAAAAAAATTGTACAATTTTTTTTTTATACATATTTTTGAGGTGTATGCGACTTTGAGGCATTTCGCCCACCATGGCTTACGAGCGGGAAGCCATAAGGAAACACCTCTAACTCACATACACCTTAAAAATATGGATCAAAAATAAAACTTAAACAATTTTTTTCTATTTTTACATCAGTGTAGAACTGCTGCTATGTCACTGACTGAACATTGAAAGTGGCAGGAAGAGATCAGTTGCCAGTTATGTTGAAAAATGTAACAAATATATATAAGGAATTTACTTCAATACTTATCTACTTCAAAAGTACACATTTGTGACGGAAATGACGTACACCATTGTTTATATCACAGCATTTCTCACCAGAAACACATAAGCCACATATCAAATTCTATGGTTGGGTGAAACTATAAATTGACCTTACATCTTGATACCACTATGTCTCTGAGACACGCTATTGAGCAGCACAGGCTCTTTAAACCCCGACTTAACTTAGAAATGGGTTTTAGACCATTTGAACTGATTGCTCCATGATTATATAACAAGCTACCTGGAAATGTCGAGACCTGTGATACCTTGATATCCTTTAAGAAAGCACTGAAGACCCGCTTATTCAAGAAAGCATATGACGTTATTGAAACATGCATTACGGATAATTATCAGTGTTGATACTATATCTATGACGGCCCTGCGGAGCACGGTATAGCCATTGGAGCAGAGCCTGGAACTTCATCAACAATAAATGGTATTTAAAAATAAATAAAATGAATAAATAAAATGAATAAATAAAATGAATAAATAAATATATAAATAAATACATTAATATATAAATAAGGTCAATTTATAAATATATAAATGAATAAATGTGTAAATAAATAAAAATACAGTGGAGGTCAATAGAGAAATCTTGTGCCTGGTCCATATCTGATAGACCAAGTGTAAACTCCTTAGGACTGTACCTTATGATGGAAGTGGGGGTTGACGGGTTTAACAAGAACATGGGCCGCTTCACCGTCCATCTTTAAGGACCACCACATGTAAATCAATGGTCACCCATCCTTTACAACAACATACCATACATATTTTTAATTTACTCATGGAAAGAAATTGTACAAGACCACATATTAGGAGAATGTCAAGTACCACAGTTTTACATGTAAATGTTTCAACTCCTGGAAGAGTTGACATGATGAAAGATTCAGAGCCAAATTTAAAACCATTAATTATGGATTCAAAATAAGTTATAATAGTTGGAAAGAAGCTAAAAATGGACAGGAGCCCAAAGTGTAGCTCTTTCTATATTTTACAATTAGATAAATAAAGTAAATACTGGGGTGAAGTTTGGTTTACGGGGCCACAGTAAACATATTTTGAATCTCTTCTTTGCCTTTGGACGAGAGAGAACGTTTTTAGACTGGGCAAAGGAAGGTGCATAATGAAAAGTTAATAAACCACTACAAATGTCACAATCTAATAATTTTTATCGATTTATCATTCATGCGTAAGGCATGACATGACATACAGAAATTCTACAACTCCTCAATCTTACCTCGATCAGTTGATTACCTAATTTCGGTTAACGAGGCTTCAGACGCTGCCTTGACATCACTTGTACTGCTTCAACGGTTCAACCATTCAGGATGATAATCTGTTGATTCAAATGCATTTCATAAAAATGTAAATTTACGTTCATAACCATGTAAGTGTATATCGAAAGAATATTACTTTGTTTTAATTATCATATTATGTTTAGTAAAAATAGCTGAATATGACGTCTTGTATTATACATTTATATCTATCATCTTCATATCACTTGTCGAAATGATATTATTGTATACGGCGATTACGTAAAGATATCCACCTTTTTTGCCACGTATATACAATCACAATAGTTGCAGCAGTCAACATTTATTCTACTTCATGCGCATTTGTAAGCAAATTAAGTTCGATTACGAAAACTGCACGTGACGCTCGCCCGATCATTTTTTTGGATGTTTGTAACTTTCAAATGTGATATGTTTATCTTTATTGTCAGTTAAATTTGCTACAATGAAGCGTGATGCTCTGTATATTCTACCTAAACCATTATTTTGTTCCTCTACAAGGCATTCCTGGTGTGCGTCATTATATTTGATATATCAATATTTAAATTTACTGTTTATCGAATAGCGTGTACATATTTAACCTATCTATCACACATTTTTAGGACGTATGATCTTGATATCTGGAGTTTTGTGGTTGTTATCATGTATTGTCCGAAATGTTTATCTCAATTTTTGCATTCACATTGACGCAACTCATAGTGGCCATGACTCCGTCCCACTGTTGCCACTTTGTGGGATTTTCCCACAGATCTGTGGGACAAATGATCTGACGTGGGACTGTTTGTGGGGAGACCAATTTTGTTCTTAATTTGTGGAATTTTTTCTGGGAATCCATACAGTTTGTGGGAAAGTCTATGGAATCAACAATTAGTCAGACAAATAACTAAGATTCTCCATAAATAAGAGAATTTGAAAAAGTGTTGTTGGAATACATAACTAGGTTGTGTTGAATCAGTCAGTTTTAAATACTGGAACTAATTCTGTGGTACATAATATGGGTAAGCTGGGAATGGGGTGGATCATAGTTTGGTCCGTTCCATAACTCACGCGTCCTGGACGCGTCCATCTGACTCCATCACTCGTTTAGTCGGCACTCGGAAGGGATTGGGTAGGGGGGAGGAGGAGGACTACTTCTTAACAATGAAGACACAGCCCAAGCGAAAACGTTTTCTCTTCCCTGCTCGTGATAGGTCGAAAGCGTCATACGTTAAAGTACGGTCGACCCTCCCCGCGATAGGTCGAAAACGTCATACGTTCAAGTACGGTCGACCATCCCCGCGATATGTCGAAAGCGTCATACGTTCAAGCACGGTCTGGCCAGTAGAAACTCTCGACTCCTTTGTCAACAGGCTCAAGTTGGAATCTTGGAACGTTTTGGAAGTCTCGTCAGAGGCTTACTTCACTCTACAGTTTCAGTTATACAGTAAGCTCTGTTGCTCAGCTGCTGTTAGTCATACCGGTCTGCAAGACGGCCGGTGCTTGTAGGACCTACTTTATTTGCTAGTGATAGACAAGATGACTGACAAAAGTACAAGGAAATACAGTCAGAGGTACCGTCCATCATGGACAAATTATCAACGTTTTAAAGGTAACGACAAAAATTTCGAATCTGTTAAGTTACCTTGTTAAAAATAGATGAAGAGCATATACAAATAGATACATGTATGCTTTCCTTACATCCATTAATTGATTACCGCTGGATAATCTTACTTTACCAAGGTGTGGTGTACGCTAGGCTAGATCTACGTTTTCTCAGTGCTTATGTAGTCGTAATATAAATTACCGCAGGATGAAATGGTATAACTATTGTATGTTTATCAGAGAACTTTGACTTCTTGGTTTTAGGTTGACTGCAGTCAGTCCCAGGTGATGCAAGCAAAGCACGATGCAAAGTTTGCGGAAATTCCTTTCAAGCGCACATGAAATCCGTGATTGGTCACTCTCTTAGCAAGAAACACGTCGATAACACTAAATCCTCTACAAGCAAGAGCCAGAGGTCCATCAAAGATGCTATGCGTCCCATAGAGAGAGATCCAGTCAAAATTGCTGAGCTTAGAATAGCAGTTTATATAGCTGAACATGCCTCAGCTTTATCAGTAGATCATTTGGGTGAACTTTTGCCTAAGTTGGATATGAAATCACGCACATTACAAGATTTCAGAATGCACCATACTAAATGTGCACGTCTTCAAAAATATGTCATTACTCCATCTTTTGCTGTTAAATTAAGAAATGAAATTGGAGACCAATTTTTTAGTTTGGTGGTTGATGAGAGTACCAAGGAAGCAAATATATCTTGCCTTGCCCTTTGCATTCGTTTTTACAGTACAAGTAAAAAGTCTGTAGTGGACACTTTCTATCGTCTACTACCAATAGAAAATGCTACAGCTGATAATCTCTGTCAAACTGTTAAAAGATGCTTGGCTGGGGACGGCCTAGATGTGAAAAAAAAAATGATAGGCCTAGGGACTGATGGAGCCAGTTCGATGATCGGTCGAACTCATTCACTCTCAACACTTTTAAGAGTTGTTAATCCTGTTTAGGTGTGTGTGCCACTCCCTTCACCTTGCTGCCAGTAAGGCTTCTGAATGCCTTCCTATAATTGTTGATTTTGTAGTTAGAGAAACTCATAATTGGTTTTCTACTAGTCCTAAGAGGACTAATGAGTATCAGGCTATATACAGTGTGTTAGAAAACAGTGTACAGTACCTAAGAAGGTGCCGGGACTGGCAGGCACACGCTGGTTGGCAAGGTTGGAAGCAGTTAGTATAATTATCGATCAGTGGGAGGCTCTAAATCTTCATTTTGACCTGAGTGCTTCCAAAGAACGTTGTTACACAGCGAAAACCCTGTCTGATGCATACAGAGATGACCAGAATAAATTGTATTTGTTGTTTGTCAGAAAAACTCTAAAAGAAATAGTGTTAATAAGATTTTCCAGTCACAAACAGCAGATGTCACAAAAGTAACACAGGATCTCATTGCAATGTATCGTAATCTAATGAACATTGTAGTAAATGGAAAGCACTTGTCAAAATGTTCTGATGAAAATCTATCCAAACTTAAATTTCTGGATCATGTGCCATGTGAGGCAATGAACTTTGGATATGAGTTCACCACATATGCATCTGCTTGTTCTTTAACTTTAGCTCAAGTTCACTATATCAAAGAGCGGTATAAAGAGTTTGTGGTTGAACTCATAAAACAAGTTCAGATGCGCTTACCTGATAATGTTGAGATACTTATGATGTTGAAAAATTCCCATCATTCCATTGCCACATCGCAGATTAAGGACCATGTTGCTCTGATTGGTGCTAGGTATCGGTCTACCTTTGAGGATCTAGATGGTCTTGAAAATGAATGGAGTTCAATGTGTCTTCAGCAGTGGCCTAAAAGTTGCTTGGGTAATGTAGTAAGTTTTTGGACTGAGGTAAATGAAAGGGAAAATTCTGCAGGACAAAAAATGTTCCCAAACATTTCAGACCTCTTACTGGCATTATTGTCCCTTCCATTTTCAAATGCCTCAGCAGAAAGAATTTTCTCTCAAATGAACGTTGTTCACTCGAAACTGAGAAATCGTCTAAAGGTTAGGTCGGTAGAGGCATTGTTGCAGATAAGGTATGGGTTGGTTCATTATTATCAGTCGTGTGTAAACTTTCAGCCCACTGATGACATGATAAGAAATTTCGGTGCTAAAGGTTCTAGAGAGAAGGAGGAGGAGAATGTCATTAATCTTGATTTAATGCAGTAAGAAACTGAGACTGTAGGTATCTATAAATCTAATTATTGTCATTATGATGGTTGTATTGCAAAGTTTTGGTTGGCCTACTGTAGCTGCAGGCTGTCTACAGAACAGTCACAATGGAAAGACCTAGTTTTTAAGTTTATATAGTTGTTAAACATTAAGTAACTGCCTTTTTTGATAGGAAAAATGTTTAATTTTCTTCATCAATAATAAATTTATATGAAATAATGCTGTATTAATTTTGTGGGAATTTTTGTGGGATTTTAATTTCAGTTTGTGGAAATCTGTGGGGAAAAAATCTTTAATCTGTGGGAATTCGCCTCTACAAAAGTGGCAACACTGCTCCGTCCTAATATCTGTGTTTCACAAAATAGCATATGGTCAGGAAGGAACGTATTTTAACTTTGCGTCTAAAATATAACAAAAGTCATATTAACTATTACTTGAAAATACCGCTGGAGAATTGTAAATAATAGATGTTACGAACAATATTGAGAACATGCACTTATTGTGATGATGTTGATGTTAAAATAAAGTGCGTAAGTGGCTTGATGTGGCAAGGTCCAAGTGATCGTGAAAGCATCTATGGCTTCACGATCGCTTGTAGGAAACAACACAGCGATTTTGTGATTGCGTTTTAGATAAAACTAGATATCTCATTATTTCTTAATCCAGCCATTGAGAGGCAGACATATTTAGAATAGAACACCCCCCCAATAATAATAATAATAATAATAATAATAATAATAATAATAATAATAATAATAATAATAATAATAATAATAATAATAATAATAATAATAATAATAATAATTAATAATAATAGTAATAAAAAAATAATAATAATAACAATAATAATAATAAAAATACATACATACATATACCAAGGCTTTTTCCCCCTTACAAGGGGGGTAGCCAAAAAGAAAAAGGCATCAAATCATTCCCACTCATTCCATCCCTGAATACACTCCACACCCCTCCACCCTCCCTCTTATCTTAGCACCTCCTGAAATGACGGGTCATCCCTGCACCTTGTCCACTGCCCTGGGTCAGAAGCAGTGTCGCAAGACACAGCACATCCACAGCAAGGCCGCTTCATTAAATCGGCGACCCCCCCTCACCGTCCCCCCATTGCATAAAATGAGAGGACGGGGAGAAATCCCTTCGGGCTGCGTCAAATTTTGCTCACACCCGCCCATTCCACCTCATGCAATCACAACATCATCCATATACAACCATTCTCCATTCACCCCTGTCTTCTGTCCTCTCCCGTCCTTCCTCAACAGACATTCCCCTCTTCCCCAAAGCCCCCTTCACCCCATCCATCCACCTCATCCTAGGACGTCCCCTCATGTTCACTCCCTCCACATCTGCCTTCCACACCTCTTTTACTAGTCTTTCTTCACTCATTCTTTCCATGTGTCCAAACCATCCTAATATTCTCTCATCAACCCTATCTCCCAGCTCCTTTTCCATCCCTGTTCTCCTCCTTATTTCTCACTCTATCTAGCCTAGTAACCCCCATCATACTTCTCAGACACTTCATCTCAAACACATTCAAACTCCTTCTCTCTTCTTTTCTTATGTTTCATGTTTCTGCCCCATACAGTGCTGTTGGCACAATCACTCCTTCATACAGTCTCCTCTTCGCATCCATTCCCAAATGTCTATTCCTCATTACACTCTTTAATCCACCAAGGCATTTACTCGCTTCTCTCAATCTACATTCTACCTCCACTTTCACTCCACCTTTCCCTGCCACATTTGCACCCAATTATCTAAAACTATCCACTTCCTCCAGTCGCTCTCCCTTAATGCTCACTTCCAGTCTACTGCCACTTTCACCCCTTGTACATCTCATCACCTTACTTTTACCCACATTTATCTTTAGCTTTCTTCTATCACATACTCTCCCAAACTCTGCCACCAACCTCCTCAATCCCTCCCCCGATCCTGCCACAAGCGCAGTGTCGTCCGCAAACAACAGCTGGCTCACCTCCCAATTTTCTCCATTTTCTTTAACCATCTCCAATCCCTGACCCACCACCCTTACATTTACCTCTCGCACCACCCCATCCATGTATAATAATAATAATAATAATAATAATAATAATAATAATAATAATAATAATAATAATAATAATAATAATAATAATAATAATAATAATAATAAATAATAGTAATAATGATAATAATAATAATAATAATAATAATAATAATAATAATAATAATAATAATAATAATAATAATAATAATGTAAACACAAAGCTGTCCAGGAAAGACACTCTACATCTCAGATGCAGTCAGCACACAGAAGGCAAAGAATATTTTAGTGTATCGCACCTGCCACTTTTCAGACAGCACTGCAATGTCTTCTCTGATTGACATATAGGTCAACCCATGTACAAGGTAACCTACTAAACTGAATGGTAGACAAATGAGAGTAGTGCTCAGAGAAGTGTTCAGGTTGGGAGGAGATGATTAGTAGAGTTCCACAGGGATTCGTATTGGCTCCAATAATGACATGGATAAAGATGTGGAATGTTACATGAGCTTCCTTGCAGACGATGCTAAATTGTCGAGGAAAGTGAAAACCGAAACGGATTGTGAATCACTAGAGACCTAAACAAGGTTTGGAAATCGAGTCAGAAGTGGGAAGTGGACTTCAACATTAAGAAATGTAGCATAATGGAGTTCGGAAAAAAAAGTGAAAAAAAGAGAGAATATCAGGACAATATACAATTGGAAAGAGGAAGTAAGGAAAGTGGGATCTGAAAAAAGACCTTGGAGCAATTATCTCAAATGACTTGTCCCCTGATTAACAAATAAACAGAATTGTCGGAGAATCCTATAACCTGCTAAGATCGAGAGAATTCGAGGGGCAGTAACCAAACTGGTCTCCAGTGTGGCAGATAAAACATATGAGAAAATACTAAAAACACTGGGTCTACCAACATTGGAAGATCGAAGAGAAAGAGGTGATATAACTACAGTATTCAGATCACTAAAGGGGACAGATTGCACTCACAGAGAAGATATCTTGCTGGCGGGAAAGGTTTAAGAGGTCATGGAAAAAAATTAAGAAATTACTTTGATTATACTCTTGTTCATCAACAGGTCTTCTGCTCTTTCTGATTCATTTGTCGTAGTTCATTATCAATGTGTTTATAATCTATACGTGTAATTATTTGTTAATATAATTTTATTGTTTAGGATCATGTCTGCTTCTGCAGGTTTCTATTATGGCATATACCCTCATAATCCGTGTATCCTTTCCATAATTTCACTTTGTTACTCCATACTCTAATCATTCACCAGGATGATATTGTAATTTTGTTCATTCTCCAAGTTAGCTGATGACCGAGTTTGAATTACTTTATGACAAACGAGTAAAAAGGGCGTTCTTACGTATATCACACAAAAGATCATGTTTGGCTCTTCAAATATTTCAAAATAGTAACTAAAAAATGGCAAATGATTACCTTTCTTAATTTTATTGTTTTATGTATGTAGTTTGTTCATTACGCAGTACATGTTAGAATCATAAAGAATATCCTTAGATATTTCGATAATCCCAAAAATTGGAACTGTTTGATAAAGTCAAACATTTGCTATTTGTAAAGCCCGTGAGGACGCGTATACAATGTTCGTTATCGTGTGCGACTCGTTCGAACACAAATTTGTGTCGCACGATGACATGTATTCGTGAACGGTAAGTGACATGTACTGAGTAAGTATAGTTTTGAACTGTCTGTCCTCAGAAAACAATGGTATATCAAGTCTAGATTGAAATATTTACGTCTTATACAAATTACGTAGGGGTACCATGTCCTGTTAGTATTGAAACTCCGATATTTTTTTTTTCTAAGTGTAAACAAACAGACGACACTTTACTAGCGCCATCGAAAGGCGTAGTTGAAAACTAACCGTTGTATTTGGCAATATCTTTAATCAGTACAGTAGTATGCGTCGATTATCATTCTTTGATGAATAGTCTATGCCACTCCTCCGTCAAATCCTATAATTGATACATCAACTTCATTTAGAGTTTAGCAATGTTTTCATTCACTCTGACTGAATTGTAAGTTGACGTATATAAGGCGCCGATGAAAATATTTAATGTGTATAAAACTGATTACAGCATGATTCGCGATACAGCGGCAATAGGTTTGGCCGTGGTATTACAATATGTGTTCTGTATAATTTGATCGAATAGTGGGCATATTACAATTTTTATGAACGATAACTGGTAAAAAATTGCAGTATTAGTATACTGTAGATTATTATACACCTATGACATAACTCACGTATGTGGTTAATTGATTATATCACTACCAAGCCCAATAAATTGTTTTGCAGTACAGCCATATTACCCGGTGTATGGTAATATGCTGTCAAGTTCATAATATCTATTAACTTTGTTTTTCGTACACCTTTTCATGTTATAACTTCATAAGGCAGTGGTTCCCAAACTTTTTTAGTTTGTTACCCAATTTAACATGCCACATTAATTAAGCATGTTACCCCTTTCACAAAATGTCAACATTGATATATAATAATATATGGCTAAATCAAAACACTAGAAATATTTTTGTATAGGAATTGTATTTGAACTTTGTGCATCTCTAATGACCACTGCCAAAGATGTAGAGAATATCAGTCACTGGTTCAGTAGGATTGATGGAGTTACATGTTTTGAAGCTAGTTGAGGAGTTCTTGGCTTCTTGATTTTCAGAATTATTATTATTATTTTTTTGTCACCCCTCCATTACCCCTGAAAATTTGTTAAATTATCCCCAGTTTGGGAACCACTGACATATAAGGGGAACTGATAGCTGGTGACTTATCCCCTTCTACTGCTAGAAGCCAGTGACAGAAACAGTTATACACTAATACAACTGTTGTATTAGTAACAACATAGTAATTAATAATTGGAATGAGCTGCCAGAATGGGTGGTAAATGCAGACACAGTCTAAAGTTTTGAGGCAAGACTAGACAAATTCTGGGAGGGACAAGAGCAAATATATAATTATAGAGCACAAATTAACACTGCACTCGGCCAGCACCAACATCATACTAGAAATCAGGCTGCCACACTGGAGTCACAGGACACATAAGGCCTCTTCCAGTAAAATGTCAACTGTAATCAACTCTAATTAAGTGTTTATTCTCAGAGAGGTATATGAGAGGATCTAAGGACCATTGCCTGTAATCAACGAATCACTTCATTGCCTTGGATCTCTGACGAGTCACTGGATTCGGTTATAATTCACACAAAGAATATATGTTGTATGAAGAAGACTACAGTTGCGCAGTGTAGAATCAGTTATTCTGTGTCTTCTGTGTGGCAATTGCATCTGGGGCAGTTTGATTCTGTAACCAATCCTATTTTACATTGGTACTTTTTCATTGCTGAGTGGGTTAGGGCATCGAGACTTGTGGCAAAGGTCGAGATGATGATGATTCGAACCCTGCTTGGGGCGAGTTGGACCAAGGGCATGGTTCATTAAATTCCACGCTACAAAGTCCCTGTAAGGGGCAACATCCTAGCCTCCCGATAGGGGTGAGTTTGTGACGTTAAACCAAATCATCACCACTCTTTCACTAATGGGTGATGGCCAGAATGTGGTCATTGTGGTTCTTGTCATAAGAGGGATTTCTCAGTTGGGCCAATATCTGATAGCTGTGAATCTCCAGTCACTGAAATTCGAGGTAACAATTATTCTTGTCATTAATTTGCCTTTGGTGTCGGTGATTAAGGGAAGCAGCCTTGCTGTAGATGTGTTGTGTCTTGCTACATTGCTTCTGACCCAGGGTAGTGGATATGATAGAGAGATGACCTGTCATCCATGAGAAGCTAAGATGAGAGGGTGGTGGAATGTAGTGGAATAGGTGGGAGTACGTATGTACCTTAGACTTGGCTACCACCCTTATAAGGGGGAAAAAGCTCTTGGTATATTGATAGAATAAAATAATTTTTTTTTGCAATGGTTCCCTTCCCTAACTTCGAACGACTGGATTAACCTAACCTTCTTTGACACAGTATGAGAATATCACTGGAAAAATATGACATCACCCAAAGGGCTGTGGGAAGGACTCCAAAGTATCAAATGCTGGGGGAGGAACCTACTGGAAAAGAATAGTATTCATGCATTTCATACCAATCACCACCCTGCATACTGCTTTCGTGCATTACATGTACATTGGCATCACGGCACTTGTACTGTTTATTTTGTGTAATAGGTTGTGCAGTACCATAAACCTTGGTACTCTTTTTGTTGTATGAAAATATGAATGAAACGCCCACATGATAAATCATCACTCCATGAGATCCCAACTGAAGAATTGTCACCCCAGTATGCCGAATATCAACAGTGTAATAAAGATTAGGTTAAGTTAGGTTGAATTAGGGTTATGCTTGTTGTCATCAACTTATACAACTGAAGAATTGTAAACCCAGGATGGCCCACATGAAGAATTGTCATCCTAGGATAGCCCACATGAAGAATTGTCACCCTAGGATAGCCCACATGAAGAATTGTCACCCTGTCGAAGTCTGGGGTGATGATTCTTCATGTATTTTTACCTAGTTGTATTATACAGGAAGAGAGCTATACTCTTAGGGACCCGTCTTTGTATCTTTCAGCATCTAGTTTATTCTTAAATTCTTGTATAGTTTTTGTACACATTGTTGCCTCATCCAATTTGTTCCAGATGTCTACCACTCTGTGTGGGAAACTATTCTTTTTCAGATCTCTTCTATAACTATCCTTTTTGAGTTTCTTTTCATGTCCTCTTGTTTTTCTCTTATCCCACTTTAATAAATCATCTCTGTCAAGGACTTCCATCCCTTTCATAATTCTGTAAATAGCCAGTAGATCTCCCTTTTCTCTTCTTTGTTCCAGGGTCAGTAGTTACAGTTTGGAAAATCTTTGTATGTCAATTTAGAGAGTGTTGGTGCCATCTTTGTCATTGCTCTTTGGATTCTTTCTAATTTCTTTATATTCTTTTTTGTACTGGGTGTCCATAGTGTCGCAGTGTACTCCAATCTTGGTCTTATCAGTGTGACTAATATATTTTTTACCATTTCCTCATCCAAGTAGTCAAAGGCCACTTTCATTGATCTTAGTAAATTGAAGGTTTCTCTGACTATTTTGTTGATATGCTTGTCTGGTTACGTGTCTTTGCTGATAATTACTCCTAGGTCCCTTTCTGAGCTAACTTTTATTTACTTTGTACCAATTTTGTATTGTCCTGATATTCTATTTTTACTTTTTCCAAACTTCATTATACTACATTTCTTGATGTTGAAGTTCACTTCCCACTTTTGACTCCATTCCCAAATTTTATCCAGATCTTTCTGTAGTGATTCACAATCTTTCTCTGTACTTTATTTAGTAGTTTTGCATCATCTGCAAAGAAGATCATATAACATTCCACACCTTCATTCATGTCATTTATATATATGGCAAACATTATCGGAGCCAATACAGAACCTTGTGGGACTCCACTTATCATTTCTTCTCAGGTCGAATTTTTGTCTCTAATTACCACCCTCATTTTTCTCCCATTCAAGAAATTTTCTATTCATTTCAATACCTTTCCTTTTACACCACCTATTATTTCAATTTTTCTTAGTAACTTTTTGTGTGGTACTTTATCAAATGCTTTTTGTAAATGTAGGAGAGCACAATCAGCCCATCTGTCCCTTTCTTGCATCATTTCTATTAGCCTCGAGTAAAAGCAAATCAAGTTAGTGGCACATGATCTTCCATGTCTAAAGCCAGAGTGTTTTGGATTCAGTATATTATTTTCTTCCAGATGTTTATTCCATCTACTTTTGATAACTTTTTCACATATTTTAATTATTGTGCTTGTAAGGGAGACTGGTCTATAGTTAGTTGGATTTTCCTTGTCCCCTCCATTATATATTGGTACAATATTTGCATTTTTCCAATCTTGTGGTACCTTTCCTTCTTCGAGTAATCAATTATCTTATATATTTTGTCGATCAGTTCATCTATACATTCTTTTAATATTCAATTTGCAATTCTATCTGGACTGTGTGGTTTTCTGACGTCAAAGTTTTTTTTTATTTGATCCCTTATTTCCTTCTGTGTCACAATTATTTCTTTCATTGGGGTGATTTTTCTGTCCTTCATCCCAATTTTGTGTATTTTCAATTGTGAATACAGATTTAAAATGCTTGTTCATAATTTCAGCCATTTCTACATCTTGTATATATTCATCATTCCCTTGACGCAGTTTTACTATTTCGTGTTTATCTTTTAGTTTAACATTCACATGCCTGTAGAATAGTTTAGGTTGGTCCTTGCATTTTTCTGTTATGTCTGTTTCATAGTTTCTCTTTTCTTCCTTGCATATCATTACATGTTCATTTCTTAGTTTGATATATATTTTCTACTTACTTTTTTTTTCATCTTTTCCAGGCTTTGTCTCTTCTATCTTTAGCTTCACTATATTTTTTGTTGTACCAGCACTTAATGTACACCCTTTCTTGTTTCTACTTTGGTATGTATTTGGCTATTCCCTCATTATAAATTTCTTTTAATATGTTCCATTTCTCTTCTATCTTTGTTTCTTTATTTAAGAAGTTTTCCCAATTTACATTTTGAAAGAATTTTCAGAGTTTCTCAAAATCTGTTTTGTTGTACATTAGTCTTCCATTTCTATGTTTCTCATTTCTTCTCAAATCAATTTGTTCTTTTAGTTCAAACTTTATTAGTATGTGGTCACTCTTCCCAATTGGTGTCTTGTATTCCATTTTATCCACAATTTCAGGCTCTGACATAAATATTAAATCTAGTCTTGACAGTTCTTCAGTGTTTCTATATCTCGTATTTCCCTTTATCCATTGAGTCATTGTGCATTCACATTGAAATAAGTATTCAGTTTATGTGAATTCACACAGCTGTTGCACATAAAAAAGGAAGGGATGTACACTGGTAAAAATCTGTTTTAGAATGGGAAAGCTAATTTTCATGTTTTGTTTTTTGTATTGATGTTACAGAACTCTTGATGCTGTCAGTCGCATCTCCCCATTGGGATATGACAAGCTCCCTACAACACTGAAAGTTAAGCTCTTGGACAAGTTGGCAAAACGTGGCCTTTGCAATGATGTCAACCTTTCGTTGTTATTGCATGAACGCATTAGTCATCTTGGTAAGTCATGGTAAAGTACCATAAATTATTCATTCTCTTAATAACTTAGTTTTGTGTAGTGCATGAGAAATATGTATAAACCAGTATGGTATTGATATTTAATTCTTTCATTAATCAGGAAAATATATGGAATGGCAGCTGGAAAATCAGTAAATGATTATTTTCTTTGGTCTTATCCCTTGAACAGATTTTGTTATTTCTGATATCTTTTATATTTAAGATAACTTTTTTTATGTAATGATGTTACTAAAACTGAATAATACGAAAATAATCTGTTAGCATATATATATACTTTTTTTTTTTTTTTTCCACTATGTTCTGTTGCCCTAAGTCTCACTTGCAGAAGGGGTTAGTAATATTTCCTTAGGAGAATATTGTGTGGTAACAAGAGTTTTACAAAGGATTTACAAAGGTGGAGCATGCCAGCAAGGGACCTTTTGTTCCATATCTAGGTCGGATGCAAAAAAAATTATAATAATGATGAATAAATAAATAGATAAATAAAAAATATGATAATATAAATAGTAATAAATGAAATAAATGCATAGGTATAGTTAGATAATAAACAAGCAGGTAAATAGTAAATAATAAATTGATATATAACTAATAATAAATGTGAATTAAATGAGTTAAATCTATAAAGATGGGAATTTCAGCAGATAACTAATTTGGCTTCAGAAAAGAAAGGTCCGTCAAATCTATGGCATTTTTGTACAAGAGTGGTTATGTACTGCAAAAGAGATGGTTGGGTGGACTTTATGTATCTGGATCTGAAGAAAGTGTACAAGGTACCTGACAAAAGAATGTGGAAGTGGGGATATATAGGCAGAGCTTTTACATGCCTAAGTTCTGCCCCGGGGCAAAGTTCTCATCACCACTTCCCATGTCCACTGTTCCTTACTGCCTATTATAGCTATTGGCTTGCGAAATAATTTAACAGATTTTGAAAATGTTATTTAATGTCCCTATTATAGAAAGAACAAGGAAATTTTTTTCTTATGTAGTTGACTCACGCAAAATTCGTATATTACAGTAAAACATTCAGGACTCCCCTGACCTTTTTTTATTATAATTATTTTGTCAGCCCCTGAGCATATGCCCCCCCCCCCTGATGTGAGGACCATGTATATAGGACTCAAAGAAATCCTTTTGGAATGCATGAAGGATTTCCTGAAAGGTGAGAATAGTTGTGAAAGATGATGTGCTAGTTTGGAGGGAGGTGGGTCATTTGAAGTGGTCATAATCTAATGATTGTAACCTTTTCAGATTTACGGGAATGTGTTGTAAGTAATAAGGGCTTGGAGTGCCTTGACAGAGTACCCCAGTTGAAGATCTTACATATGCCACAACCTCCACTTATCAGAGACAGTCATTTCTCAGAGCAAAGTATGCACTACTAATATATATGTATGATATACTTGTATATACCTACCGGAGGCCCTTTCCCACTTATAAGTGGATAGCTGAGTCAAAGCACATAAACAGTCAGTCAATCTGTTGATCCAGATCTTTTTCGGAAAATCCACAACAGTCTCCAGACGAGATCATAAGTCACCTAGTAAAGAGATATTGTACCGTTGTCTGGGGATAATCAGTGTGGGGCATTGTAGTATGATGTGTTCTGTGTCTTCTGTGTGATTCACCACAGTCTTGGATCATGTGTTGAACTCATGATTGACAGCTACTTCCCTCCTGGAAGAGAGCTCAGAGCTCATATATGACCTTACACACACACACACCCAACTCCCTGTCCACGAGAGTTGGAGTAACAACTCGCAGTGCAGAGATACTGAAATTATTTCAACCCTGGGCGGGATTTGAATCCGGACCTACATAGTGGTATGTGGGAACTCTACCAACTGCTCCATTGAGTAGTGTGTGTGGTTTGCATCTGGAGCAATTTGAATCTATGGTTAGGCCTATTCTGTGTTGATAGTGTCTTAAATGATGGATAATGACCTGAGTTAGTGTGGTTCTTGTCTGGTGTGTGGGGGTTTTCTCTGTGGGACTTGTATCTGTGGTTGTTGTTGGGGTGTTGACTTCGGTGATCTTTCTTGAAGGGCCAGTTTAATTATCTGGATATGAATGTGTTTTTGTGTGGTTTGGGTGGCATGTTGTTATAGATGTTTGAGTAAAATGCTATTGGTTTAATTTTATTTATTTATATATATATATATATATATATATATATTCTGTTTTATTTTTTTCTAATGGTGGTGCTTATGAGATGTAAGATTGGAGTGCTTGTTGTTAAGGATTCTGGTGTAGAATTGTGTTTGTCATTTTCACATAGTTAGTTAGTTAGTTAAGGTTTATTCAACAATATAAAATACAATTTAGACATACATATATACAAAATATTTACAAAATTAGTAGTTGAAAAGGGAGAGCGTGAAGCAAAGCTTATGGGGAGTTGCTCTCCCTTTAAGGAATTTTTTTTTTTTTTATTTATTTATTTTTGTTACATGTTAGTATGATGCACACATACACATCTACACATATATACGTATATACACACATACATACACATATATACACACACACACACACACACTTTCAACGAACGGACGGCTTGAAGAACGTTCTGAAGAAAAGTGCAGATTGTGGATCCCAACGCAAAGAGAAGTGCCTTTTTGTATTTGCAGGGTGGGGGGAAATTGCTCGTGAGGCAGTAGGTAAGTAGGAAAAGAGGAGAAGGGGAGGGATTGCTGGGGAAATGGAAGGAAATGAGGATGTGGAGGACTTGGCCCAGGCAGACGGGTGTAAGGTCAACATGAAACGACCACCGGATGACGAAATGGCAAATAAAAATGTAAAGATTAGAAGTATAGAGAGGAGAAATACAGTAGAAAGTGACGAGAATATGTTCCAGGGATTTAAAGAGGGTGGGGGGGACACAACCCCCCCCCGACTGATAAGACTAGAGGAGAGAGTTGATAAGGTGATCGAGGACTTGGAACGTAAGTTAGGTAACGTAGACTCCATCTTCCAGAGAATTGAAAGATTGGAACAACTAGAGAAGGCTAACAGAAACTTAACTGAAGAAGTAGAGGACCTAAAAAGACAGTTAGGAAATGTAAAGGAGGAGAATGAGAAATTGAAGAAGAATAGTAATGAAAACAGTGAGAAAATAGCTACAGAAGCTAAAAATTGGAGAATAACTCAAGAAGGGAATAAGGTTTCATTCACTGACATAGTCAAACAGCAATTGAAAGAACATAATGAAGACTCAGTTATTAAAGTGATGAGACAGAAGGAGAATATAGTAAGAGAATTAGCTGACAAAAAGAAATGTATAATTATATTAGGAATGGAAGAGAAACATAACCCAGATAGAACCGCAAGAATCAAGGAGGAAAATGAAAGGGTAAGCAGTTTATTAAAATTAGTCCAGGAAGATGAACCAGAAATTATAAAGGAAATTGAGGAAAAATTCAGACTCGGAAAATATAGTACAGATAAGACCAGACCAATTAAGATTAAATTCAGGTCACAAACAACGGCAGAGAAAATTCTATCCAAGACAGGGAAACTAGCAACAAATGATCAATATAAAAAGGTATGGATAAAAAGAGAAATGAATAAGGAGGAAAGAGAGGCAGAAAAGCAGAAAAGAATTGAAGCTAAGGCAAAAAACGAGGAAAGAACGGAGTCAGAGAAAGAGAGATTCTATTGGAGAGTAGTGAACATGAAAATAAAGGAGTTCGACATACTAAAGAAAAACATAAGGGTGTGGTGATTGGTTTGACGACGGCATCATCACCACTAGACAGTGATACTAGTGATACTAGTTTTCGTCATCGCGTCGCGCGCTGGGTACCTAGTGATACTAGTGATACTAGTTTTCGTCATCGCGTCGCGCGCTGGGTACCTTATCAGCCCATAACACTTTCTGTCTCGTGAGGTCGTCCTTTCTGTAATGGATTCGTGATCTTTGACCCCCGTATGAATTGACCCTTGTTTAAGGGAAGGCGGGAACTTAGAAGAGGCGTATGTTTCCCACGTGTCCCCATTGGCCATTTCTCCCATACAGAGAGATTTTTAGCAAATCAAAATTAGTTGTAGGAGGAGCTTATATCATGAAGAGCTTTCTTCCTAGCCAACATCTAAGTCAAGTTCAGTCTGCTCAGACACTCAAAAGTATTCAGTTAAAGTTGTCAGAGCTCTAAACTATTATATATCAATCTAGCCTAAAGCTAAGTATAAGTGATTCGTTCAACGATCAGAGGTTACAGTTGGAACTGCAACCAGGATTCATACAAGGTCGGTGTCTATTAATTAAGTCCAGCCTCCCACATCCGCACACCCGTACACAGCACAGTCATTATTTTGACTCTGAAGTAATAATATATCAATAATAAAAGTCACATATTTGAGAAACACTAGTCTCATTCACCACCAAATGTGAAGTAAAAACTATATGTATAAAGTTTGTTCGTGTTCCTTGTGATCTAAACTATCTTGGCCAGCTACCACCTACCCATCTATATATTCATATTTAGTCGTAAACAAGGAGCGCGACAAGGGAAACAGAGAACACAATGGAAGTGGCAGAAAACTAAGAGTGTCTTACACAAATATAGATGGATTGATAACAGGATTGAATGAACTGAATGATTATTTGAAAGAAAAAGAACCGGACATAATGGGAATTGTAGAAACAAAATTAAAAGGCCCACTACCACCCAACAGTGTAGGACATGATACATACAATTATTGGATTAGAAACAGAGAGAAAAAACAAGGGGGTGGAGTTATGTTCCTGACAAAGAAGGATATAAACGTGAAAGGTGTCATATATGGAAAGAATACAGTAGAGATGATTATGATAGAAGTGGAAGACCGAGATAAGAAGAGCAGAAAATTTGTGATCAATTATGTGCCTCCGAAAACAGCCTCATGGGAGGAGAGTGAACATAAAAGTATGTTAGAGGACACAAAGATAGCATTAACTAAAATAATGGAAGACGGAGGAAGAATAGTTATGATGGGCGACTTTAATTGCAAAGAAATCTGCTGGGAAGAAATGACAGTAAAGAGTGGTGATGACTCATGGGGAAATGCTCTACTTGAGATGATTACTGACCATTCAATGACACAATGGATACAAGAGAACACTAGGTATAGAAATGAAGAAGAACCATCGAGGCTAGACTTAATAATTACATCTGAACCTAGAATAGTGGACAAGATTGAATATAAAACACCAATAGGTAAAAGTGACCACATATTGATTGAACTGGAACTTAATGAAGAAAAATATATGAAAAGAAATGAACAATATAGAAAAGGAAGAATGATGTATGAAAAAACAAACTTTGATAAAATAAGAGAATTCTTCCAACAAGAAAACTGGGAAGAAATATACAAAGAAGAAACATCAGTGGAAGAGAAATGGAATATTTTGACAAAAATTTACAAAGAAGGAGTGGAAAAGTATGTCCCAAGACAAAAACAAGAAAAAGAATATGTAAAATGCTGGTACAACAAAAGTTGTAGGGAGTTAAAAGACAAAAGAGACAAAGCCTGGACCGGATGGAAAAAAGACAGAAGACCTGAAAAATGGAAAATATATACTGGTTATAGAAATGAATATGTACAAAAGTGCAGAGAGGAAAAAAGAAAATATGAAAAAGATGTTATAGAAAAGTGTAAAGATCAACCAAAACTATTCTACAGATTTGTAAACAATAAACTGAAAAACAAACAAGACTTGGAGAAATTAAGACAAGGAGGAGTTGAATACACTGAGGAAATGGAAATGGCAGAAATTATGAACAAACATTTTAAATCAGTGTTTACAAGGGAAAATATACAACCTGAAGAGATTGAGTGGAAGAAAAAAGTCCCCCCTATGGAAGAAATAGAAGTAACGAAGAATGAAATATTGACACACTTGGGTAATTTTGATGTCAGAAAATCGCATGGGCCAGATGAAATAGCAAACTGGATTCTGAAAGAATGTAGGAATGAACTGGCAGACAAAATACATAGCATAATAAGCAGTTCCTTAAAAGAAGGAAAAGTTCCAGAAGATTGGAAAAAAGCAAATATAGTACCTATATATAAAGGAGGAAATAAAGAAGAACCTACCAACTATAGACCAGTCTCTCTAACAAGTACAATAGCAAAAATATGTGAAAGAATTATCAAAAGTAGATGGGTAAAATACTTGGAAAAAAACAACGTACTAAATCCAAGGCAATTTGGATTCAGACAAGGACGATCATGCGTCACCAATTTAATATGTTTCTATTCAAGACTAATAGATATAATACAAGAAAGAGATGGATGGGCTGATTGTGCATTTCTAGACCTAAAAAAAGCTTTTGACAAAGTACAACATAAGAAGTTGCTTAAGAAATTAGAATATGAAGGAGGAATACAAGGTAAACTGCTAAATTGGATGGAAGACTTTTTGCAAGAAAGAAAAATGAGAGTAGTGATAAGAGATCAGCACTCAAAATGGAATGAAGTAATAAGCGGTGTCCCGCAGGGAACAGTTCTGGCCCCAATAATGTTTGCTATATATATTAATGATATGGATGAAGGAATTGAAAGCTATATGAGCTTCTTTGCAGATGATGCAAAATTACTGAAAAGAGTGAAAACTGAAGAGGATTGTGAATCACTACAGAGAGATCTAAATAAAGTACAAGAATGGAGTAGGAAGTGGGAGATGGAGTTCAATACAAAAAAGTGTAGTATAATGGAATTTGGAAAAAGCAAAAACAGAATAACAGGATCATATAATTTGGGAGAAGAAGGAATAAAAAGAGTAGAAAATGAGAGGGACCTGGGAGTCATTGTTATGAATAATATGTCACCTGAGAAACATATAAATAAGATTTTTGGAGAAACTTATAATTTAATAAGAACAATCAAAGTGGCATTTACATACCTGGATGAAGAAATGGTGAGGAAAATCCTAATCACCCTGATAAGACCAAGATTGGAATATGCAGCAACGATATGGTCACCAAGTACAAAAAAATGTATAAAAAAACTTGAAAGAATACAAAGAGCAATTACTAAACTGGCACCAACACTCTCAAAACTATCATATGAAGAGAGACTACAAAAACTTAAACTACAGACACTAGAGCAAAGAAGAGAGAGAGGAGATTTGATAGCTATTTACAGAATCATGAAAGGCATAGAAATTACTGATAGAGAGAATCTGATAAAATGGGATGACAGAAATACAAGAGGACACGGAAAGAAAATAAAAAAAGACAACTATAGAAGAGATTTGAAAAAGAACAGCTTTCCTCACAGAGCAATAGACAGTTGGAACAAGTTAGATGAGAAAGTGGTGTGTGCAAAAACAATACATGAATTTAAAAATAGTTTAGATAAAATGAGATATGAAGACGGGACCCCACGAGCATAGCTCCCCTTCCCGTAAAATACAACTAGGTAAATACAACTAGGTAAATACACTTCAGCGAATGGACGGCTTGGATGACATTCTGAAGAAAACTGAAGTCTGTGGAGCCCAACGCAAAGAGAAGTGCCTAGTGTTTTTGCAGGGTGGGGGGGAAATTGCTCGTGGAGTAGTGGGAAAGTAGGGAAAGAGGAAAAGGGGAGGGATTACTGAGGGAAATGGAAGGAAATGAGGAGGGAGTAGACTTGGCCCAGCCAGACAAGCGGAAGGTAAACAAACGACTGAGTGAGGATGACATGTCTAATAAAAATGTAAAGATTAGAAGTATAGAGAGGAGCAATACAGAAGAAAGTGACGAGAATATGTTCCAGGGATTTAAAGAGGGTGGGGGGGACCCAGGCGCCCCCCCCCCCCCCCCCCCCCCGACTGATAAGACTAGAGGAGAGAGTTGATAAGGTGATCGAGGACTTGGAGCGTAAGTTAGGTAACGTAGACTCCATTTTCCAAAGAATTGAAAGGTTGGAACAACTAGAGAAGGCTAACAGAAACTTAACTGAAGAAATAGAGGACCTAAAAAGACAGTTAGGAAATGTAAAGGAGGAGAATGAGAAATTGAAGAAGAATAGTAATGAAAACAGAGAGAAAATAGCTACAGAAGCTAAAAATTGGAGAATAACTCAAGAAGGGAATAAGGTTTCATTCACTGACATAGTCAAACAGCAATTGAAAGAACATAATGAAGACTCAGTTATTAAAGTGATGAGACAGAAGGAGAATATAGTAAGAGAATTAGCTGACAAAAAGAAATGTATAATTATATTAGGAATGGAAGAGAAACATAACCCAGATAGAACCGCAAGAATCAAGGAGGAAAATGAAAGAGTAAGCAGTTTATTAAAATTAGTCCAGGAAGATGAACCAGAAATTATAAAGGAAATTGAGGAAAAATTCAGACTCGGAAAATATAGTACAGATAAGACCAGACCAATTAAGATTAAATTCAGGTCACAAACAACAGCAGAGAAAATTCTATCCAAGACAGGGAAACTAGCAACAAATGATCAATATAAAAAGGTATGGATAAAAAGAGAAATGAATAAGGAGGAAAGAGAGGCAGAAAAGCAGAAAAGAATTGAAGCTAAGGCAAAAAACGAGGAAAGAACGGAGTCAGAGAAAGAGAGATTCTATTGGAGAGTAGTGAACATGAAAATAAAGCAGTTCGACATACTAAAGAAAAACATAAGGGAAACAGAGAATACAATGGAAGTGGCAGAAAACTAAGAGTGTCTTACACAAATATAGATGGATTGATAACAGGATTGAATGAACTGAATGATTATTTGAAAGAAAAAGAACCGGACATAATGGGAATTGTAGAAACAAAATTAAAAGGCCCACTACCACCCAACAGTGTAGGACATGATACATACAATTATTGGATTAGAAACAGAGAGAAAAAATAAGGGGGTGGAGTTATGTTCCTGACTAAGAAGGATATAAACGTGAAAGGTGTCATATATGGAAAGAATACAGTAGAGATGATTATGATAGAAGTGGAAGACCGAGATAAGAAGAGCAGAAAATTTGTGATCAATTATGTGCCTCCAAAAACAGCCTCATGGGAGGAGAGTGAACATAAAAGTATGTTAGAGGACACAAAGATAGCATTAACTAAAATAATGGAAGACGGAGGAAGAATAGTTATGATGGGCGACTTTAATTGCAAAGAAATCTGCTGGGAAGAAATGACAGTAAAGAGTGGTGATGACTCATGGGGAAATGCTCTACTTGAGATGATTACTGACCATTCAATGACACAATGGATACAAGAGAACACTAGGTATAGAAATGAAGAAGAACCATCGAGGCTAGACTTAATAATTACATCTGAACCTAGAATAGTGGACAAGATTGAATATAAAACACCAATAGGTAAAAGTGACCACATATTGATTGAACTGGAACTTAATGAAGAAAAATATATGAAAAGAAATGAACAATATAGAAAAGGAAGAATGATGTATGAAAAAACAAACTTTGATAAAATAAGAGAATTCTTCCAACAAGAAAACTGGGAAGAAATATACAAAGAAGAAACAACAGTGGAAGAGAAATGGAATATTTTGACAAAAATTTACAAAAAAGGAGTGGAAAAGTATGTCCCAAGACAAAAACAAGAAAAAGAATATGTAAAATGCTGGTACAACAAAAGTTGTAGGGAGTTAAAGGACAAAAGAGACAAAGCCTGGAACAGATGGAAAAAAGACAGAAGACCTGAAAAATGGAAAATATATACTGGTTATAGAAATGAATATGTACAAAAGTGCAGAGAGGAAAAAAGAAAATATGAAAAAGATGTTATTGAAAAGTGTAAAGATCAACCAAAACTATTCTACAGATTTGTAAACAATAAACTGAAAAACAAACAAGACTTGGAGAAATTAAGACAAGGAGGAGTTGAATACACTGAGGAAATGGAAATGGCAGAAATTATGAACAAACATTTTAAATCAGTGTTTACAAGGGAAAATATACAACCTGAAGAGATTGAGTGGAAGGAAAAAGTCCCCCCTATGGAAGAAATAGAAGTAACAAAGAATGAAATATTGACACACTTGGGTAATTTTGATGTCAGAAAATCGCATGGGCCAGATGAAATAGCAAACTGGATTCTGAAAGAATGCAGGAATGAACTGGCAGACAAAATACATAGCATAATAAGCAGTTCCTTAAAAGAAGGAAAAGTTCCAGAAGATTGGAAAAAAGCAAATATAGTACCTATATATAAAGGAGGAAATAAAGAAGAACCTACCAACTATAGACCAGTCTCTCTAACAAGTACAATAGCAAAAATATGTGAAAGAATTATCAAAAGTAGATGGGTAAAATACTTGGAAAAAAACAACGTACTAAATCCAAGGCAATTTGGATTCAGACAAGGACGATCATGCGTCACCAATTTAATATGTTTCTATTCAAGGCTAATAGATATAATACAAGAAAGAGATGGATGGGCTGATTGTGCATTTCTAGACCTAAAAAAAGCTTTTGACAAAGTACCACATAAGAAGTTGCTTAAGAAATTAGAATATGAAGGAGGAATACAAGGTAAATTGCTAAATTGGATGGAAGACTTTTTGCAAGATAGAAAAATGAGAGTAGTGATAAGAGATCAGCACTCAAAATGGAATGAAGTAATAAGCGGTGTCCCGCAGGGAACAGTTCTGGCCCCAATAATGTTTGCTATATATATTAATGATATGGATGAAGGAATTGAAAGCTATATGAGCTTCTTTGCAGATGATGCAAAATTACTGAAAAGAGTGAAAACTGAAGAAGATTGTGAATCACTACAGAGAGATCTAAATAAAGTACAAGAATGGAGTAGGAAGTGGGAGATGGAGTTCAATACAAAAAAGTGTAGTATAATGGAATTTGGAAAAAGCAAAAACAGAATAACAGGATCATATAATTTGGGAGAAGAAGGAATAAAAAAAAGTAGAAAATGAGAAGGACCTGGGAGTCATTGTTATGAATAATATGTCACCTGAGAAACATATAAATAAGATTTTTGGAGAAACTTATAATTTAATAAGAACAATCAAAGTGGCATTTACATACCTGGATGAAGAAATGGTGAGGAAAATCCTAATCACCCTGATAAGACCAAGATTGGAATATGCAGCAACGATATGGTCACCAAGTACAAAAAAATGTATAAAAAAACTTGAAAGAATACAAAGAGCAATTACAAAACTGGCACCAACACTCTCAAAACTATCATATGAAGAGAGACTACAAAAACTTAAACTACAGACACTAGAGCAAAGAAGAGAGAGAGGAGATTTGATAGCTATTTACAGAATCATGAAAGGCATAGAAATTACTGATAGAGAGAATCTGATAAGATGGGATGACAGAAATACAAGAGGACACGGAAAGAAAATAAAAAAAGACAGCTATAGAAGAGATTTGAAAAAGAACAGCTTTCCTCACAGAGCAATAGACAGTTGGAACAAGTTAGATGAGAAAGTGGTGTGTGCAAAATCAATACATGAATTTAAAAATAGTTTAGATAAAATGAGATATGAAGACGGGACCCCACGAGCATAGCTCCCCTTCCCGTAAAATACAACTAGGTAAATACAACTAGGTAAATACACTTTCAACGAACGGACGGCTTGAAGAACGTTCTGAAGAAAAGTGCAGATTGTGGATCCCAACGCAAAGAGAAGTGCCTTTTTGTATTTGCAGGGTGGGGGGAAATTGCTCGTGGGGTAGTGGGAAAGTAAGGAAAGAGGAGAGGGGGAGGGATTGCTGGGGAAATGGAAGGTAATGAGGAGGTGGAGGAATTGGCCCTGACGGGCCGCCGAAAGGTGGACAAACGACCGCAAGACGAGCTGGATGATGACGACATGTCTAATAGGAATGTGAAGATTAGAGGTATAGATAGGAGCAATATAGTAGAAAGTGATGAGAATATTTTCAAGGGATTTAAAGAGGGTGGGGGGGACACAACCCCCCCCCCGACTGACAAGACTAGAAGAGAAGGTCGATAAGATGAACGAGGACTTGGAGCGTAGGTTCGGTAATGTTGACAGTATGATACGAAGAATTGAAAAATTGGAAGAACTAGAGAGGGCGAACAAAAACTTAACTAAGGAAATTGAAAAATTAAAACAACAGTTAAAAGAAGTAAAAGATGAGAATAAAGTCTTAAAGGAGAATAATATGGAGAACAAGGAGGGTTGGAAAAAAATTCAAGAAAATAGCAAGGTTGCATTCACTGACATAATCAGACAGCAAATGAATGAACAAACTGAAAACTCAGTTATTAAAGTGATGAGACAGAAGGAGAATATAGTAAGAGACTTAGCAGACAAAAAGAAATGTATAATTATATTAGGAGTGGAAGAGAAACATAACCCAGATAGAACCACAAGAATCAAAGAGGAAAATGAAAAAGTAAGCCAATTACTAGAATCAGTTCAGGAAGATGAACCAGAAATTATGAAACAAATCGAAGAGAAATTTAGACTCGGAAAGTATAGCACAGACAAGACCAGACCAATTAAGATTAAATTCAAGTCACAAACAACGGCAGAGAATATCTTATCCAAAACAGGGAAACTAGCAACAAGTGAACAATACAAAAAGATATGGATAAAAAGAGAAATGAATAAAGAGGAAAGAGAGGAAGAAAAGCAGAAAAGACTGGAAGCTAAGGCAAAAAACGAGAACAGAACGGAGTCAGAGAAAGAGAGATTCTATTGGAGAGTAGTGAACATGAAACTAAGGAAGTTCGACATACAAAAGAAAAACATAAGGGAAACAGAGAACACAATGGAAGTGGCAGAAAACTAAGAGTGTCTTACACAAATATAGATGGATTGATAACAGGATTGAATGAGCTGAATGATTATTTGAAAGAAAAAGAACCAGACATAATGGGAATTGTAGAAACAAAATTAAAAGGCCCACTACCACCCAACAGTGTAGGACATGATGCATACAATTATTGGATTAGAAACAGAGAGAAAAAGCAAGGGGGTGGAGTTATGTTCCTGACTAAGAAGGATATAAACGTGAAAGGTGTCATATATGGAAAGAATACAGTAGAGATGATTATGATAGAAGTGGAAGACAGAGATAAGAAGAGCAGAAAATTTGTGATAAATTATGTGCCTCCAAAAACAGCCTCATGGGAGGAGAGTGAACATAAAAGTATGTTAGAGGACACAAAGATAACATTAAATAAAATAATGGAAGATGGAGGAAGAATAGTTATGATGGGCGACTTTAATTGCAAAGAAATCTGCTGGGAAGAAATGACAGTAAAGGGTGGAGATGACTCATGGGGAAACGCTCTACTTGAGATGATTATTGACCACACAATGACACAATGGATACAGGAGAACACTAGGTATAGAAATGAAGAAGAACCATCGAGACTAGACTTATTAATTACATATGAACCTAGAATAGTGGACAAGATTGAATATAAAACACCAATAGGTAAAAGTGACCACATATTGATTGAACTGGAACTTAATGAAGAAAAATATATCAAAAGAAATGAACAATATAGAAAAGGAAGAATGATGTATGAAAAAACAAACTTTGATAAAATAAGAGAATTCTTTCAACAAGAAAACTGGGAAGAAATATACAAAGAAGAAACATCAGTGGAAGAGAAATGGAATATTTTGACAAAAATTTACAAAAAAGGAGTGGAAAAGTATGTCCCAAGACAAAAACAAGAAAAAGAATATGTAAAATGCTGGTACAACAAAAGTTGTAGGGAGTTAAAAGACAAAAGAGACAAAGCCTGGACCAGATGGAAAAAAGACAAAAAACCTGAAAAATGGAAAATATATACCAGTTATAGAAATGAATATGTACAAACATGCAGAGAGGAAAAGAGAAAATATGAAAAAGACGTCATAGAAAAATGTAAAGATCAACCAAAACTATTCTACAGATTTGTAAACAATAAACTGAAAAACAAACAGGACTTGGAGAAATTAAGACAAGGGGGAGTTGAATACACTGAGGAAATGGAAATGGCGGAAATTATGAACAAACATTTTAAATCAGTGTTTACAAGGGAGAACATACAACCTGAAGAGATTGAATGGAAAGAGAAAGTCCCCCCTATAGAAAAAATAGAAGTATCAAAGAATGAAATATTGATACAATTGAGTAATCTTGATGTCAGAAAATCACATGGACCAGATGAAATAGCAAACTGGATTCTGAAAGAATGCAGGAATGAACTGGCAGACAAAATACATAGCATAATAAGCAGTTCCTTGAAAGAAGGAAAAGTTCCAGAAGATTGGAAAAAAGCAAATATAGTACCTATATATAAAGGAGGAAATAAAGAAGAACCTACCAACTATAGACCAGTCTCTCTAACAAGCACAATAGCAAAAATTTGTGAAAGAATTATCAAAAATAGATGGGTAAAATACTTGGAAAAAAACAACGTACTAAATCCAAGGCAATTTGGATTCAGACAAGGACGATCATGCGTCACCAATTTAATATGCTTCTATTCAAGGCTAATAGATATAATACAAGAAAGAGATGGATGGGCTGATTGTGCATTTCTAGACCTAAAAAAAGCTTTTGACAAAGTACCACATAAGAAGTTACTTAAGAAACTAGAATCTGAAGGAGGAATACAAGGTAAATTACTAAATTGGATGGAAGACTTTTTGCAAGAAAGAAAAATGAGAGTAGTGATAAGAAACCAGCACTCAAAATGGAATGAAGTAATAAGCGGTGTCCCGCAGGGAACAGTCCTGGCCCCAATAATGTTTGCTATATATATTAATGATATGGATGAAGGAATTGAAAGCTATATGAGCTTCTTTGCAGATGATGCAAAACTACTGAAAAGAGTGAAAACTGAAGAAGATTGTGAATCACTACAGAGAGATCTAAATAAAGTACAGGAATGGAGTAAGAAGTGGGAGATGGAGTTCAATACAAAAAAGTGCAGTATAATGGAATTTGGAAAAAGCAAAAACAGAATAACAGGATCATATAATTTGGGAGAAGAGGGAATAAAAAAAGTAGAAAATGAAAAGGACCTGGGAGTCATTGTTATGAATAATATGTCACCTGAAAAAACATGTAAATACTGTAAGATTTTTGGAGAAACTTATAATTTAATAAGAACAATCAAAGTGGCATTTACATACCTGGATGAAGAAATGGTGAGGAAAATCCTAATCACCCTGATAAGACCAAGATTAGAATATGCAGCAACAATATGGTCACCAAGTACAAAAAAATGTATAAAAAAACTTGAAAGAATACAAAGAGCAATTACAAAACTGGCACCAACACTCTCAAAACTATCATATGAAGAGAGACTACAAAAACTTGAACTACAGACACTAGAGCAAAGAAGAGAGAGAGGAGATTTGATAGCTATTTACAGAATCATGAAAGGCATAGAAATTACTGATAGAGAGAATCTGATAAAATGGGATGACAGAAATACAAGAGGACACGGAAAGAAAATAAAAAAAGACAGCTATAGAAGAGATTTGAAAAAGAACAGCTTTCCACACAGAGTAATAGACAGTTGGAACAAGTTAGATGAGAAAGTGGTGTGTGCAAAAACAATACATGAATTTAAAAATTGTTTAGATAAAATGAGAAATGAAGACGGGACCCCACGAGCATAGCTCCCCTTCCCGTAATATACAACTAGGTAAATACAATGAGATGCGACACGACGCCCACTAACTCCGACCTCACGTAGGAATCGGGGTCATGTGCGAGCATCGCATCTTGTGGGGGTCAGGTGAGAGGTGAGAGGTCAGGTCAATTGTTGACGGGACGATAATTGCTTACTGCGCGGATCTGGGTCACCGTGACCTGCAGGAAAAAAAAAAAAGAGCGGCAGACTTGGGCAGTACATGACAGTTTTTCCATGAATACAATCATGAAATGGACCTGAAATGTTCAATATACTAATACTTATAGATTAAAGACTTTTTTAAATATCGTTTGAATGTTGATAAACATTTTGTCTTAGGTAATTCCTTTTCCAGTTTATTCCATGTGTTAACACCTATAATAGATAAGCATTGGCCTTTTTTGGTTGTTCTGTATTGAGTTTTAAAGAAGTCGTTTGTATGCCTAGTCTCATAGCGAGTTTCGTAAGTTGAGTAAAATTTCAATATGTTTTGATTCATTTGTTTATTGTAGATTTGGTGCATAACAATGGCAGTTTTGTACTTTATTAAGTCCTTGAATTTCAGTAGATTTAGTTTTTTAAATAAATGATTTGTATGTTTTAAACGACCTACATTGCAGATTATGCGCAGTGCCTTTTTTTGAGAGGTAATTATGCGTTGAAGATTAGTTTGATAAGTATTACCCCAAATTTCTGAACAATAGTTTAGGTATGGTAGTAGTAGACTACAGTAAATGGTACGTAGGGTATTTTCATTGAGGATATTTCTCATTTTATGCATTATTCCTACAGTTTTGGATATTTTATTTATCACGTGATTTATATGATGTTTCCAATTAAGTCGATCGTTTAAATACACGCCTAGGAATTTACTGACGGATGCTTTTTCAATAATTTCGTTGTTTATTTTGATCGGCTTAGTGCTTTCATTATTTTTGTAGAAAAGCAGGTAGTTAGTTTTTGATACGTTTAAGGATAGTTTATTGGCTGAAAACCAGTTGGATAGCTGACATAATCCTTCATCAATTGTCTTGATCAATTTGTCAGAATTTATATCGGAGCATAGAATGGTGGTATCGTCGGCAAACAGTATAAATTTCATAATGTTGGATACATTTGTAATGTCATTAATGTATAGTAAGAATAGTTTGGGTCCTAGAACTGAACCTTGAGGTACTCCGCATGTAACTGGTAGAATATGTGATCTTTCTTCCTCAATGGCTACATATTGTTTCCTGTTTTTTAGATAACTTTTTAACCAGTCATTAACTTTACCTCTTAGCCCATAGTATTTGGCCTTTCGAATTAGGATTTCATGATTTACTATGTCAAATGCCTTTTTTAGATCAATAAATATGCCGGCTGTATTTTTCTTTTGTTCTATATTGTTAGTTATCTCTTCAATTAATTCCATTACTGCTGTTGATGTTGAAAGATTTCGTTGAAATCCATATTGACTATGGTAAATGACGTCATTTTTGTTAGAAATGAGTCAAGGCGAATTGTGAATAACTTCTCAAGAATTTTGGAAAACTGTGGTAATAGTGAAATTGGTCTATAGTTATTATAACTTGATTTGTCAGCTGATTTGAATATCGGTATTACTTTTGCTATTTTCATTGCATCTGGAAATATTCCTTGTTCAAATGATTTATTGCATATTGTCAGAAAATGATTTTTGATGATAGGCATAATTTGTTTTACAAGGTTCATATTGATTCCTGTGCAATCGAGTGATTTCTTGTTCTGCATTGATTTTACTGTGTTCATAAGTTCGTTTTCTGTGACAGGTTTTAAAAACATAGTGTTATTTATTCGGTGTTTCAAAAATGTCTCATAAGTTTGATGTGTTGTCTTTATTTGTTTCACGAGGTTAGGTCCTACACGGGAGAAAAATTCATTAAATTCGTTTGCCACTTCTTTATTAGTTTTTCCGTTTTTAATAATGTCTATGAATTCATCGGTGTTATTAATTTTGGGCCTAGTTAAGTTGTTTATTACTTCCCATGTCTTTTTTATATTACCTTTATAATTTTCAAGCAGTGTGTCATAGTATTTTCTTTCGCAGTTGTGTAAGATTGTTGTAAGTTTGTTTTTGTACACTTTGTATATGTTTTCGTCTGTAAAGGACTTGCTTTTAATAGATTTCTTGTAAAGCTGGTTTTTCTTTCGACACGCATTCTTAAGACCGTTTGTAAACCATGGTTTTGAGTTTACGTTACATGGTTTTATTTCTACTTCTCTCTCTGGGCAGCATTAAACATTACTCATGATAATGCTTACAAATTCGTTATATGATAGATTGGCATTTTCTGACTTGTAAACCTGATCCCAGTTTTCTTCTTTTAAGCATTGATTTTATTTTGCAATAGTTTTTTTTGTCTATTTTACGTTTTAGTACAATTCTGGGTTTTGTTATGCATGATGTTCTATTGGGAGGATTTTGGTTTCTGTATGTTTTGGTGCATCCTGTAATTACTCTAGTGCTTCATTCTGCAGTGTTTGTAAGTTGTTTATGCTTGATTTACTGGTTGTTATAGATAGTTATTAGATTTTTTCCCCCAAAATCAGTGCTAGGGATGATTTAAGTTTTATTTATGTATTTATTTATTTGTTTATTTTTGTTATTAAGTCCTTGCCATGTGAATTGAATATCATACGAGTATTAAATGTTAGACCCAAAATTTTTGGGTTCCTTTCCAAAGGAAGTGTTTGGGCATTTGATTTTATTATAGGATGATTTTTTGATTCATGGTTGTCATAAATCCACTCCCACCCATTTCATCCACTCCCATTCACCACCCCTCCCTCCCTCTTTTCTTGGCTCATCCTGGATGATGGGTTATCCCTGCATCTCATCCACTGCCCTTGGTCAGAAGCAATGCAGCAAGACACAGCACATCCATAGCAGGGCTGCTTTCTTTAATCGGTGACACCCCTTCTCCCCTCTCCTTACCCTCATGGAGAAAAAGTGAAGACAGGAAGAAATCCCTTTGAGCTGCGTCAAAATATCATTCATAGAACACCTCATGAAAATGATAGGTGCATAGTTTACTGCAAGATTTTCATATGTTAACTTGAATAAACTTTCCTTTAACATTCCTAGTACATGTACAGTTTTAGCTTCTAGACGAGCCAAGCAGGTAATCAAACAATTGGTCTGTGTTTTATTTTTCATCTTCATAATGGATTGACTGGTCTTGCTGTTTTGGTCATCCATTGGAAAAATAGTATTTTTTTCTATTTTTATTTAGTTTTATTAATCTTATTTTCATATACCCCATTTTATTTTATTTTTATTTCATGAAATGCTTTTTTTAATTTCTACTGTAATATCTTCTCACTAGGGAACTGCACAGTTTTTTGTTGTTGTTGTCGTTCCCTAGACTGTCTGTCCGAGCAGTCCCGTCTCCCCAAGGAAGGCCATAGCCGAAACTGGGTTTTCCCACAAATCCTTTATAGAGTGTATGTTGTGTTGTTTGCGTGCATGATTGTGTATAATGCAGTCTTCCATTATGTGTTGTATGGTATGGGGTGAAGTGTTACATCCTGGGCAGCTGTTCACAACACGGTCGTCCAGCCTCTTCTGGTAGCTTAGAAGTGCTGGGTGGTGACCGCATCGCAGTCTGGCCAAGTGGACTCTGTCCTTTCGTGGGAGAGAGGATTCAGAAGGGTGGATATCAGGGGGTCTGGCATGCAGCAGTGTGTTGTCTTTCAGTGTGTTAATGGAGCGGTGAGTGATATGATTATGAATATGTTTCCGGAGGCTGGTATTTGGTGGTTGTGGAGGAAGAGAAGAGAGTATCTGTGCGTAATAAAGGTCTTTGGGTGTAGTTTTAATGTTTCTTGGTGTGTGTGGGTGTTCTGCTATGTAGTGTAGCGGGTGTGATGTGTTTGTGGTGGCTGCGGCAAGTGTTTGTGTGCCTCTCATGTCGAGGTGGTCCTTGACTTTGAGGACTTTTGTTTCATGGTGTAAATGGTCTGTAGGTGTTGTATTTGTGCAGCCTGTAATTGTTTTTAGGGCTTTGTTTTGTATGATTTGAAGGGTGTTGTGGTGTGTCTCACTGAGATTAGGAGCCCATGCAGGACTTGCATAATTCATCACTGAGCGTATGCATTGTTTGTATATTGTTATATTAGTTTCTTTGTTTTGTCCAAATGTTGTTCCAGTGATTGACTTAAGTGCGTTAAGTCTAGGTGTGCATTTGTTTTTTATGTTTGTGAGGTGTTGTTTGAAAGACATGGATGTATCGTATGTTACACCAAGAATTTTCGGTGTGTTTGTGGGTGGTATTAGAGTGTTGTTACTGCACAGTTATTTGCAATGGCCTTGCTGTGGATGTGCTGTGTCTTGCGACACTGCTTCTGATCCAGGGTAGTGGACAAGATGCAGGGATGACCTGTCATCCAGGAGGTGCCAAGATAAGAGGGAGGGATGAGGGTAGAGGGGAATGGAATATGTAGGGAATGTAATGGGTGGGAGTGGTTTCTATGTCTTATCTTTTGGCTCCCTCCTGTGTAAGGGGAAAAATCCTTTGGTATATGTATGTATGTAGTTATATGCAGTCAGTATTTTAGGAATTTTAGTGAAACCTCTTTAGATCAGAGTCACATAACATTCATTTAGATTCAGAGACAAACCTTCATGCAGAGGAATGCTAAACCATTTCTAATTTTTACCATCTCTTGTTTGTCCTTAAATCTCTCGGTTAACACTCTTATGTCTCCACCTTCTTTCTCTGGTTCCTGTGGTAAAGATATAAGAATACAGACGCAATTTTCCATGTGTATCATAAAAAGCAACTAACTGGGACAGAGCAAAAGGGGACTAAGGATCTTCTTTCTATGTTTTTCTCACATGAGTAATCAAGACGTGCTTTGACTCAGCTATTCCCCATACGAGGAAAGGCTCTTTATGTATTGTATACTGTTGATATATATAGACATATGAGAGAAATTCGCTAGTGACAGTGACATTAATCTGATAATTTTTATGACAGTCGCATGTAGTGGGTTCAAATCCTACATGTGACCGTCATGAAAATGATCATATAAACACATGTTAGCTAATTTTTTATATTTTTTCCCCGGTTCTTGTGGACAGCTCTTATAAAAGCTTTGTCCAACAAACTCCAGCTTCGGATACTTGACTTGAAGGGGTTAAGTGGTGCCACTGACAGAGTGATCAGTTCAGTTGTAGGAGGAAGCCCAAGTTTGTGTGAACTACACATCTCAATGACTCGTATCTCAGATCATGGACTGACAACTCTTGCAACACTCACTCAATTGTCTTGTCTTGATGTTGCCAAAACTGAGGTAATTTGAGTATTCTTTGAACACAGTATAATAAAGGATATATATATATATATATATATATATATATATTATATATATATATATATTATATATGTTTATGATGAAGGTGGAAAATAGAAGTCACGGGTCTAGTTCTGTGAGTTCTTTTTCCATCTTCATCAATTTGTCACTCTTAGTGACAAATTGTTTTTTTGGCTACCTCCCTTATAAGGGGGGAAAAAACCTTTGGTATAGTATATGTATGTATCAATTTGTCACAATGTCCCAGTATATATGTGTGTGTGTGTGTGTATATATATATATATATATATATATATACATACATATATGAACACACACACACAAAGGGTCTCTCTCCTGTAGCATTTGAAGAACAAGTTTGTGTGTGTGTGTATTTACCTAATTGTAGTGTGGAGGAAAGAAGCAATGCTCATAGGGTCTTGTCTCCTACTTCCCAATTTATCATACATAGCTTCAAATTCATGTATAGTTCCTACACAAGCTATATCCGTGATTTCCAATTGTCTTATTTAAGGAAGCTTGCTGGCTAAGCGGGTTAGGGCATCGTTACTTGCGGCGAAGGTCAAGGGGATGGCAGTTCGAATCCTGCTACTGGCGAAGTTGAACCAAGGGCATGGTTCATTAAATTCCATGCTACAGAGTCCTCTGTGATGGGCACCATCCTAGCCTTCTGATAGGGAGGGGAGTTTGTGACATTAAACTATATCACCAATTATCTTATTTAGATTTGAATTTGTGTATTGTTTCAGCTTGAGCTATATCACCTAAGCTATTCCAAGTATTTATGCATTTATATGAAAACTGTATTTTTCTACATCCTTTAGAGATGTGCCTCTTTCTTAATTTGTTCCCACAACCTCTTAAAGCCCTCCCACCCTTAATCAAAAGATCTCTTCTTCCACTGCAGTCTCTCCCCATTAGTGACTTGTATATTGTACAGCGAGACCTCTCATTAATGGACATTAATTAGCTGTGTTTGCGTTTTTTTCGCTGTGTTTTCGGTGTTTTGGAGTAGTTTTTGGGTGGCATAGTGATCGCACGCACTAAACAACGGCACCAAAAACACAGCAAAAACACCGCAAACACAGCTAATTAACGTCCGTTAATGAGAGTTCTCACTGTAATTATATCACCTCTTTCTCTTTGATCTTTTAAAGTTGGCAGACCACTGGGTCATGTAAATGAAACATCTGGCACCGTTGTGGGTGACAGATGGGAGTGGAATGGGTGCATGCTATGGGTGGCTACCTCCCTTATAAGGGGGAAGAAGCCTTTGATATATATATATATATATATATATATATATATATATATATATATATATATATATATATATATACAGAGGGAGTGATTGGTGAGGAACAGTGTGGATTTGGGATGGGTGGAGGTTGTGTAGATCAGATCTTTCTGGTAAGACAAATATGTGAGAAAGCTATAGGAAGGGGGGACGATTTTTTTGGGCTTTTATGGATCTGGAAAAGGCTTACGATAGGGTAGACAGAAAGGCACTGTGGGAGGTTATGCAGATATATGGGATAGGAGGAGGGCTTCTAGGAGCTGTCGGGAGTTTTTATGAGAGTAGTAGAGCTTGTGTCGGGATTGGAAGTGGGGAGGGGGGGTGGTTCGAGGTGAGGGTGGGACTTTGTCAAGGATGCGTTGTGTCTCCCTGGCTGTTCAATTTGTACATGGATGGGGTGGTGCGAGAGGTAAATCCAAGGGTGGTGGGTCAGGGATTGGAGATGGTTAAAGAAGGTGGAGAAAAGTGGGAGGTGAGCCAGCTGTTGTTTGCTGATGACACTGCACTTGTGGCAGGATCGGAGGAGGGACTGAGGAAGTTGGTGACAGAGTTTGGGAGAGTATGTGGTAGAAGAAAGCTAAAGATAAATGTGGGTAAAAGTAAGGTGATGAGATGTACAAGGGGTGAAAGTGGCAGTAGACTGGAAGTGAGCATTAAGGGAGAGCGACTGGAGGAAGTGGATAGTTTTAGATACTTGGGTGCAAATGTGGAGTGAAGGTGGAGGTAGAATGTAGATTGAGAGAAGCGAGTAAATGCCTTGGTGGATTGAAGAGTGTAATGAGGAATAGACATTTGGGAATGGATGCTAAGAGGAGACTGTATGAAGGAGTGATTGTGCCAACAGCACTGTATGGGGCAGAAACTTGGAACATAAGAGAGGAAGAGAGAAGGAGTTTGAATGTGTTTGAGATGAGGTGTCTGAGAAGTATGATGGGGGTTACTAGGCTAGATAGAGTGAGAAATGAGGAGGTGAGGAGAAGAATGGGGGTGGAAAGGGAGTTGGGAGATAGGGTTGATGAAAGAGTATTAGGATGGTTTGGACACATGGAAAGAATGAGTGAAGAAAGACTAGTAAAAGAGGTATGGAAGGCAGATGTGGAGGGAGTGAACATGAGGGGACGTCCTAGAATGAGGTGGATGGATGGGGTGAAGGGGGCTTTGGGGAAGAGGGGAATGTCTGTTGAGGAAGGACAGAAGACAGGGGTGAATGGAGAATGGTTGTATATGGATGATGTTGTGATGCATGAGGTGGGATGGGGGGTGAGGTAGTATATGTGAGCAAAATTCTGACGCAGCCCCGAAGGGATTTTTCCCCATCTCCTTTTATGGATGGGGGGACGGAGAGGGTGGGGTCGCCGATTTAATGAAGCGGCCTTGCTGTGGATGTGCTGTGTCTTGCGACACTGCTTCTGACCCAGGGCAGTGGACAAGGTGCAGGGATGACCTGTCATCCAGGAGGTGCTAAGATAAGAGGGAGTGTGGAGGGGTGTGGAGTGTATTCAGGGATGGAATGGTTGGGAATGATTTTATGCTTTTTCCTTTTTGGCTACCTCCCTTGTAAGGGGGAAAAAGCCTTGGTATATGTATGTATGTATGTATATATATATATATATATATATATATATATATATATATATATATAGATAAGATTATCTGTGTTTTATTGACTTCAGTTGGGAAGTATCCTGAAATGTAGAAATTACTTCACTGTACCTCCTCAAGTGGCTGAAATTGTTTCAATCCTCTTCAGATAAGTGATGTCGGTATTCAAAACCTGGTGAGTGGCGGAGCAGGTCGCAGCCTTCAGGAACTACGTTTAGATGGATGTGCCAAGCTGACAGATGACAGCATTGAAGCTGTCTGCACATGTTGCAGTCATATCAATATTCTCTGCTTTAATTATTGTCCCCGAATCTCAGGTAATTCTTCCCATTTTCTTGACCATTTTTTTTTTTTTTTCATTTATATATATATATATATATATATAATATACATATATATATGTATATATATATATATATATACATATATATATATATATATATGAGGAATAGAAATTTGGGAATGGATGCTAAGAGGAGACTGTATGAAGGAGTGATTGTGCCAACAGCACTGTATGGGGCAGAAACATGGAACATAAGAAAGGAAGAGAGAAGGAACTTGAATGTGTTTGAGATGAAGTGTCTGAGAAGCATGATGGGGGTTACTAGGCTGGATAGAGTGAGAAATGAGGAGGTGAGGAGAACAGGGGAGGAAAGGGAGTTGGGAGATAGGGTTGATGAAAGAGTATTAGGATGGTTTGGACACATGGAAAGAAGGAGTGAAGAAAGACTAGTAAAGGAGGTATGGAAGGCAGATGTGGGGGGAGTGAACATGAGGGGACATCCTAGGATGAGATGGATGGATGGGGTGAAGGGGGCTTTGGGGAAGAGGGGAATGTCTGTTGTGGAAGGACGGGAGAGGACAGAAGACAGGTGAATGGAGAATGGTTGTATATGGAAAATGTTGTGATGCATGAGGTGGAATGGGGGGTGAGGTAATGTGTGTGAGCAAAAATTCTGACGCAGCCCGAAGGGATTTCTCCCCGTCCTCTCCTTTATATGGGGGGATGGAGAGGGGGGGTCGCCGATTTAATGAAGCAGCCTTGCTGTGGATGTGCTGTGTCCTGCGACACTGCTTCTGACCCAGGGCAGTGGACAGGGTGCAGGGATGACCCGTCATCTAGGAGGTGCTAAGATGGGAGGGAGGGTGGAGGGGTGTGGAGTGTTTTCGGGGATGGAATGGGTGGGAATGATTTTATGCCTTGTCCTTTTTGGCTACCTCCCTGGTAAGGGGGAAAAAGCCTTGGTATATGTATGTATGTATACAAATTTATATATATTTATATATGTGTATATATATACATATATATATATACATATATATATATTCCCTATCTCTATATCTCTACCTCTCTCTTAACCTGTCTCTCAATCTGTATCTATCTCTGTCTCTCACACTCTCTCTCACTTTATCTCATTCTCACACCATATCTCTCCCTCTCTCCCTCTCTCTCTCTCTCCCTCTCTCTATCTCTCCCTCTCTCTATCTCTCTCTCTCTCATATGCACACACAGCTTGATGGCACATTGGTTCGCAACCACTACTCCAGAGGTCAGAGTGTGAATCCCGCCCAGGGCTGAAATAATTTCAGTATTACTGCATTGAGAGCTGTTATTCCAACTCTCAAGGGTGGGGAGTCATGTATTTACCTAGTTGTATTTACCTAGTTGTATTTTACGGGAAGGGGAGCTATGCTCGTGAGGTCCCGTCTTCATATCTCATTTTATCTAAACTATTTTTAAATTCATGTATTGTTTTTGCACACACCACTTTCTCATCTAACTTGTTCCAACTGTCTATTGCTCTGTGAGGAAAGCTGTTCTTTTTCAAATCTCTTCTATAGTTGTCTTTTTTTATTTTCTTTCCGTGTCCTCTTGTATTTCTGTCATCCCATTTTATCAGATTCTCTCTATCAGTAATTTCTATGCCTTTCATGATTCTGTAAATAGCTATCAAATCTCCTCTCTCTCTTCTTTGCTCTAGTGTCTGTAGTTTAAGTTTTTGTAGTCTCTCTTCATATGATAGTTTTGAGAGTGTTGGTGCCAGTTTTGTAATTGCTCTTTGTATTCTTTCAAGTTTTTTTATACATTTTTTTGTACTTGGTGACCATATCGTTGCTGCATATTCCAATCTTGGTCTTATCAGGGTGATTAGGATTTTCCTCACCATTTCTTCATCCAGGTATGTAAATGCCACTTTGATTGTTCTTATTAAATTATAAGTTTCTCCAAAAATCTTATTTATATGTTTCTCAGGTGACATATTATTCATAACAATGACTCCCAGGTCCCTCTCATTTTCTACTCTTTTTATTCCTTCTTCTCCCAAATTATATGATCCTGTTATTCTGTTTTTGCTTTTTCCAAATTCCATTATACTACACTTTTTTGTATTGAACTCCATCTCCCACTTCCTACTCCATTCTTGTACTTTATTTAGATCTCTCTGTAGTGATTCACAATCTTCTTCAGTTTTCACTCTTTTCAGTAATTTTGCATCATCTGCAAAGAAGCTCATATAGCTTTCAATTCCTTCATCCATATCATTAATATATATAGCAAACATTATTGGGGCCAGAACTGTTCCCTGCGGGACACCGCTTATTACTTCATTCCATTTTGAGTGCTGATCTCTTATCACTACTCTCATTTTTCTTTCTTGCAAAAAGTCTTCCATCCAATTTAGCAATTTACCTTGTATTCCTCCTTCATATTCTAATTTCTTAAGCAACTTCTTATGTGGTACTTTGTCAAAAGCTTTTTTTAGGTCTAGAAATGCACAATCAGCCCATCCATCTCTTTCTTGTATTATATCTATTAGCCTTGAATAGAAACATATTAAATTGGTGACGCATGATCGTCCTTGTCTGAATCCAAATTGCCTTGGATTTAGTACGTTGTTTTTTTCCAAGTATTTTACCCATCTACTTTTGATAATTCTTTCACATATTTTTGCTATTGTACTTGTTAGAGAGACTGGTCTATAGTTGGTAGGTTCTTTATTTCCTCCTTTATATATAGGTACTATATTTGCTTTTTTCCAATCTTCTGGAACTTTTCCTTCTTTTAAGGAACTGCTTATTATGCTATGTATTTTGTCTGCCAGTTCATTCCTGCATTCTTTCAGAATCCAGTTTGCTATTTCATCTGGCCCATGCGATTTTCTGACATCAAAATTACCCAAGTGTGTCAATATTTCATTCTTTGTTACTTCTATTTCTTCCATAGGGGGGACTTTTTCCTTCCACTCAATCTCTTCAGGTTGTATATTTTCCCTTGTAAACACTGATTTAAAATGTTTGTTCATAATTTCTGCCATTTCCATTTCCTCAGTGTATTCAACTCCTCCTTGTCTTAATTTCTCCAAGTCTTGTTTGTTTTTCAGTTTATTGTTTACAAATCTGTAGAATAGTTTTGGTTGATCTTTACACTTTTCTATAACATCTTTTTCATATTTTCTTTTTTCCTCTCTGCACTTTTGTACATATTCATTTCTATAACCAGTATATATTTTCCATTTTTCAGGTCTTCTGTCTTTTTTCCATCCGGTCCAGGCTTTGTCTCTTTTGTCTTTTAACTCCCTACAACTTTTGTTGTACCAGCATTTTACATATTCTTTTTCTTGTTTTTGTCTTGGGACATACTTTTCCACTCCTTTGTAAATTTTTGTCAAAATATTCCATTTCTCTTCCACTGATGTTTCTTCTTTGTATATTTCTTCCCAGTTTTCTTGTTGGAAGAATTCTCTTATTTTATCAAAGTTTGTTTTTTCATACATCATTCTTCCTTTTCTATATTGTTCATTTCTTTTCATATATTTTTCTTCATTAAGTTCCAGTTCAATCAATATGTGGTCACTTTTACCTATTGGTGTTTTATATTCAATCTTGTCCACTATTCTAGGTTCAGATGTAATTATTAAGTCTAGCCTCGATGGTTCTTCTTCATTTCTATACCTAGTGTTCTCTTGTATCCATTGTGTCATTGAATGGTCAGTAATCATCTCAAGTAGAGCATTTCCCCATGAGTCATCACCACTCTTTACTGTCATTTCTTCCCAGCAGATTTCTTTGCAATTAAAGTCGCCCATCATAACTATTCTTCCTCCGTCTTCCATTATTTTAGTTAATGCTATCTTTGTGTCCTCTAACATACTTTTATGTTCACTCTCCTCCCATGAGGCTGTTTTCGGAGGCACATAATTGATCACAAATTTTCTGCTCTTCTTATCTCTGTCTTCCACTTCTATCATAATCATCTCTACTGTATTCTTTCCATATATGACACCTTTCACGTTTATATCCTTCTTAGTCAGGAACATAACTCCACCCCCTTGTTTTTTCTCTCTGTTTCTAATCCAATAATTGTATGTATCATGTCCTACACTGTTGGGTGGTAGTGGGCCTTTTAATTTTGTTTCTACAATTCCCATTATGTCCGGTTCTTTTTCTTTCAAATAATCATTCAGTTCATTCAATCCTGTTATCAATCCATCTATATTTGTGTAAGACACTCTTAGTTTTCTGCCACTTCCATTGTGTTCTCTGTTTCCCTTATGTTTTTCTTTAGTATGTCGAACTGCTTTATTTTCATGTTCACTACTCTCCAATAGAATCTCTCTTTCTCTGACTCCGTTCTTTCCTCGTTTTTTGCCTTAGCTTCAATTCTTTTCTGCTTTTCTGCCTCTCTTTCCTCCTTATTCATTTCTCTTTTTATCCATACCTTTTTATATTGATCATTTGTTGCTAGTTTCCCTGTCTTGGATAGAATTTTCTCTGCCGTTGTTTGTGACCTGAATTTAATCTTAATTGGTCTGGTCTTATCTGTACTATATTTTCCGAGTCTGAATTTTTCCTCAATTTCCTTTATAATTTCTGGTTCATCTTCCTGGACTAATTTTAATAAACTGCTTACCCTTTCATTTTCCTCCTTGATTCTTGCGGTTCTATCTGGGTTATGTTTCTCTTCCATTCCTAATATAATTATACATTTCTTTTTGTCAGCTAATTCTCTTACTATATTCTCCTTCTGTCTCATCACTTTAATAACTGAGTCTTCATTATGTTCTTTCAATTGCTGTTTGACTATGTCAGTGAATGAAACCTTATTCCCTTCTTGAGTTATTCTCCAATTTTTAGCTTCTGTAGCTATTTTCTCACTGTTTTCATTACTATTCTTCTTCAATTTCTCATTCTCCTCCTTTACATTTCCTAACTGTCTTTTTAGGTCCTCTACTTCTTCAGTTAAGTTTCTGTTAGCCTTCTCTAGTTGTTCCAACCTTTCAATTCTCTGGAAAATGGAGTCTACATTACCTAACTTACGTTCCAAGTCCTCGATCACCTTATCAACTCTCTCCTCTAGTCTTATCAGTCGGGGGGGGGGGTTGTGTCCCCCCCACCCTCTTTAAATCCCTGGAACATATTCTCGTCACTTTCTACTGTATTGCTCCTCTCTATACTTCTAATCTTTACATTTTTATTTGCCATTTCGTCATCACTGAGCTGGTCCGGTGGTCGTTTCATGTTGACCTTACGCCCGTCTGCCTGGGCCAAGTCCTCCACATCCTCATTTCCTTCCATTTCCCCAGCAATCCCTCCCCTTCTCCTCTTTTCCTACTTACCTACTGCCTCACGAGCAATTTCCCCCCACCCTGCAAATACAAAAAGGTACTTCTCTTTGCGTTGGGATCCACAATCGGCACTTTTCTTCGGAACGTTCTTCAAGCCGTCCGTTCGTTGAAAGTGTGTGTGTGTGTGTGTGTGTGTAAAGTCACATCATTGCTCATAGATGAATGATGTGTGGTTTTGATCTGTACAGGCACCCCAAAAGCAGTCCCCAAAGTACTGGCTAAATGAAAGGTTATAATTGCGAGAATTAGGAGGGGAACAGGGGAAGTAATTGGGGAAGAGCTGTGTGGGTTTATGAGAAAAAGAGGGCATATATATATCAAACTCTTGTAATCAGGCAAATTCTTTTATCAACTCCAGAGCCCTGAAGGTACCTTGTTTCCTGTCTAAAACTAAATCAATATATTTCTTTCTATATCTGTACGAGGAGCTCACTAGCTGAGCAGGTTAGGGCATTGTTACTTGCAGCAAAGGTCGAGGGGATGGCAGTTCGAACCCTGCCACCGGCGAGGTTGAACCAAGGGCATGGTTCATTAAATTCCATGCTACAAAGCCCTCTGTGAGGGGCATTGTCCTAGCCTTCTGTTGGGGGTGGGGGGAAGTTTGTGACATTAAACCATATCATCATCATCATATTTGTATGAAAAGACTTCTTCCTTGTAAGGAAGATAGCCTACCAAGGCACACACCCACTCCACCTATCCCATTTGTTTCCCTTTTATCTTCACTCCTTGTGGATGATGGATCATTTCCTGTTTCCAGCTCATTGCCTGGATCAGAAGCAATGCAGCCAAGGCACACACCCACTCTCACCCATTTCACCCCCATCCACCTCCCATTTGTTCTCCTTTCATGTAATTGGATAGGATAGTGGTAGCAGTAGTGTTAGTTCATCTTCTATCGCCTAGTTGCCCTGTTTTCTTCACTGTAGCTTAGTATAGTAAACACAAACAGCCTTGTTAGGGTCAGTAGGCCTGCTGTTGTTTGTTCTTCCTTTGTGTTCATCTTAGCTCCTTATAAATGAAGGGTCATCCACTCACACCTATCCCCTCCCTTCTCTCTCCCCTGCTCAACAGACATTTACCTCATACTCAGCCCCTTTCACCCCATTCATCCTTCGCATTTCATATATCTGTAACACACAATATGTTCCTGTAGTTTTTAGTATTCTAAAGATGTTCCAACAAGGAAGGTTACATGAGGTGCCAGTTTTTCAGCTTCATAATTTATGTAATGTTTTTTAACTTCTTTCAGAAAGGTCAAGAGAACTGGTTAGCAACTTAACTGCAGAAAGGCTTAAGCAACTCACCTGGACAGTTTATTAATTTTTATTCTTCCTTATGCAAGAAGGATAAAACTGATGAAATGTACAGAAATTCTTCTGTGTCACATCATAAGATCTTGAAGTGACATACATACATATACCAAGGATTTTTCCCCCTTACAAGGGAGGTAGCCAAAAAGGAAAAGGCATAAAATCATTCCCACCCATTTCATCCCTGAATACACTCCACACCCCTCCACCCTCCCTCTCATCTTAGCACCTCCTGGATGACGGGTCATCCCTGCACCTTGTCCACTGCCCTGGGTCAGAAGCAGTGTCACAAGACACAGCACATCCACAGCAAGGCCGCTTCATTAAATCGGCGACCCCCCCTCTCCGTCCCCCCATGCATAAAAGGAGAAGACGGGGAGAAATCCCTTCGGGCTGCGTCAAATTTTGCCCACACATAGTACCTCACCCCCCATCCCCCTTCCCATTCCACCTCATGCCTCACAACATCATCCATTCTTCTGTCCTCTCCCGTCCTTCCTCAACAGACATTCCCCTCTTCCCCAAAGCCCCCTTCACCCCATCCATCTACCTCATCCTAGGACGTCCCCTCATGTTCACTCCCTCCACATCTGCCTTCCATACCTCTTTTACAAGTCTTTCTTCACTCATTCTTTCCATGTGTCCAAACCATCCTAATACTCTTTCATCAACCCTATCTCCCAACTCCCTTTCCACCCCTGTTCTTCTCCTCACCTCCTCATTTCTCACTCTATCAAGCCTAGTAACCCCCATCATACTTCTCAGACACCTCATCTCAAACACATTCAAACTCCTTCTCTCTTCCTCTCTTATGTTCCATGTTTCTGCCCCATACAGTGCTGTTGGCACAATCACTCCTTCATACAGTCTCCTCTTAGCATCCATTCCCAAATGTCTATTCCTCATTACACTCTTCAATCCACCAAGGCATTTACTCGCTTCTCTCAATCTACATTCTACCTCCACCTTCACTCCACATTTTCCTGCTACATTTGCACCCAAGTATCTAAAACTATCCACTTCCTCCAGTCACTCTCCCTTAATGCTCACTTCCAGTTTACTGCCACTTTCACCCCTTGTACATCTCATCACCTTACTTTTACCCACATTTATCTTTAGCTTTCTTCTATCACATACTCTCCCAAACTCTGTCACCAACTTCCTCAGTCCCTCCTCTGATCCTGCCACAAGTGCAGTGTCATCAGCAAACAACAGCTGGCTCACCTCCCACTTTTCTCCATTTTCTTTAACCATCTCCAATTATTGACCCATTACCCTTGCATTTACCTCTCGCACTACCCCATCCATGTATAAGTTGAACAGCCAGGGCGACATAATGCATCCTTGACGAAGTCCCACCTTTACCTCGAACCACTCACTCCCTCCATTTCTAATCCTGACACAAGCTCTACTACTCTCATAAAAACTCTTGACAGCTCCTAGAAGCTTTCCTCCTATCCCATATATCTGCATAACCTCCCACAGTGCCTTTCTGTCTACCCTATCATAAGCCTTTTCCAGATCCATAAAAGCCCAAAAAACATCCTTCCCATTTCCTATAGCTTTCTCACATATTTGTCTTACCACAAAGAAGTAATATAACCATTTTATATGTGAAGAGAATTGTAATAATATTTCTAGATATTTTGTGATATGATCTCAAGTTCACTTTAGGAAATGCTTTAATTCTGTGTGACATATCATCGGTGAGAGGTTATGCTTGAAGTAAAGGACAAGTGATGTTAAATCTCATCAAATATATACAGGGCAGTGGACAGGATCCAGGGATGACCCGTCATCCAGGAGATGCCAAGATAAGAGGGAGGGAGGAAGGTGGAGGGGAGTGGAATATGTAGGGAATGGAATGGGTGGGAGTGGTTTCTATGCCTTTTTCTTTTTGGCTACCCCCCATGTAAGGGGGAAAAAGCTGTTGGTATATGTATGTATGTATATATATATACAGTAGTACCTCAGATCTAGACCACAATCCATTCAAGAAAATTGTTCCAGAACCTGTTTGGTTGTGGACCAAAAAAGTTTACTGATATGCTGGATACAGCTTTATCATGGTAATATTTTTCCCCAAAACTTTGAATTTCGGACCCTGAGCTTCATTTAGGTTGGTCAAGAACCAATATTTTGGCCAGTTACCGAAACAAAAACTTCTCAAATTTTTTGGTTAACCCAAATTTGACGGGCCTGAGATGTTGTTGACGCATCTCACTCTCGGACGTCTTATCTACTTAACTTCCGCGCATAGCGGGGTTTCTGTATAAGGCCAGGGCCCTTCAGATTCACGAACATGTATTATTTATTATTATGTGTTGTGATGTGTTCATATGAGAATAAAATTTGTAAGACATCCTAAATTTATGTAAGCTTGAGTTTGGTTGCTTATATTACTAAGAGAAGCTTCAACTACCTTGTTTTTTTTATTTTATTTATGTATATCAGGTTCCATCCTTTACATATATGTTTATGTAATAAAAATAGTGATCACAAAATAATTTTTATTGAATTTACAAAAAGGAAAATAATAAAATTAGAAGCACCACATATATGCGGCAGCCCGTCCTCTGGTCCACTGGTGGTCAGTCTAGAAGACATGTCTGTGTTCTGCGTAGTTATTGAAGCACTTCCCTGGGCAGAAACCTAACTTACACTTGGCACACCAGTAGAAGGAGTCTTTTCTTGTCCCACTTTCTAAGCGACACTGGCGACAGCGTTTTCTTTTCTTGTCTGGGACTTCAGTCAAAAGATGACCTGGTCGTACACCTATAACTCCTGGTCCTGGTGATGGTGAGCGGCATCTGGTGTGATGAGGTTGAATAAGGTCTTCTATCAGCTCCAGCCTGTCATCCAGATGTGATTTGGTGCTTCCAAGTGCCCGGTGAATGAGATGAGTGTTCACAATGGCAGTGTCCAGCAGATGAAAAAATAACTTTATGTACCACTTGTTGGTTTTTCGCGGTACAGGGTACGATTGTGCCATTTGATCAGACAAGTCCACTCCTTTCATTCCTAGATTATAATCTAGGATGGCTTGTGGCTTGTGGCGTACCTCTCCCCTCCTGTTGGGTGGAAGGGGTTCCATGTTGTCTATGTGCATTGTTGAGAGGATGTTTACTCTCCTCTTGTCCATCCAGGATATACATATCATGCCTGTAGCTGTTGACCGTGATGTTATCTCTCCTTTCTTCTTTACTACCATATCTTTTGGCATGAACTTTCTATTCATCCTTACTGTGCCAGCCACATTTGTTCGCCTTGCCTGGAGGTAGTGAAAAAGTTGTGGTGACGAATACCAATTGTCCACATACAAGTCGTATCCTTTGTCCATCATGTCAGCCTTCGTCATCAGATCAACAACTGCCCTCATAGCCACTGGATCATTTCCTGGTTCCTTCCCCATATAAACCTTGAAAGCTATGGTGTAGCCAGCAGCAGGACCATCACTGCAGCACAACTTGTATACCTTCAGACCAAACCGTGACCGCTTTGAGGGATTATACTGGACAGCATGATGTCTGCCACGATATGCCAAGAGACTCTCATCGACTGTCACAATTTTGGGGGATGTATAAACAGTCTTGAAGGTGAAGTCAAACATATCAATGATGTGCCTTAGCTTCCACAACTTGTCATTGTCCTTCTGAGGATCCATATTATTGGAGAAATGCATATTTGATGCAATCATGGAGTATCGGTCCCTACTCATGGTCTCACCAAATATTTCGGAGTGCAGAAGTTTGCTTTTTGACCAGAAGTGCTGTGCATGCGGACGATTTTGCACTCCCATGAGAAGACGGAGACCTATGAAGGCCTTCATCTCAGTCTCGTCCACAGGTGTCCAAGGCTTCGAATGGGCATAGGCTTTGGGTGGGTTCTGGCTGGCATATGTGTTTGTCTCCTCAGCAAATCTTTCCCACATTTCAGGAGGGAATAAAGAGGAAAATACATCAGACACAGTGGAGTATCCATCCAGATCTTCATTCTGTACTCCTGGAGAACCAGAGAAAGCAAATCTCCTTGGTACGTTATTTTTCTTCTTCCACTGGAAACCAGATGTACCTGGTGCATTCCTGTCGTGCTCCTTCCTCACCACATTGGCTAGCGGCTCGTCCGAGTCTATTGATGAATCATGTATATTTACATAATCCAATTCTCCCCATTCTTCATCACTGCCCTCACTTGAGCTGTCCACGTCCTCAGGATCCCAGTCAGAATCGCCTACTTGTTGTTGTGTACCCGAAGTAGAGGGTACAGGTTGTTGTGTACCCGATGGTACAAGTTGTGTTCCACTTGCAGATGGAATGGCACGCCTTTTGGGTGATGGAGCAAGAGGTGCAGGGTCATCTTCGTCAGAGGATGATATACGCAAAGGGCGAGACTTGGAAGTAGGCCTTCTATGACTCGTAGGTCGAGAAGTTGAACGTAGAGAGGTTGAGGGCTGGCGAGGCATGTTAGCAGTTCAGAGGCCTGGCGAGAAACGACTTCAACCGGCTGAGTCTCGCCTTATATATAGCTCTATGGCCAATCATAGATAGCCAAGTGTAACATAATTTATTATCCAATCTCAGATCGTCTTATAAAATAATACATTTCAAATAAACCATTCAGAATGCGCCAATTCGGTGACATCATTCACCCCTCACCTCTATGGCCAATCATAGATAGTGTAACATAATTTATTATCCAATCTCAGATCGTCTTATAAGATAATATATTTCAAATAAACCAATCAGAATGCGCCAATTCGGTGACATCATTCACCCCTCACCTCTATGGCCAATCATAGATAGCCAAGTGTAACATAATTTATTATCCAATCTCAGATCGTCTTATAAAATAATACATTTCAAATAAACCAATCAGAATGCGCCAATTCGGTGACATCATTCACCCCTCACCTCTATGGTCAATCATAGATAGTGTAACATAATTTATTATCCAATCTCAGATCGTCTTATAAGATAATATATTTCAAATAAACCAATCAGAATGCGCCAATTCGGTGACATCATTCACCCCCCCTTGAGTAGGGGGGTATTGGAGTAATGAGGCGAAACTAATTATCCCCCCAGTCCCCCTCCCCTCTTACTTCAAATGGTAAACAAAGAACCTCTGGCCTTATAGGATAAAAAGACGCACATATGCTGAGGACCGAGAACAAGAGACAACACCGCATTTGTGCGTTCCCCGTGAATTTGGAACGTGGCTATGTAACGCATATATGCTGACACCCGATATCTTCAGAAATTTGCAAGTACCACATATATGCTGACCCCGAAATCTTGGAACAAAAGTGATTGCCGCACATGTGCGGCACCCGGGCAATTTGGGTTAAGAACTGATTTGTTCGTCTTGTGAGACATTCAAGAACTGAGGCTCTACTGTATATATATATATATATATATATTTTTTCTAATTTGTAGAGTGCATTTGAATTCTATGATTTCACTGTATACTGAAGCGGAAGAAAGAGTGACCTGTGGATGCATTTATGTTAGAACTTTAAGAAAAGTCCATTTCCTCATAATCTCGATGTCATATTCATTATGTAACCAAAATGTAGCCAAATATTCTTATACATATTATAGTAAAAATGTTAAAGAATTCTTGTAGTGCATTGTCTGATTTGTGCACCACTGTAATACCATGACAGATGCTACATCCATTACTGCAAGTGAAAAAGATATATATATATATATATATATATATATATATATATATATATATATATATATATATATATATATATATATATATATATATATATATATATGGCATGAAATAAGGCAGCCACTGCCTCACAAGTAGCTTGCTTGTCCCAGCATCAATTACTCTATTCCATGTCACCCTCACCCTCAATTCATTCATGTTTCAGCCAATACTGATTATATATGAGCTTGTTTTAGGAGTTATTTAAGTCACCAATCACCTTTGCCCTATATGCTGTGGCAATCAGGACAAGTAGTGGTGTGTATGAAAATGACAATAGCGACACTGCTTCTGACCCAGGGCAGTGGACAAGATGCAGGGGTGATCTGTCATCCAGGAGGTGCCAAGATAAGAGGGAGGGTAGAGGGAAGTGGAGTATGTAGGGGATGGAATGGGTAGGAATGCTTTCTATGCTTGTTTTTTGGCTACCTCCTTTGTAAGGGGGAAAAAAACTTTGGTATATGTGTGTATGTATGCCAACAAGTTTATCAAAATAAACACCACATGAGGACAAAACCTTTATTAGTATGACATTTTGCTTGTTACATCTTTATCAAGTATTTGATAAAGATGTAACAAGTAAAACATACTACTAAAGGGTTCTTCTAAGCTACCAGAAGAGACTGGATGACTGCATTGTGGACAAATGCCCAGGATGTAATACTTCACCCCATACTATTCAACATATCATGGAAGACTGCATTATACACAATCACACACGCAAACAACACAACATACACTCCATAAAGGATTTGTGGGAAAACCCTGTTTTGGTTGTGGCATTCTTTGGGGAGACGGGACTGCTCAGACAGACAGTCTAGGGAACAGCAACAACAACAACAACATCATGGTGCTTATCTTGATAGACAAGTGGTAGTCCCTGATAACCACTTGAAATTAAACTGGAATTTTTCTGTTCAAGAAGTGGATTATAAATTAAACATATCACTGTAGCTTCATAGAGAATGGTATTAAATATCTATGATTTTATGCTTGTATACAGGGGTTGTTGAATATAAAGGAGGATAGAGAAACTTTCATTGAGGTGATGGGAGATGCCAGGAAAATGATTATGACGGGAGAGGGGAATGACAAGGCTATATGAGAAGATACAAAAAGTATTGAGAGATGAAAACTGGTAAGGCACCTGGATAAGAAGGTTGTCATGTGAAGTACCTGATGAAAAGAGTAGTTATAAAAGAATGGCTGGTGAGGTTCTTTACAGACCTGTCAAGTTACTGTGGTGTCTTGCCATAAGATTTTGCATTAGAGACCATAAATTTGTGTATAAAACGGTAATTAAACCATAAGAAAAACATATTTTTTGGCATTCGATATTTGTTTGTTTCAAAACAAATGCAGAATGAAAACACAATGTAAACATATTAAACAGTATAAACACCACATAATGAAAAACTACTGTGTACAAAGGTTCTTGTAAACATTACTGTTTTTCATTATGTGTTGAGAAAGATGTCATATATATATGCAGTATGTCCTTATTATACGGTACATATGCATTCCTGACAACATTACCGCAAATTGAAATTACCATATACCGAACCCATTATAACATGTAATAATAGGAAATTGCAGACATACCTTCTCCCTGCTCTTCCCTCTTCAAAATATCTAGCAGACTCCGTATCTGTGAATTTTTCTTACCATAAATAGAATCGAGGGTAGTAATTACCAAATACTGTAACTGTGAATTTACCAGATAAAGAATTACCGTATAAGGAGGATTCATGTATAACACTTGAAAGGGGGAATTTTTTTCAAATTGTTTAAAACAAATACATTAAAAAACATATTGCATGCAGAGAAAAAGCATAAAATTATCAACTTACACTGTAAGACTTGAAAATCATAGAAATTATGTAAGATTTACACAAAAAATGTAAGACTTGACAGGTATGTATTTAATGTGTACCCAAGGGAAGGAAGTGTTCTGTATGAAGGATTACTCTGTATAATTTCACTAGACAAAAAAAAAAAAAAAAAAAAAAAAAAAAGATAAGCATGAATATTATTTTTTCTACAATAGGATATGTATAAATATAATGATTTTAGAATAATCTGACAAGTGTAGACAGGTTTATAAAGTCCATTTTGTTGTGCATCAATTTTTCTTTACTGTATTTTTCATTTCTCTCTATATATATTTCTTTAGTTCAGTCTCTATTAGTATGTGGTCACTCTTTCATAATGGTGTCTTGTATTCAATTCTATCCACAATTTCAGGTTCTGTTGTAAATATTAAATCCAGTCTCGAAAGTACTTCATTACTTCTGCATCTGGTATTTTCATTTACCCATTGTGTCAGTGTATATTCTATGGTCATGTCAAGTAATACATTTCCCCATAGACACTCCCTGCCCTTCACTGTCATCTCCTCTCAACATACTTCTTTGCAGTTAAAATCCCCCATAATTACCAGGTTACCTCCAACCTTTAGTATCTCATTTAATGAATGCCTTGTGTCATCCAACATTTTTGAATGCTCCCCCAATTTCCAAGAGCCCGTTTTTGGGGCCACATAAATTACCACAAACTTTCTACTTTTCATGTCACTTTCTTCAACTTTTATCATAATCATTTCTACACTTTTTTTACCCTCAGTAACCTATGTCACATTCAAGTTTTTCTTGACTAAGAACATGATTTTTTTGCCTTGTTTCTCATTTTTGTTTTTAATCCAATAATTGTATAACCCATGTCCAACAGTAGGTGTTATTGGACCCATTAATTTTGTCTCTACAATTCCCATCATTTTGTCTCCACAATTTCCATCATTTCTACACCGTTTTTACCCTCAGTAACCTTTGTCACATTTAAGTTTTTCTTGACCAAGAACATGATTCTTTTGCCTTGTTTCTCATTTTTTTTTTTAATCCAATAATTGTATAACCCGTGTCCAACATTATTAGGTAGTATTGGGCCTCTTAATTTTGTCTCCACAATTTCTATTATGTCTGGTTTTTTATCTGACAGGTAATCATTTAATTCAGTCCCGAGATTAATCTATGTTAGTATAAGCCACTTTTATTTTTTTCCTTCTCCATCCTGTTTTCTGTTTCTTTTGTTTCGCTTACTTTGATGTACCATTTTCTCAGCCTCATGTCTATGACCCTTCAATAGAACTCCTTGGTTTTAGTCTCCGTTGTCTTCGTTTTTTTTTTCGTTTTTTTTCTTTTCCTTTAGCTTCACCTCTTAGTGCCTTCTCTCTATTTCCTCAACATTCATTTCTCTTTTTATTCATATATTGTTGTAATGTTCACTCTTTGCTAACTTACTTTTGCTAATATGTCTTCTACTACCATTTGCAATCTTAGTTTTATCTTTAGAGGTCGATTTCTTTCTTTAGAATATTGTCCCACTCTATACACTTCTATATCTTTACTTCCTGGTCACCATTTTGTATTTCTTTTAGAATTTATATTGCAATTTTTTTTTCTGCTAATTCTCTCGTGCACCTCACCAGACCACGTTTTTCCTTTAATCCATATACCACAATACACTTTTTCCTATCCACTGTATCTCTGAACCAATTTGTGTTTTCTTTGATTACTTGAATGATTTCCCTGCATCTGTTGTACTATTTCTTTAAAAGCAGTTTCTTCATTTTTTCTGTTTTCATTCTATTTCTTAATCTTCTGCAACTTTTCCTCACCTAAATTTTCTTCAATTCTTTCAGACATTGCCTGTATTTTGTTATATACTTTTTTTTTTTTTTTCTTAAGTTCTCACTATTGGTATTATCATTGATTTTCACCTTTTCATTTACACATTTAACCTCCATTAGATCTTTTTTTAATCCCTTTAGCTCATTATTTAGTTAATTATTTATTTTCTTCAGTTCACATATCTCATTGTTGGCTTGGAAAAGGCCTTTTGCTAACTCTACAATCTCCTTCCTTAGTTCTATGAATTTGTTCACCCACAATTTTCTATTAATACTCATCTCCCTTTCCATGTCTAAGATTTGACTCAATTTTTTTTTTCATACTTACCAAAACCAAAAAGATTTCTTCTTAACACAGTCGGAACATCCTTGGCATCTCAAAGCCTCTGTTTACATTTAATTTCGGCTTAATGCCTCCAGAGTGCTGCTTTTGAGTTGACATTGAGCTCAAAATCATCGTTTTTATTTTTTTACATTTTCTCTCATTATACATACATACATATACCAAAGGCTTTTTCACCCTACATGGGGGTTAGCCACAAAGAAAAAGGCATAGAAACCACTCCCACCCATTCCATTTCCTATATATTCCACTCCCCTCCACCATCCTCCCTCCCTCTTATCTTGGCATCTCCTGGATGATGGGTCATCCCTGCATCCTGTCCACTGCCCTGGGTCAGAAGCAGTGTCACAAGACACAGCGCATCCACAGCAAGGCCGCTTCATAAATTCAGCGACCCCCCCACTCCATCCCCTCATGCAGAAAAGGAGAAGCCAGGGAGAAATCCCTTCGGGCTGCGTCAATTTTCTTCTCACACATACCTCACCCCCCACCCACTCCCCTTCATGCATCATAGCATCATCTATACACAACCCCTCTCTATTCACCCCTATCTCCTGTCCTTCCTCCACAGACATTCCTCTCTTTTGAAATGCCCCTTTCACCCCATCCATCCATCTCATCCTAGGATGCCCCCTCACTCCTTCCACCTCTGCCTTCCATACTTCTTTTACTAATCTTTCTTCACTCATTCTTTCCATGTGTCCAAACCATCCTAATACCCTTTCATCAACCCTATCTCTCAGTTCCCTTTCCACCCCTGTTCTCCTTCTCACCTCCTCATTTCTCACTCTATCTAGTCTAGTAACCCCTATCATACTTCTCAGACATTTCATCTCAAACACATTCAAACTCCTTCTCTCTTCCTCTCTCATGTTCCATGTTACTGCCCCGTACAATGCTGTTGGTACAATCACTCCTTTATATAACCTCTTAGCATCCATTCCCAGATGTCTATTTCTCATTACACTTTTCAATCCACCAAGGCATTTACTCGCTTCTCTCAATCTACATTCTACCTCCACCCCCACTCCTCCCTTTCCTGCTACATTCACACCCAAATATCTAAAACTATCCACTTCCTCGAGTCTTTCACCCTTAATGCTCACCTCCAGCCTGCTGTCACTCTATCCCCTTGTACATCTCATCACCTTACATTTACCCACATTTATCTTCCGCTTCCTTCTTTCACACACCTTCTCAAACTCTGTCACTAACTTCCTCAATCCCTCCTCTGATCCTGCTACAAGCGCAGTGTCATCAGCAAACAACAACTGGCTCACCTCCCATTTTTCTCCATTTTCTTTAATCATCTCCAACCCCTGACCCACTACCCTTGCATTCACCTCTCGCACCACCCCATCCATGTAAAGATTGAACAGCCAGGGTGACATAACACATCCCTGACAAAGTCCCACCTTTACCTCAAACCATTCACTCTCTCCATTTCTAATCCTAACACAAGCTCTACTACTCTCGTAAAAACTCTTGACTGCTCTTAACAGCTTTCCTCCTATCCCATATATCTGCAGTACCTCCCACAGTGCCTTCCTATCTACCCTGTCATAAGCCTTTTCCAGATCCATAAAAGCCCAAAAAACATCCTTACCTTTTCCTATAGCTTTCTCACATATCTGTCTTACCACAAAGATCTGATCTACACAACCCCTACCTGTCCTAAACCCGCACTGTTCCTCACCAATTACTCCCTCTGTTCCTCTCCTAATCCTCTCAATCAAGACCCTCCCATACGCCTTCCCAACTACACTAACAAACTGATCCCTCTAAAACTACTACACTCACACCTGTCCTCCTTTCCCTTGTAAAGCGGAACTATACAGGCACTCCTCCAGTCCTCTGGCACTCTACCCTCTCTCAAACTAACATTAAACAACCTCACCTGCCAGTCCACCATCACTGTACCTCCTTTCTTCAGACATTCTGCATGGCATCCATCCAGACCAGGTGCCTTACCTGCTCTCATCATCTTAACAGCTGCTTTCACTTCATCCTTCCCTATTTCTCCTCCATTTTCCTCACTCATCACACTCATTTTCTTAGCGCTTCCCACTGCAACTACCTTTCCCTCCCTATCCTCCTTCACATTTAGCAACTCCCTAAAATACTCTGCCCACCTTCCTCTCACTGCCTTCTCTTCCATTATCATCTCTCCATCTGCACCTTTTACCTTTTCCTCTCTACTTGATTCGCCTCCTTTTTCTTTTTTAATTTCCTTCCAAAACATCTTTTTATTGCTTTCAAAATTTTCTGTCATACTCTTACCCTATTTCACATCTGCTCTCTTCTTTGCTTCCTTTATCTTATGCTTAGCTTCCTTTCTCTTTACTTTGTACCTCTCATACGATTCCCTCATCCTAATTTGCAGCCAATCTATGGATGCCTGCTTCTTTTCTTCTACACATTTCTTTGCTTCCTCATCCCACCACTCACTACCCTTCCTTCTTTTTCCTCCCACCCTCCTTGTTCCACACACCATCTTTGTACACCTTATGACTCCCTCCTTGAACCATCCCTATTCCTCCTCCACTCCTAGTTCTACTCTATCCTTTACTCCCTCCCACTCTTTCAGTTTCTTCTTAAACTCACTCTCCTTTTTTTCCTCATTTAAGCAGTTCACTCCAAGTACTTCCCTACCTTCTGTCCTTTTCTCTTTCTCCACTCTCAATTTACCTTCCACCAGAAAATTATCTGATATTCCTCCACTCTCTCCCCTTAGAACATGTACATCCTTAACGCTTCCTACCATACTCCTGGTCACTACTATATAGTCCATTAACGCTCTATCTGCCACCCTTCCTTCCACCACTCTCTCCCATGTGTACTTATGCTTGACTTCTTAAATACTGTATTAGCTATCATCAACTCTCTTTCAAGACACATCTCCACCATCATTTCTCCACTACGATTTTTACCGGGAACTCCATACTTCCCTATCACTCCATCTATTGGCTCATTTCCTACCCTAGCATTAAGGTCTCCCAATACAACTACATTGACATTTCTCCCTAATCCCTCTATACACTCATTTATATCTACCTAAAAAAGCCTCCCTTTCCTCTACGCTCTTCTCACTACCAGGTCCATACGCACTTACAAAAACCCACATCTCCCTTCCCAGCTTCACCTCTCATTAAATCAATTTAACCCTAGAACCACATCGCTGTTTTTGATGGAATGTGAACCACATCGCCGGGAGAATTTTACTCTTTTTTTGGAAAATAAAAAAAAACATGCTTAACTTCAAAACAGGATTATTATAAAATAAACCTTGAAAGAGTAACTCTTAAACTTTAGAATGATGATATGTAAACTTAATTTGTACTTTATGTTAACCCTGTACGCAATTTAATGCAAAGGTAAAATCACTAAACGAAAAGCGTGTGCATGCGCGCGGGAGAAAATCTCCCTGCGATGTGGTTATAGGGTTAACACTGCAGAAAAATCATTTTGGATAACCACAAGTGCTCCCGTCTTCTCCTTTTCTGCATGGGGGGGTCGCCGATTTAATGAAGCGGCCTTGCTGTGGATGTGCTGTGTCTCGCGACACTGCCTCTGACCCAGGGCAGTGGACAAGGTGCAGGGATGACCTGTCATCCAGTGGGTGCTAAGATAAGAGGGATGGTGGAGGGGGTGGAATGTATTTAGGGATGGAATGGGTGGAAATGGTTTTATGCCTTTTTCTTTTTGGCTACCTCCCTTGTAAGGGGGAAAAAGCCTTGGTATATGTATGTACGTACAAGTGCTCCCCCTCCCATTCAATACAAACCAGGCTTCTTGTTTTCCTTGCACTATTGAGAATTTTCGTCTTATTCGGCAGCCTTCAGAGCTCTAGTTGAGAAGTGTTGATAGTTCAGAAGCTCGGAAGTGTGTGTGTGTGTGTAAAAGGGTGGTGAGGCAAAACATCCATATATACATACATATATAAACAGCTTTTTCCCTTTACAAGGGAGGTAGCCAAAGTCAAAGGCATAAATCCACTCCCATCTATTTCATCCCTACATATTCCACTCCCATTCACCACCCCTCCCTCCCTCTTTTCTTGGTGCCTCCTGGATGATGGGTCATCCCTGCATCTCACCCACTGCCCTGGGTCAAAAGCAATGTAGCAAGACAGCACATCTACAGCAAGGCCACTTAATTTAATCGGCATCCCCCCCCCCCTCTCTGTCCCTTCATGCAGAAACAGAGAACACCACCCATAAAGAAAATAAACCCATTCAACCACTTCTTCAATTTGAGGATGAAAGGTTACCCTGCCCCTGCCTGGGTCAAAAGTAATGCAGTGAAGCACATTTCCACAGCAGGGCTCAACAACTATAGGTAGGGTACTCACTAGCCTAGGTTTGAATATTGCTACTTGTAGCAGAGGTCAGCAATGAAGACAGTTTGATTTCTGCCTGGCAGCAAGTCCATAGTAAGGACATGCTACATTAAATTTGTGGCTTCAAAAGGTCTTAGGTAAAAAGGCACCACTCTAGACCTCTCTGAGAGGGGTTTATGATGTTATATGGAATAATCGTAAGCTCCTATGATGTGTTCTTTCACCTTTTTTTTTTTGCTTTTCCTCCAAGAGCTAATACAAGTTTCAACTGATGGCCAGCTTGTGTGGGTATGTCCTCCCTATCTAGTAATTTATACTTACATTTAACCTGCCCTAAAGGGTAGCTTTGCTCAAGCCTTGTATGTCGCATCATTTTGCCTTCTTGCTAGTCAGAAACTTCTGAATTTGTCAATTAGACTGAAACATTTATTATTTCGCAACTTTTTCATCACCAGTGCTTTTTCCAGGAAGAAGATTTATATCCTTTACCTTCCCCAGATTTTTTGTCACAATAATCAATGCAAACCAGGCCTCTTGCTTTCCTTGCACTATTGAGAATTTTCATCTTGTTCAGCAAGCAAGACCATAGTAAGGCAATGCAATGAGACACAGCATCTCCACAGCAGGGCTCAAAACCCACTACTTCATTATATCAGTGGAGAAGAATAAACAATACTTATTATCTTATATTTATTAACAGATATAAGAAATTTTTGTTGACATTACCATTTGCTTGAAAAATCTATATAGTCACATTGATAAATACACTAGTAATGTGAAATCTGTGCAAAAATGTTCATGTTTTCCAAGTGTTCTCTGAGCTAAATATTTGGTGTTCCTCATGTGGACTTTACTGGTTCAGAGTGTACATACTCTACCAGATGGCTGGATGCGATTATGTGACTAGGATTTAAGTTCAGGCATGTTTTGTTTCATGTTTATATGAATTCCTCAAACAACACTAAAACATTCGCAATCATGCCACTACCATATTTATTGTATGGTGATACATTTTAATCCCAGTTTACAGACCTACCAAAGAAAATAACCATAAAATAAAGCTTCCCCTCCATAATTGCTTTGAAAAAAGAAACAAGACCCAAAATATTTTTTTTTAATCCTCTTCTATTGAGAAAGTCAACATATAAATAATGACTTGCTTACAACTGATGTGTACATTTCTTACATCTACTATTGGTACTGACATTACACAGCCAATACATATAAAAAGGTACTTTGCAAAATGTTTTGTAAATAATGACCCAACGAGTTCCTTAGTGTATAGACTGCTAGAGCAGGAACTCCCTCACAGTTCAGGAAGCTACAAACTAGATAAATGGCTTCTACGTTCCATTCTAATCTTGGGAGAGGGATCACTCACAGAATACTTGGCTAAGAAGAAGCACACATCTTTTGCTCAGTCATTCCTACATCAAAGACAACCATTCACCAGTTGTGCTTATAATGAGTCTGTCTTCTGATGGCATACCAGCACCCAGCTCACCCAAATGTACAAAACCCCATACAGTCTGAATCTTTTCAAGCTGCCAATTTGATAATGTATGCAGTTGTACAAGATCCCTCCTCATCCTTTACGGACTAATGACAGATGCTCGCTTGTGGTGGTCCTGCAAGATGGGGAATGAGGCTGCCCATTTTCGAAACCCGTCAACCCTCTTGCCTCCATCAGGAGGAGCTAGCCCTCAATCTCTGAACTGGGCTGAAGATCTCTATAATTTTTAACTATATTTTACAACTTGTACATGAAGAGCCGGCAACTGGTGACTGCTTTCCTTCCTCATCTGTCCCTCCCCCAACTGCTCGGGTCAAAGGCATGGAGAGCTGACAACTGGTGACTGCTCTCCCTCCTCATACTACTTTCATCTGGTGACAAAGAAACATTTCCACACCAATGCAAAAGTCTATGGGAGGGCATGAGGACTATAGCCAGTTACTGTGGAGCTGCAGATTTTCCACTCAGTGAAACTCGAGGGAACAATCATTATTATCATTATCTATATCATTCACTATATACTGATTCACATCTATCACATACTGTACAACTATGTTCACATCTTTCCTCAAGGATTAAGGAATCCCTTCATGTCATGGTATAATGCATACAACCCTCCCTTCACATCTTTGACATACAATGTACCTCACATTTTACAATTTCATATACAGTGGTGTCTCCATATATGAATGGTTTGCTATATGAACAAACTGAATAATGACAATTCCTTCTGGGAAAAATTAATTTTGTACCAGCTGAAATTCCAAACATTGATTTGCGAACAGAATGCACGTTACACACTAGTTGGGAGCACCACAAATTGACCTGCCTGTCATACTATTCCCACTGTTATAGGCTGTTAACTTAGCTTGCAAACTTTTATGATTTGTGTAGAAAATAACTATTTTTCATAATACCTTTTGCTGAAAACATGGCTATGGATCAACAATAATTTACTTACACAAAGACCAATGACCAAGTTGATACAAATGAGAGTGCACAATAATCAGGTTTGTATATAGAAACCCAACTATACAACTTATGAAAATCACACAATGAAGCCCTCAGTGCAGAATCTTTACAAAATGCACACATCTTGTTTACATTTAATTTAGAACCAATGCATTCTTGTCCACGTCCTTTCTGAGCTATAAATTTCTGTTCAGATTTTCAACAACTGAAGAAAAGCACCAATCACATCACACCAATTCTCCTTCCCATTTCCACCATGAAATATACAATTAAAAAAGTATCACTGCTCAGGACATGTAAAAGATTAAGAGTCATTTTGCAAGATGTGCAATGTACACCTATTGTTTTATATAACTACTAATGACATCATTCACTCGTAACTAAACTGGATCTCAATTTCTTTTCATATACTTTTTTGGCTCTCTATACATATGGGTTTCCTGGGCAGCTAGGAGTACCCCATCAAAATAGTCCAAACGTTTATCCATCACAAGTATGTACCCCTAGTCATGTTTGCCATAGGAGAAGAATTATTTAGTACCAAAGAAGAAGGTTTATTTGTAAGGCTCGACTTATGTGTATCTACGTTGGATGAACTGACTAAGTTGGACTAGGTTAGATTAGCCAAAAATTTGGAAAATTAATGTAGTTGATATCAAGACTGATTTGGTTGGATGTGGTTGTGACGGATAGCTGTTGCTTCTCTGTAGACAAGACCTTTAAAAGCTGTTACCAAGACTGGTTTCATGAAAGTATCAGTCATAAAGCTTAACCCAGATAATGAAGAATAATCTGGGTTGTGCAAAGGAAAGTTTGCATACATTGTGTCTGCAAGAAAGAAAAGAAGGAAAAAAGAAATCCTACCATAAATACTATGGCATACAACATCTTACCCTTAGACGTCACTTTACTGATGATCACAGACAAACGTCCTCTAATGCCTTTATATCTAAAAATGTATGTGAGCTGCTTCATTGGGATTTTGTTCCACAGGACAGTAGGGACACTTCAGTCTGTAAAACAACACAAACAAAGTCAATGAAGGAGATAAAAAAAATCTTTTTTGGCATTTAAACTTGTACAAGAAAGTATAACTTGCCAATGCATCAACGATAATTTAAACATTGACATCTTATAATCTACATGCTAAAAGTCTTCTTCACCCTTGCATAGGAGGAAGTCCGCCAAGGCATGCACCCACCCCAACTCATCAATCATTTCCCTCTAAGCTCCTTGTGTTGAAGGGTCACCCCTGTACCCTGCCCAGGTCAAAATCAATGCAGCAAAGACACATCACATCCACAGCAGCACCAGCTGCTTCATTTACTCAGTAACCCTCCCTCCTCATGCCTTCTCCCTTCCCTGCTCAACAGACATTCTCCCTTTACTCAACCCTCCTTTCACCCTATTCACCCATCTTATTCTTGGTCTACCCCTCAGGTTCACTCCATCCACCTCTGCTTTCCACATTCTTTTTGCTAGTCTTTCTTTATTCATTCTTTCCATGTGGCCAAACCATTCC
>NC_134794.1:5593504-5631004 GCF_046742065.1 Oratosquilla oratoria | reverse complement strand
CTCATGTTCACTCCTTCCACACCTCTTTTACTAGTCTTTCTTCACTCATCCTTTCCATGTGTCCAAACCATCCTAATACTCCTCCTCCTCATTTCTCACTCTATCTAGCATAGTAACCCCTATCATACTTCGCAGGCATTTCATCTCAAACACATTCAGACTCCTTCTCTCTTATGTTCCATGTTTTTGCCCCATACAGTATTGTCAGCACAATCACTCCTTCATACAATCTCCTCTTAGCATCCATTCCCAAATGTCTATTTCTAATTACACTTTTTAATCCACCAAGGCATTTACTCGCTTCTCTCAATCTACATTCTATCTCCACCCCCACTCCTCCCTTTCCTGTCACATTCGCACCCAAATATCTAAAACTATCCATTTCCTCGAGTCTCTTTCCCTTAATACTCACTTCCAGTCTGCTGTCACTCTCTCCCCTTGTACATCTCATCACCTTACTTTTACCCACATTTATCTTCAGCTTTCTTCTTTCACACACCTTCCCAAACTCTGTCACTAACTTCCTCAATCCCTCCTCTGATCCTACTACAAGCACTGTGTCGTCAGCAAACAACAACTGGCTTATCTCCCACTTTTCTCCATTTTCTTTAGCCTTCTCCAATCCCTGACCCACTACCCTTGCATTCACCTCTCACACCACCCCATCCAGGTATAAATTGAACGGCCAGGGTGACATGACACATCCCTGACAAAGTCCCACCTTTACCTCAAACCATTTCTAATCCTAACACAGGCTCTACTGATGATGATATGGTTTAACGTCACACACTCCCCCTATCGGGAGGCTAGGATGGTCTCTACTACTCTCGTAAAAACTCTTGACTGCTCTTAAACAGCTTTCCTCATTCCATATATCTGCAAAACCTCACACAGTGCCTTCCTGTCATCCCTGTCATAAGCCTTTTCCAGATCCATAAAAACCCAAAAAACATCCTTACCTTTTCCTATAGCTTTCTCACATATCTGTCTTACCACAAAAATCTGATCTACACACTATAAATTTGATAATTTTTTTTATCTTCTGTCACTTCGGAACCAATTAAAGGATTTAATAGCAGTAAAGTGCAATGAATAGCTGATTCTGTGTACTATTGGTGGGTGTGAGAGGTAGAGAGCATGGACGGCTGGAAAGCACTGGAATACTGGAAGAGAGTGACCTGCATCATGATTTGTGCCACATCAAAAAATTTGGAAATCTTAGCTGCAGCTCAGTGCTCCTTGAATACTGTGAAGGCTGTAAGATGTGAGCTGGAGAATTGCAATGATTTGGAAGCAGTGGCTAGTAGGAAGGATCATTGCAGGCATTCCGAGTCTGTCTGCACATCAAAATTCAAGGAGGGAGAGAAAAAAAAAAAAAAAAAAAAAAGTGCGGCAACATCCAGGCAAGGCAAAGTGGACCTTGGTGAGAGAGATGGGCATTGGAGGGTTGACTATGAAGAAAGTGCTGAACGAGGATCTTCGCTACTCTTCATCTAAGAGGAGCAAGGGCCAACTACTCACTGCCAAGGCCCAGGAGATCTGCCTTACGAACACCAAGAAACTCCTCAACAAGGTCAAACACCCAATTGAGTCAGGGATGTTCTGGTTCTTCTCAGACAAGAAGAACTTTTGGGACCAGTTGGACAATGCGCAGAACAACAGGTGGCTAGCCTACAGTTTGCATGAAGTCCTACTCTTCATGAAGATCAAGTTCCCTCAAACTATGATAGTCTTTGGGTGTGTTTCCAGTGATGGCCACGTCATGCTGCCCCACATCTTTGAAGAGGGACTCAAACTCACTTTAGATGGCTATATTGAGTTGCTGTCCACTGTTGTCAAGCATTGGGTGGAGAGGGTGGGTGTGGGAAGGCCATACATGCGGCAGCAGGACTCAGCTCTGTGTAACACCTCCAGGAAAACCCAGAAGTGGCTAAGAACTATGACTTCATCAGTCCCAACATCTGGCCCCCTAACTCGCCTGATTGCAACCCCATGGACTATTATGTGCGGGACGCAGTTTAAAAAGACACCAATCATACAGCCTGCAACATCAAGGACGAACTGATTACCAGGATCAAACTGGTGTTCAGGCATCTCTCGAAGGACACCGTGAAGGCCATGTGCTGCAGGTTCAGATCCTCTAAGAGATGCACTTTGAATTTTGAGATAAATAATTTTTTGGCCAAGATATGACTTTTTCTTTCCTTTCCGAAAAAGTGCCAAATTCATCCCAAACACCCTGTATATACACACATACAAGATCAATAAAAGTGGCTTTTACTTACTTGGACGAAGAAATGGCAAAGAAAATACTAGTCACACGGATAAGGCCAAAATTGGAATATGCAGCGACACTACGGTCACCCAGTACTAAAAAGAATATAAAGAAAATTGAGAAAATCCTGAGAGCAACTACGAAGATGGTCCCAACATTACCAAAACTGTCATATGAAGACAGATGGTCAATACTAGAATTACCGACTCTGGAACAAAGAAGAGAAAGAGATGACTTGTTGACCATCTACAGAATTATGAAAGGTATACAAGTCCTGGGTAGAGAAGACTTACTATATTGGTATAAGAGAAGCACGAGAGGACATGGAAGAAACTTCAAAAAGGATAGTTATAGAAGAGATCTGAAAAAGAACAACTTTCCCCACAGAGTGGTGGATGCATGGAACATACTTGATGAAACAATAGTGTGTGCAAAAACAATACACAAATTAAAGGACAAATTAGACATGGCAAGATACAGACACAGGACACCACGAGCATTGCTCTCCTTCCAAGATACAACTAGGTAAATACACACACACAAAGGGAGGTAGCCAAAATCAAATGCATAAATTCACTCCTACCCATTTCATCCCCATATACTCGACTCACATATATGTATGTATATATATATACAATATATATATATATATATATATATATATATATATACACACACACACACACAAATATACAGCAAAAGCTATTTTATCCGTTATTCTCGTATCCGGCTCCTTCTTATAACTGGCATATTATTCACGAGGAAATAACAATTTTGTATAAAAATGTAAAAATTTGAAAAAATAAAATTTAAAATTCCAGCGCCACTCCCGCTCCCGCCAGAAGTAGCACGCACTTTTCCCGCCATCTCCCACAAATCCCGCCGCTCTGTCAGGCCCAGTGCCCACTGTAATAAGACGCCTGATGTTAAGCGTGCGACTGTCTATTAGCAACTCTCTCAACACACAAACACATACCGACAGCAAAGGAAGGCAGTGATGGCTGAGTTGAAGGATATGCGTGTTAGTGCTAAGCTTAGCATCACTGATGAAGCTCTTCAGGAGTGGATGGAGGTCGACAATGACGAAGCTATCACCCCCACACTAACTGACGACGAAATCATTCAGGCAGTGATTGAGGAGAAGCATGGTAAGGAAACAGAGGCTGATAGTGAAGAGGAAGATGACCCAGAGCCAAGAGTAATGTGGAAGGATGCCGCTAAAGGATTGGCAACATTTATCAAGTTTGCGGCGCAGTGCACCTACATGGGGACTCAAGACGTGATGTCTCTTCACCATCTTCAAAATGAATTATTAATGCAGAGAGACAAACATTCTAAACAAAGAAACATACGTGATTTCATGAAAATAAATAAAGATAAATAAATATGAATATACTGGTAAATAAATAAACAACAAAAGTGAAGCCATTGAATGAATTTTATTTAAGTACTCTATGAATAAAGGCAATAAATGTATTTTTTTAACCCCTTCCATACGGTGCCGCACACGTAGGCGTCATGAGGAGCAAGTGGATTCGCGACCCTGCCATATCGGCGTCTTGATTATATTTATTGTAGTTGCCCCTGTGTTTTTACATTCTCCCAAATGCGCCCTGAATCCCATTCTCTGTGGTTTTCAAAATTCGCGGGTGAAAGAGAGAACGATCGATATAAGCGGTGACTATATTTTATGATGCGAGTATTATTATGACACGTCATACGGCTGGCATTGGCTGCTGCCCGCGAGATTTAAGTCCCGTACTGAAGTGGTTAATATTCCTTCTCGTAACCAGGATTTCCCCTTTCCGTCACGTCTTTGGTCCCACTCATGCTGGTTAAAAGAGCTTATACTGTATATATATATACATACATATACCAAGGCTTTTTCCCCCTTCCAAGGGAGGTAGCCAAAAAGGGAAAGGCATAAAAACACTCCCACCCATTTCATCCCTAAATACACTCCACACCCCTCCCACCCTTCCTCTCATCTGAGCACCTCCTGGATGACGGGTCATCCCTGCACCCTGCCCACCGCCCTGGGTCAGAAGCAGCGTCGCAAGACACAGTACATCCACAGCAAGGCCGCTTCATTTAATCGGCGACCCCTCCTCTCCGTCCCCCTTTGCATATAAGGCGAGGACGGGGAGAAATCCCTTCGGGCTGCGTCAAATTTACTCACACATACTACCCCCCCCGCACATTCCTCCTCATGCAGTCACAACATCATCCATATACAACCATTCTCCACTCACCTCTGTCTTCCGTCCTCTCCCTTCCTTCCTCAACAGACATTCCCCTCTTCCCCAAAGCCCCCTTCACCCCATCCATCCACCTCATCCTAGGACGTCCCCTCATGTTCACTCCCACCACATCTGCCTTCCATACCTCTTTTACTAGTCTTTCTTCACTCATTCTTTCCATGTGTCCAAACCATCCTAATATTCTTTCATCAACCCTATCTCCCAAATCCTTTTTCACCCCTGTTCTCCTCCTCACCTCCTCATTTCTCACTCTATCCAGCCTAGTAACCCCCACCATACTTCTCAGACACCTCATCTCAAACACATTCAAACTCCTTCTCTCTTCTTCTCTTATGTTCCACGTTTCTGCCCCATACAGTGCTGTTGGCACAATCACTCCTTCATACAGTCTCCTCTTCGCATCCATTCCCAAATGTCTATTCCTCATTACACTCTTTAAACCACCAAGGCATTTACTCGCTTCTCTCAATCTACATTCTATCTCCACCTTCACTCCACCTTTTCCTGCTACACTTGCACCCAAGTATCTAAAACTATCCACTTCCTCCAGTTGCTCTCCCTTAATGTTCACTTCCAGTCTACTGCCACTTTCACCCCTTGTACATCTCATCACCTTACTTTTACCCACATTTATCTTTAGCTTTCTTCTATCACATACTCTCCCAAACTCTGCCACCAGCTTCCTCAATCCCTCCTCTGACCCTGCCACAAGCGCAGTGTCGTCCGCAAACAACAGCTGGCTCACCTCCCACTTTTCTCCATTTTCTTTAACCATCTCCAATCCCTGACTCACTACCCTAGCATTCACCTCTCGCACCACCCCATCCATGTATAAGTTGAACAGCCAGGGCGACATAACGCATCCTTGACGAAGTCCCACCTTTACTTCAAACCACTCACTCTCTCCATTTCTAATCCTAACACATGCTCTACTACTCTCATAAAAACTCATATATATATACACACACATATACAAAGGGCTTTTCCCCCTTACAAGGTAGGTAGCCAAATTCAAAGGTATAAATCCACTCCCACCCATTTCATCCTCACATACTCCACTCCCATATACATACATACATATATATATAAAACACCAACTGTTAATTCAATTTATGACCTGCCAGCAAGAGAGAGAAGGGTAGGGTGGGATATATATATATATATATATATATATATATATATATATATATATATATATATATATATATATATATATATAGAGAGAGAGAGAGAGAGAGAGAGAGAAAGAGGATGAATTATGATGAAATAATAATAAAAATCTTTTGGACTTACCGGTAGTTCGTCCATCAGACTTACCGGTAGTTCTTCCTTAGTGTTCCACATGCTGTGCACTTGCCGCTGCTGCATCACCTGCTTGATGTTAAGTAGGATAGGCAGTGCAGTGCAGCCCGCATTTATGCTGAGAAAAGATCACTATATATTAATAATGTCCCTCTTCAAGTGCATTTCAAATCCATTAATAAATTATTTCTACATACATACATATACCAAAGGCTTTTTCCCCCTTACACAGGGGGTAGCCAAAAGGAAAAAGGCATAGAAATCACTCCCACCCATTTCATTTCCCTTACATTCCACTCCCCTCCACCCTCCTCCTATCTTGGCACCTCCTGGATGATGGGTCATCCCTGCATCCTGTCCACTGCCCTGGGTCAGAAGCAGTGTCGCATGACACAGCACATCCACAGCAAGGCCGCTTCATAAATTTGGCGACCCCCCCTCTCCGTCCCCTCATGCAGAAAAGGAGAAGATGGGGAGAAATCCCTCATCTCCCACCCTATTTCTAAATGATTAAAATCATTTTAATAATCATTTCACAAAATATTGTCTTATATTCTGGAAATAAGATATATAAATTATGTGTCATTTTGATAGATGGATAAGCTTTCCAGTTAGGACTTGAACCCTTGCATTAGCAACAGCTTATTATGAAGCAAAGACAATATACCTGAGCTACCAAGATCATACAAAAGGAACGACCTGGACTACGACCCGGTAGTTCTTCAATGGCATTTGGGTAGCTCAGTCTCTATTCTATTTCACCGAGTCTTTATTATGGTGAGCCATCCAACAAGTTGTGTCATTATGACAAATGGATTAACAAACTCTGCTGCTAAGACTCAAATCCTTGCATTAGCTACTGCTTTTTATGAAGCCTTCCTGTCTACCCCTGTCATAAGCATTTTCCAAATCCATAAGGGTCCAAAAAACATCCTTACCTTTTCCTAAAGCTTTCTTACATGTCTGCCTTACCACAATAATCTGATCCACACAACACCTGCCTTCCCTAAACCCATGCTATTCCTCACCAATTACTCCCTCTGGTCCTCTCCTAATCCTTTCAATTAAAACCCTCCCATAAGCCTTCCCAACTACACTTAACAAACTGATCCCTCTGAACCATTGTAAAGCAGAACTGTACAGGCACTCCTCCAGTCCTCTGGTACTCTACCCTCCCTTAGACACACATTAAACAATCCCACTAGCCAGTCCACTATTACTGTACCTCCCTTCTTCAGACACTGAACATGACACCCATCTAACCCAGGTGCTTTTCCTGTTCTCATCATTTTCAGAGCTACTTGCACCTAATCTTTTCTTATTTCTCCTCCATTTTCCTCTCCAATCACTGTCATTTTCTTAGCACCTCCCACTCCTACCACCAATCCCTTCCAATTCTCTTCCACATTCATCAGCTCTCTAAAATACTCTGCCCACCTTCCCCTTACTGCCTCCTCTTCCATTAAGATCTGTTCATCTGTGCCTTTTACCTTTTCTTCACTACTTGCCTTACCTCCCCTTCCTTTCTTGATTTCCTACTAAAACATCTTTTTATTAATTTCAAAATTTTGTCATATTCCTCCCCATTTTACACCTGCTCTCCTTTTTGCCCCTTTTATCTTCTGTTCTGATTCTCTTGTGACTCCCTCCTTGAAACATCCCCACTCCTCCACTCCTAGTTCTACTTTATCCTTCACTCCCTCCCACTATTCTCTTAGCTTGTTCTTACACTCCTCCTTTTCTTTCTCATCTAAGTAGTTCACTCTAAGCACCTCCTTACCTTCTGTCCTTTTCCTCTTTCTCCATCTATCCTTCATTCTCAATTTACTTTCCACCAAAAAATTATCTGATATTCTCATACTCTCTCCCCTTAGAACATGTACATCCGAAACTCTTCCTATTCTTCTCCTGGTTACCACTATATAGTCCATTAAAGCCCTATCTACCACTCTTCCATCCACCACCCTCTCCCATGTGTACTTATGCTTGACTTTCTTCCTAAACACTGTTTGCTATCATCAACTCTCTTTCTAAACAGATCTCCACCAACTCTCCACTACAATTTTTTCCTGGCACTCCACACTTCCCAACCACTCTGTCTACTGGTTAATCTCCTTCCCTAGCATTGAGATCTCCCACTACCACCACTACATTGACATTTCTCCCTAACCCCTCTATGCACGCATTTAAATTTATCCAAAAAGCCTCCCTTTCCTCTACACTCTTTGCACTACCAGGCCTATATGCACTTACAAAAACCCACATCTCCCTTCTCAGTTTCACCCTCATCCACATTAACCTTGAAGAAACCTCCTTTCACTCCACCACATGCTTACCTATCTCTTCACTTACTAACATAGCCACCCCTTCTCTCCCTCATCCTCTCTTCACTCCTGAGACCCTCCCTACTACACTCCCAAACTCAAACTCACTCCTTCCCTTTCAACTTTAATTCACTCAATGCCAACACATCCATCTTTCTTTTTATAAACATACTACCTATCTCTTCTCTTCTATCACATCCACACACATTTGAAGACCACCTTAGGGTTCTGGTTGGAAAACTCCCAGACCCTCTTATGTCTTTTTTTTTTTTTTTTTTTTTAGGAATGTCCCCTGTGGGGCTAAATAGAGTAGGATACCTAGTTCTATCCCTATCCTGATTTTGCTTTTTATTACTGGGAACACTTGGTGGCAGTATTCTTTCTCCCCTACCACAGGGTTCAGCAAAAAAGGAAATGAACATTCAGAGAAGTGGCACAAGACAGTATTAAGAGTAGGGGGACAGCATAACGGAGAGACAGTCACAGTATAATAAAGTAACATAATTTCTTTATGAATAGATATATCCTCTATCGCAGACAAAAATAATGTGTGGCTCTGGTCCATAAGGGCATTCCATATAGACCCTCAAGTATCAGCTGCATGCTACTGAGCAGATCTTAACCTCACAATAACATGCAGCCAATACCCCAGACTGTTACATAATTCCCAAAATACTGACTGCAGTTAATACTCCAGTACATAGTATATCTAAATCAACTGTTCCCAGCTACCTAAAGGCCACAGGTCTTCTACAAGAGAGACTAGGGGCAATGAATTGATTAATTTAAATAAACTAATTCACTGAAATTAATGATACATTGTACTCATTTTGCCGTCCACATTATGTACTTAACAAAACACTACTGATATAAAATTAATTGTAGTGCAGGCCCTGTACATGAACACTTTGCTATAGTAACAAACAGTTTTCCAAAATAAAATAAAATTTGTATTTAGAACAGAATTTCAAACACTGAACCACAAGCTGACTGGTATTTCATTTGTATGTTCTCTATTTCCTATATGCTTTTATGAGAGGGGGTCTCGTTGGGGCTTGGAACAGATTTACACAACAAATAATGTGGTTGAGATTGATGTTCTAAAATGAGGGAGCAACTGAGGATGAGATGGATGGATGAGGTAAAAGGGGCATTGGGAAAGAGGGGAATGTCTGTTGTGAAAGGAAGGGAGAATACAAAAGATAGGGGTGAATGGAGAATGGTTGCATATGGATGATGCATGGAAGGGAGTGGGTGGGGGATGGGTGAGGGAGTATGTGTGAATGATATTTTGACACACCCCGAAGGGATTTCTCCCCATCTTCTCTTTTTCTGCATGAGGGGACAGAGAGGGGGGGTGGTCGCCAATTAAATGAAGTGGTCTTGCTGTGGATGTACTGTGTCTTGCTACATTGCTTCTGACCCAGAGCAGTTGGCGAGATGCAGGGATGACCCATCATCCAGGAGGAGCCAAGATAAGAGGGAGTGAGGGGGGGGTGAATGGGAGTGGAGTATGTGGGGATGGAATGGGTGGGAGTGGATTTTTATGCCTTTGTTTTTTGTTATCTCCCTTGTAAAGGGAAAAAAGCTGTGGGTATATGTGTAGAGACCCTACTGTAATATACTGAGTCCTAGGAAATGATAAAGTGCTAAGAATTATCAATACATCTCCTGCATATTAGAGCACAAAACTGAAAAAACAGTTGAAGAAAAAACTTTTGGAAAGATCACTATATCAGATATTCTACTAACAAAATATGTTTTTGTAACAATCAAATTAACACCATTAGAAATACAAAGCAAGACAAAACACTAAAGAAATAAAACATACAAAAACATCAATTAGGTATACACAAAATGAAGTAAATAATAATGAACAAGATTAAGAGAGTTAGGCAATTGTTCTTAAGAAAAAAAAAATGGTTGAGAAATTACTTGACAAACAAAGACAAGAGAAAACACCTGCCTCTTGGTCACAAATAACACAATCATAATTGTTGCCTTACCAATTATACAGGAGATTTCAAAGATACAATTACCTCAACCTCACTGTACATACAAAAAAAATAGCATGGTTAATAACCCAAAATGTATTAATCCCTCCAAACAATGACATACTTGAGAGAGAGAGAGAGAGAGAGAGAGAGAGAGAGAGAGAGAGAGATTGAAAAAGAGAGTGAAAATGAAAGTGAGAATGTGAGAGAGACAGAGTGAGAATGAGAGAGAGTGAAAATGAGAGAGAATGAGAGAGAGAGAGAGACGTCAATATAGTGAACCCCCATTAGCCTATGGTATCCAATCCCCTCAGATGAAGTATTACAAAAATAAGTCAAGTGTCAAAAAGAAAAAAGAAAAAAAAAAAGTCCACATGTCCTGGGCTTAACATTTAATCTATTTATTATTATTTTCTAAGGTCTCCTGACATTAATATAAACCACAAGGGACACTGTAAGCAAAGAAATAAATCAATCTCACCATACAGACAATGGACTATCGACAGAAAGTCCGAGCAGAGCACAAGCATCTCGGGTGAAGACATCACAGATTTCTCCCCACTGCGTTGAACTCAGAAGCTCAGCATAAGGGGAATTCACCAAGCCCTCTTTCACATACAATAGACTCCCCATAAGATTCTGAATTACTGCTGAAAAGAGAAATCATCAAGAAAACAAATGACCTGGGATTTTTTTTTCTAAATATTTAACAATGAATCACAATAGAGTAGGTAAGAATACCATACAGGTGATGGGAGGTTTTGATGATGACTGATAATCAGATTAAGAGAGTATTATATGTTTGTTGACCAATTTTGTTTATCTATGAGAATGGTTTGTATCTATTAGGATAAAGATATAAACCATTCCCAAACCTAAACAAAGACTGGCTGTACTTTTAAACCTTCTGGCAGCTCCAGCAAATGCTATTTACCATTAGAAGGTAGATTTTTACCTCTGATGTTCTAGTTAAGTGTATTTGGCTTATCTGCTTATCTACAAAACCTACCAATATTTTTCATAACTATAATTTACATACATACATACATATACCAAAAGCATTTTTTCCCTCTTACACAGGATGTAGCCAAAAGAAAAAGGCATAGAAACCACTCCCACCCATTCCATCCCCTACATACACACTCCCCTCTACCCTCCCTCGTATCTTGGCATTTCCTAGATGATGGGTCATAACTATAATTTAACATAGTTAATGGAATTTTTCTTTCTAATGGTAGAAAGCAATTGTCATGGGTGGCAAAAAGGTTTAAAAGTACAGCCCTAGGGGTGATGAAGAAGAGTTAAGGTGGGTAGCATGTATACCTAACTAAGCGTTCTTCAATTTGAGATAAGTCCTCAATTATAATAGTATGTCATGTGTCTATGATCCATCAACCTCTTCAATAAGAGTCAAATTCTCGCACACAGCATCGGATGCCTAACGTACAATGCATCATACTACTTGCATTATAAAATATGAACTCACTGATGTATTACAGTACTACCTCTCATTAACGGACTAAAAGGGGGGTAACGGTGTCCATTGATTTGGAGTGGTTTTGGGTGGCATAGTGGCACAGCACTACACAACAGCACCAAAAACACAGCAAAAAACACTGCAAACACAGCTAATTAACGTCCGTTAATGAAAGGTAGCACTGTACTTATTCTCGTTCACTCTGAATATTAACAACCACAGAAAACATGATCAAACCAGTTCACAGAATTCAAGGGTCACTCAGCTACAAAATAAACATAATCAACATGTTGACGTATGTATGTATGTATATTGCTATATTGGCTACCTCCCTTGTAAAGGGGAAAACATACATACATACATATACCAAGGCTTTTTCCTCCTTACAAGGGAGGTAGCCAAAAAGGAAAAGGCATAAAATCATTTCCACCCATTCCATCCCTGAATACACTCCACACCCCTCCACCCTCCCTCTTATCTTAGCATCTTTGGTATATGTATGTATATTGCTTTATTTTCAATTAATAAGTCTATTTATAAATTAATTGATAATAAATTTTAAGATTTGAGTTAGAAAAAAAAGGGACTTTTGGTTTAAATACTAGTGCCGAGAAAATTCGGTTTCACAGATAGGCAGGAGAATTATAAGCACACATTATTTAGGATTGATGGGAAAAGTTGCAGGTATGCAGATGGGCAGGAGTTCACTGTACTCCATCTTTTCTACTCTAGTATTGATATTCCCCAACACCGCTATATTGACAATCCTCCCAAAACTCACTAAGCACTCTGAAAAAAAAAAAAAAAAAAAAAAAAAAATTCTCCTCACTACCAGGTCCACATGCTATTTTGAAAACCTACACCTCCCATCCCAGTTTCACCACAACCATGCACATTTAATGATCAAAATTTGAAGTTTCTGGTTGGATTTCTCCCAGACTTAACGTAGGATGAACATACAGAGAACAGGAGCCCTTGTCCCATCAATGCATCCCACTTTGTCAACTTTAACAACTTGCAAGGGAATCATAGTGGCAGTTTTTTTTTGTTTTTTTTTTCAGAGGGAAAAAGGGCGTTGAGAAAGAGAGGGACGGCTATTGAGGAATGGAGGGAGAAGACAGAAGATAGGGTTGAGTGGAGAATGGTTGTGTATGGATGATGCTGTGTTGCATGGAAGGGAGTGGGTGGTTTGGGAGTGGTTATGTGTGAATGATATTCTGACACAGCCTGAAGGGATTTCTCCTTGTCTTTTCTTTTTTTGCATGTGGGAATGGTGATCGGGGATTTGCCAATTAAGTGAAGCGGCCTTGCTGTGGATGTGCTGTCTTGCTGCATTGCTTCTGAACCAGAGCAATGGGCGAGATGCAGGGATGACTCATCATACAGGTGGAGCCAAGAAAAGAAGGAGAGAAGGAAGGGTGGTAAATGGGAGTGGAGTGGGTGGGGATGAAATGGGTGGGAGTGGAATCATGCCTTTTGACTTTGGCTACCTTCCTTGTAAGGGGGAAAAAGCCCTTGGTATATGCGTGGGCAAGATGCAGGGATGACCTATCACCCAGGAGGAGCCAAGATAAGAGGGAGGGAGGAGGGTGAATGGGAATGGAGTATGTGGGAATGGAATGGATGAGAGTGGATTTTATGCCTTTGTTTTTGGCTACCTCCCTTGTAAGGGGGAGCTGTTGGTATATGTATCAAATGAGATATATAATGATGGAAGAGGTAGAGGACAGTTTCAAGGGGGCAGCATAGAGGAGGGACAGTTGTAGTACAAAAGTAGCATCATTCCTCTATGATTAGAGATATTACATACATACATTTACCAAAGGCTTTCTCCCCCTTACACAAGGGGTAGCCAAAAAGAAAAAGGCAAAGAAACCACTCCCACCCATTCCATTCCCTACATATTCCACTCTATCTCTAATCAAACTAAGGTTTGATTAGAGATTTTACTTCAACATATACAAATTATGTGTTACTCCAGTCTATAGGGGTGTCTCAAAACAGTCCCTACTGCATCAGAATGCATGCTGTCATGCAGTCACCACTGCATGACAGCATGTAGTCAGTATCCAGCATGGGGATAGGGATACTGAAAACAATAAAAGTTTAGAAATTACAACTCAAATTACAAATCTCAACTAAAACTTGTCACACAAAGTAGCATGCATTGAGTACATAAAGGGATATCAGGAATTACATTTTTCCTATATCTATAAATTCACTTTTTGTTTTAAAAATTTCCACTCAATCAAGCAAATCTCAACTAAAACTTGTCACATAATGTAGCTTGCACTGAGTGCACAAAAGGATAACAGGAATTAAAATCTTACTATATGTACAAATTCACCTTTTTCTTAAAAATTTCCACTGACAATCAAGAGATTAGTGACTTTTAATGAAATATTCAAGTTCCCCATTTTGGTGTGAAATGGACAAGGCTCAGCATTTTAATTTGAATCATTAGACAAGTCAGAATTTTGTCTATATCAATTCATCTGGGACTCAAAATGGGAGCCTGCATGCAGTAGTCTTACTAGAACAGCGTTTCTCAACCAGGGTTCCCCGGAACCCTAAGGTTCTACAAAAGGTCCCTTAGGGTTCTGCGAGAACAAGTGAGATAAGCTAATGCACTATTGATTTTTAATTTAATATTATATACGTAATATAACTAAACACACACGACATATTCTTGGGTATTGTAATAATGTAATATAGACATCATCCTATCTAACCTATCATTATGATGAAAATAGAATGAGAAAGATATGGTATATGTGTTTTTTCTTTTTGTGCAGGGGTTCCTTGAGACATGCAATTTATTTCAAAGGTTACGCTAGGGTAAAAAGGTTGAGAAATGCTGTACTAGAATGATGTTGGAGGGATCATTTCCCCACTGGTCATCTTCAAATCCCATGAATACAGTTACTTCTATCTGAAGGTGCAGACCAAATAGGCTGGCATTTGGTTCCTGGACCAGGCCTAAGATTTCTATCAGCTTTAAGTATCTTTCCTCTATTTCTTCATTTTAGGAAATTAACAACCAATGATGGCTTCCATCTTCTTCCACTTCAGCCGATATCACAAAAACCGAATCACATTCATCAGTGCTGTTTATCCATCTAGTCTAATAACAACAGTGAAGGTATCAACATCTTTCTCATCTCCAGTGAGTAGTCTTCCTTGTCTTATTCGTGAAATTTCATTCACATCTTTCACACAAGTAAACATGGGTAAAAACAAAGTGATGAGATCAGCATGAAATGATGAAGGTGGCAGGTTGAATGTGAGTACGAAGGGTGAAAGGCTTGAGAAATAAGAGCTTTAAATGTCTGTGGTTGTACATGGTGGTGAATAGAGAAGTGAATATGTGGATGAATTATAGAGTAAAGGAAGCAAATAAATATCTGGGTGAAATGAATAGTTATGACATATAGGTACAGGAATACCTCACAATTCAACCGAGCTGTGTTCCCAGCTGACTGGTCGCAATGCGAAAATTCGTATCTCGAGGTGGGTTGTACGTGTAAGTACAGTACTACCTCTCATTAATGGACTAAAAGGGGGGTAATGGTGTCCGTTGATGTGAATAATCCGTTGATCTGAAGTGGTTTTAGGGTGACTAAACAACAGCACCGAAAACACAGCAAACACAGCTAATTAACGTCCGTCAATGAGAGGTAGTACTGTACGGGGGTTGTGTTCATGGACCCTGTCAACCCCCTTCCTCAATTATTGCCTTCTGGGGATTTCACATACACCCGACATTTGTTTTACCTGCTTTATAGCACTTGGTCGTACAGTGAGGTACTCCTGTACTTGGAGCTGAATGAAGAAAGGTTGTAAGATGGAAGAATTTAGAGCATGGCACTTCATGGAGCAAACACAAACAGGAAACGAATAGAGCGTTTTAGAGATAAAATGTTTGAGAAATGTAAGTCGTTACAAAATAGCTAAAGTATCGGTGTGGCCCAAAGGAAAGTCTTTTTGTCTGGTCTGTGAATTTCTCAACTTTACTATGGAGGAGGGAGGCCAGTTAGTCCTTTATCACAAGGCATCATTACTTGCGGCAAAGGTCGAGGGGATGGCAGTTTGAAAGAATCCAAAGAGCAGTGACACAAATGGCAGCCACACTATCAAACTTGACATATGAACAAAGATTGGAGAAATTACAGTTGCCAACATTGGAGCAGAGAAGGGAAAGAGGAGATTTGTTGACCATTTTCAGAATTATGAAAGGGATGGAAGTTCTCGATAGAGATACATACATATACGAAGGCTTTTTCCCCCTTACAAGGGAGGTAGCCAAAAGAAAACGGCATAAAATCATTCCCACCCATTCCATCCCTAAATACACTCCACTCCCCTCCACCCTCCCTCCCATCTTAGCACCTCCTGGATGACAGGTCATCCCTGCACGTTGTCCACTGCCCTGGGTCAGAAGCAGTGTCGTAAGACACAGCACATCCGCAGCAAGGCCGCTTCATTAAATCAGCGACCACCTCCCCTCTGTCCCCCCCATGTATAAAAGGAGAAGATGGGGAGAAATCCCTTCAGGCTGCGTCAAATTTTGCTCGCACATACTACCTCACCCCCCATTCCACCTCATGCATCACATCATCCATATACAACCATTATCCATTCACCCATCTTTTGTCCTCTCCCATCTTTCCTCAACAGACATTCCCCTCTTCCCCAAAGCTCCCTTCACCCCATCCATCCATCTCATCCAAGGACATCCCCTCATGTTCACTCCCTCCACATCTGCCTTCCATACCTCTTTTACTAGTCTTTCTTCACTCATTCTTTCCATGTGTCCAAACCATCCTAATACTCTTTCATCAACCCTATCTCCCAACTCCCTTTGAGATTGTTGTTGTTGTCGTTCCCTAGACTGTCTGTCCGAGCAGTCCCTTTGAGATGACCTATTAAAATGGGACAAGAGGGAAACAAGAGGACACGTAATGAAACTAAAGAAAGATAGTTACAGAAGAGACCTGAAAAAGAATAATTTCCCACACAGAGTGATCGATGTCTGGAACAAATTGAACAGTGAAACAGAGAATGCCAGAACTATACACAATTTCAAGAAAAAATTGGACATGGAGAGATACAAAACGGGTCACAACAAGCATAGCTCCCGTCAGGTAAGATACAACTAGGTAAATACCAGCGAAGTTGAATGTTGGTCTGACATCCATGTTGTATTAATGTGGTGTTGTTTCTATATCACCTGCTGAAAGTAGGAAGAAGGCAGTCCCTGGTTGCGAGCTATCCTTCTGTTAAAAGGTGGAGGAAATACACATGAAGTTGATATACGGATATCTTGGATCTGAACACTAAGTGTCAGTCTCTTCGAGTCATCTCTTCAAATGGAAATGAAGAAAATGACAGGATCTGAAGATGAGCAGCAGGGAGATGATTGATATCTTTCTTGCAGGATCATTTTGTGCAGGTTCTCAGTCCTTCTTCAGTACATATATTTAATAGTCAATAAGGTACGGGAGTTTAGCATCCAAGGAGTCTTCTAATAATGTAAACAGTGCTCTTACCCTTTTCATGTTGGTATACAAAGGGGGTGAAGTGAAGTCTTGCATACTGTATGGCCTCTTGAACTTTGTGTGGGCCCTCCTTGATCAACTCGATGAAAGCTAGACGATGTAGCTTGAATTCCAGACTACTGTGCTGTTTAACATAAAAAGAAGTTAACCCAAACTGGAGCCACATATTGACAAAATTGGTCATTATTTGTTACCTCTAACAGTATATATCATATGTAACTATAGTCAAGCCTCAGTATTTGTACATCCTATTTTTGTATGATTCAGATCTTGACGATTTTTTGTCAAATTTTTGTCCCAGTTTTCATACATCTGTAGATGTACAAAAACTGGGACAAAATATCAGTGAAAAAGTAATCAAAAACTGAATTGTGCAATAAATTTGACGTACAAAAACTGAGGTTGACTTTATGTAATTTGATCATGGGTTGGTATAATCTCAAATATAGACATTTTTTTTTTATATATTAGTCACATTCTTACCTGTGCTCTTAATTTTTCTCTGTTTATTTTTGCCCATTCAAGAGCAGGTTCTAATTTTCTTGCCTTAAGTGCATCCAAAATGCGATTCAGTTCGAAGAAAGGTTCTCTCGATTCTTTTTGTAGTTGTAAATCAGTTTCCTGAAATAGAGAAATTACCTTAACCAATGTACATATATACGTACATCCATAAGTACACAAAGACACACATACATACATGTAAATCAGTTTCCTGAGATAGAGAAATTGCCTTAACCAATGTACATGTATACATACATACATAAGTACACACAGACAAAACATACATACATACATAAACCAAGGCTTTTTCCCCCTTACTAGGGAGGCAGCCAAAAAGGAAAAGGCATAAAATCATTCACACAGACAAAATCAAAATTCAAAAATCAATCACACAGACAAAATCAAAATTCAAAAATCAATCACACAGACAAAACACATACACTAAAAGTGCTATTTCACGGTTTACCCCTCTGTGGTAGAGGTTCATAGTTTATACCCAGCACAAAGGTTGACGCCAAATTATGGATAAATTTTTCATCTTTAAAAAGTCAAATTATAACCATAATTTTTGGTAATTGTAGATGAAATGGATGACTCACCTATCTCTTCTGTAAGGGGAAGATGGCATTTAGTAGTTAACATTATGTAAATGAAATAGAATAAAAGATACCATGTTTTGGGTTACTAGGCTGGATAGAGTGAGAAATGAGGAGGTGAGGAGGAGAACAGGGGTGAAAAAGGAGCTGGGAGATAGGGTTGATGAAAGAATATTAGGATGGTTTGGACACATGGAAAGAATGAGTGAAGAAAGACTAGTAAAAGAGGTATGGAAGGCAGATGTGGAGGGAGTGAACATGAGGGGACGTCCTAGGATGAGGTGGATGGATGGGGTGAAGGGGGCTTTGGGGAAGAGGGGAATGTCTGTTGAGGAAGGAAGGGAGAGGACGGAAGACAGAGGTGAGTGGAGAATGGTTGTATATGGATGATGTTGTGCTTGCATGAGGAGGAATGGGCGGGGGGTGGGGTAGTATGTGTGAGTAAATTTTGACGCAGCCCGAAGGGATTTCTCCCCGTCCTCTCCTTATATGCAAGGGGGGACGGAGAGGGGGGGGTCGCTGATTAAATGAAGCGGCCTTGCTGTGGATGTGCTGTGTCTTGCGACACTGCTTCTGACCCAGAGCGGTGGGCAAGGTGCAGGGATGACCCGTCATCCAGGAGGTGCTCAGATGAGAGGGAGGGTGGGAGGGGTGTGGAGTGTATTTAGGGATGAAATGGGTGGGAGTGTTTTTATGCCTTTCCCTTTTTGGCTACCTCCCTTGAAAGGGGGAAAAAGCCTTGGTATATGTATGTATGTATGTTTTGTACCATATGGTAAATCACACAATAACATCACACATCCTTCAGTCCTTTGTATTTTGAACCATTCCCTTATTTCTATTACTTTTATGCATTATCTTGCTTCCCTTGTACACAATTCTGATTGCATTCAGCAACCTTTCAATCATGCTTTATATCTGCAACATTCTCTTGAATATATCTTCCCCAGATCCATAAAAGCAACATACAGATCCCTTTCTTTTCTTTCTGTTTTCTATCTCCTTATATTTAAGTTTTACAAGAACTCTTTACATCACTCAAAATAAATAAATAAATAAATAAATAAAAAATAAAAATAAAATAAATAAATAAAATAAATAAATAAATAATGATGATGATATGGTTTAATGTCACAAACTCCCACCTATCAGTAGGCTACGACGATACCCCTTACAGAGGACTTTGTAGTGTGGAATTTAATGAACCATGCTCTTGGTTCAACTTCACCGGTGGCAGGGTTCGAACCATCGTCCCCTCGACCTTCACCGCAAGTAACGACACCCTAACCCGCTAATAATGATAATACATACATACATATACCACAGGCTTTTTCCCCCTACACGGGAGGTAGCCAAAAAGAAAAAGGCATAGAACCCACTCCCAACCATTCCATTTCCCTCCACCCTCCTCCCCATCTCGGCACCTCCAGGATGACAGGTCATCCCTGCATCCTGTCCACTGCCCTGGGTCAGAAGCAGTGTCGCAAGACGCAGCACATCCACAGCAAAGCCGCTTCATAAATTCGGCGACCCCCCCTCTCCGTCCCCCCATGCATAAAAGGAGAAGACAGGGAGAAATCCCTTCGGGCTGCGTCAAATTTTTTCTCATACATACTTCCTCACCTCCCATCCCCCAACCACTCCCCCTCATGCATCACAGCATCATCTATACACAACCCCTCTCCATTCAACCCCTATCTTCTGTCCTCTCCCGTTCTTCCTCCAAAGACATTCCTCTCTTTTGTAATGCCCCTTTCACCCCATCCATCCATCTCATCCTAGGATGCCCCCTCATATTCACTCCTTCCACCTCTGCCTTCCACACTTCTTTTACTAATCTTTCTTCACTCATTCTTTCCATGTGTCCAAACCATCCTAATACTCTTTCATCAACTCTATCTCCCAGTTCCCTTTCCACCCTTGTTCTCCTCCTCACATCCTCATTAATAATAATAATAATAATAATAATCCATAAGAGGTCCTGGCTCAAACGTGAACTTACACTGATGAGATCTTCTGCAATGGTGAGTAAGCCTTGCCTGAAGAAATGTTGACATATGACTTCATTTAAAAGCTGCTGTTTGGTGCCACTAAATACAGAGTCATTGCTTATACAGCCGAAGTCAGGTGTGAAATTCTGTGAAAAAAAGATTAAATTTGTATTACATACATCCAAACACAATAACAGTGAAAAAATATAACTAGGTAATGGCTACACAAATAATACAAACAAAACTTGTTGTCAATAAAGAGCTCTATGTGTTTATTACCTTATCTACAGCTTTGCCCACTTTCGACACTGAGGAGTGAAGATCTCGATGATCTGTGCTCAAACATGTGACGGCTTCCTTTACTCTCCCAAGTGCTTGAGTCAATATGAGAGCTTGAGCCTCCGTCAATTCACCAGATCCAACTGTTAATAAACATCAATAAATCAATTATGGTCAGAGTTTACCATTACAATAACTAGAATTTCCAGTGCACAGCCAAGAAAACATTATAAATAACATAAATCAGTCAATCAATCTATTGCCATGGTCACTCTTGCAGAAAACCTGCAGCCTCAAACAAACTGCCATAAGCCTATGGATGGGACCTTAAATTACTTAACCCCTTCATTACTAACCCGTCAACCTTACATAAACAAACGTTTCAAACCATCCCAGGAATGGCTGGAGCCTTATGTTTGTAAACACAGACACTTGCCACCACTAGGGTAGAAATAACCCAGAAACCGAGGCCTTGAGAGCCCTCAATACACACAGCTTATAACTGTGACACGTGGGTGTCATGGGGAGCATGCTCGGTTCCTAGCGGGTGCACTCAGCCGTGACATGCAGGTGTCACAAAACACACATCCGGTACTCAAGGGGTTAAAGATGGGATAGTATATTGCTGTTTGGGAATAGCCAGTGTGGGGTATTGTACCATGAGGTGTTCTGTGTCTTCTATGTAGTGGTTGAATCTATGGCCAGGACTATTCTGTTGGTACTGCCTCTATGACAGAGGTGACCTGAGCACAGGCTTGTTAGTGTGGTTCTCTGGTGTAGGAGGGTTATACATATAGAACTTTGCTTGTGAAATTTAATGTGAGGAGTGTGTGCTATTAAGGATTCTGTTGTGTTTCTATCATTTTCATGTGACATTCTATTGGGAGGATTTTGATTTCTGTATGTAGGTTTCGTATAAAGGTGGTTTTGGTGCATCATGTAATTATTCTCAATGTTTATGCAGTGTTTGTATATGATTTGCCGATTGTTGGAAACCATGCTGTGAAGGTGTATTTCTATGTGGTTCTTATGAATTCTTTATAGATGGTTATTATGAGTTTCTTCTTGTAACCCAAAGTCAGTGCTAGAGATAATTTTCAGAAGATTTGTTTTTTTTGTTGATTTTTGTTGTTAGGTCCTTTGCCTATGGGCTCAGTGTCATGGGTATCAAATGTTAGACCCAGAATTTTTGGGTTCTTTCATCAAGGAAGGGTTTGGCCCTTTCATATTACAACAGGGTAACTTTTTAACTCAAGGTTGTCTTGGTGAGCAACGTTACTGTTGACTTCCAGGGTGAAGCTTCCAATCTGTTATTTCTGACCTACTGTTCCACTTTGTACTAGTAGGCTTGGGTACTCTTTGCTGCTATTTTGTATTTATTGTACTGGGTTATTATTGTGAAGTCATCAGCATATGAGAATGTTGGTGTTTATTTCTGGTTCAGGAATTGGTAGGTCGCTTATGAGGAGGTTGAACAATAAGGGTGACCTGGGTGGTTGACCACTATATCAGACAACACTAAATATAAGCTAAATACCACTTTTCCTCTTTTTTATTTTCCTCATTTCAGTGTTCATTCGGCAATGCAGATTTAGCCACTTTCATGTGATTTCTGAGGCAGGAATATTTAATGTCTTTGTTATTTATTTCATAGTACTTGCCTTGTTTTCTTTATTACGGCACTACATCAACAACACATTCCACAATTCTGGGAACCTTTCATATTGCTGTATTAATAGCATTGGCTAACTACTATCCCATTTTCATTTTTCCTTGGATGTCATTTTATTGGCATTGTACATTAGTTCTCTACCTAGAGTGACAAAATATATTTAGGTCGACAAATAGATCTACAGCAGTTTTGGTATGTGTTCTCCACCTTTTATCCATTACAACACTAACTAGACTACAACAACTCTACCGAGATTGGAGACTAAGTCTAGCTATAGCACTCTCACTGATGTGTACACTATTTAGAGAGCTCTAGCTAGAACAAATCTAATCAAAATTTCTACGGTGCACACATACCTTTATAAGGGGGAAGAGCCCCTTGATATATAGATTGTTAGTCAGTAGTAACACATTTCATAGATAACCTAACCACAGCATAACTGGAATATGAAGTGAGATGTCAAGGACTATGACTGACAACTGTATAAAAAGGAATGAAAATTGTGGATCAAAAAGTCTTCTTCAACTATGATGAAATCAGTAGAAGGTCAAGTGCATATGGTATAATATAATGAAAACATGTGTTGGATAACTTTGGTCAGGGTAGTTAATACATGGAACTCCAAAACTTTAGTAGTTACAGCTCCAACTACAGCTATTCCTATAACTACATTAGATTAGCATTCCTGATCTAGGGACGACTAATTTAAGTACTGTAGTTATTGCACATACAGTGCTAGATAACCTTAACTTTAAATACTTGGTTTTACAATACTTATCAGGCACTCAATTATGGATCAAGTCCAAGAGGTAGGAGCCACATAACAGTCTCTTAGCATCCCACATGACTGAAATCAATTTGTAAGAATAACGAATTGGACCTGTTTTTAAGTAAATCGTAGTAGAAATGAGCAAATCAGAACCGATCTGTCAAGAGACAGAGCATTATTGAATTTGAGAGTTATGCTGTCCTTTTAAATATGTTGTCAAAATAATCTAATTGGAGTGCTGTTTGATTGTACTTGTGCAAAACATTGTAGTTTTATTTCTATACTTTGTCCTGTGTAGATCACACACCAAAGACAGAAAAAGTAATTTCCCATTGCCCAAACATGATAATATATCCCCCAAAGGATTGTATATATCTATATATAATATATATATATATATATTTACATATATATATATATATACATATTTACATATATATATATATACATATATATATATACATATATATATATACATATATATATATACATATATATATACATATATATATATATATATATATATATGTATACATACCTATATATATATATATATATATATATATATGAATGTATATATATATATATATATATATATATAAATATTCCTATGGTCATCCCATGGATTTTATATGGTACAATCCCTATTCTATTCTTGAACAATCCCTGGCTCAGTTTATTACAAAAGCCATCAAAAAATACTTTTAATTAATAATTCTTACAATAACAATGCTTTATTTTGAATGACAGTACAAACTAAAAACTGCCCCATTTTGTGCCCTACTTCACAACATATTCCAATTTGCCTGGAGGTTTTCCAATTTGTCAAAACAGGACTGATTTTCATAAATGTTTTCGGTTTTCATTCTGAAGTATTCCGTACAATAATAGGCACGCAATACTCCTACAATCTAAAAGCACGGCAAACAGATGCTCTGTTTCATGACAAATCAGTTCCAATTCACTAATTCCCACTCCTATTCAGTAAAAGCTGGTCCAGTTCACTATTCTTATGATTGGTGAAAAGGGCAGCATCCTGACAGTAATACCCTACACCAATTACCCCCAAAATTTAGTGAAATATTTACTTACTGACTGGTCTTTCTATGACTGTCACTGTGACTATGTAATACCATTAAGTCCTTTCTCAAATATTAAGAACTTCCTTCATTTTACTTCATAACTAATACCTTCTGTAGAAAACGCAAGTATCTAGTGTTACCTGACCACCACCAAATATCCTAGAACAACTCTGTTCATATCACTGGACAAAGTAATGCCAAATATAGAACTTCCAGTGTCTTTGTCCAAAATGAAATTAAACACTTACCTTGGTCAATTTCTCGCTTCAGGTTCTCTATGTCACTGCGAAGATTTGTCAGTGTGTTTGATGAATGTTCTGAAAATGCTGTAAATTTGGATAACACTTTATCAATATCACGCTCTACAGCTGTACACGCATCCATAATGTTCTTTATTGTTTTTCACAGTCCAGAGATTTGTTATGATGATACAATATAGACGGTGGAGCGGTGCAAGAAGAAACAAAATTTATGGAAACAAAATACGATCGGAACAAGGTATTACAAACGTTCTTGACTACTGCAGTTGATTCCGGTGTACATTATACTATTTGAGTACAATGACGCAGTATTTTTCGTTGTCACGCAATTGCAACAGAAATTAAACCGAATTTTGTGTTTTAAACATATTATAATGTTCCATTAGTATAAGCTAGATAATGAGCTCTCATACAAGAATGGTTCGTATTTATAGTTCCGCATTACTACAGAGTAAAATAACCTTTTCTGCTGTGGACGTTATCCTTCCAGCGATATAAGGGATAGTATAGGTGACCCTATTTCACTTGGATGAGATAGGATCATGTTTTGGTGCCGGCCGGTTGACCTTGAAACGTGTTCAGATACGATTAGTTCAAAACTTACATAAAAAAGTAAGTTAACGTTTCCATCCCAACTAGGAATTGTTTTTCAACAACATGCTTCGAGACTGTTTATTTTTTTAAACTATGGGGATGCCACAAACGCGAATGAAATATATAAATATACGTATCCAACTGCTCAATAACATACACTAGAATCGGCCTGAGAGATTTATGAATAAATTGCACTCATGCATAGGTAATATATGATGAATGAACGAAAAAATGGATACTATTGAGATAGTTGACATATTGCGAGTGAGCTTGTAGTGACGTGACGCATCCCACGACCCGTCACACACATAGTTCGCAAGCGTAAGTCGCAAGGACGTCCCGACCAGCCAGCGGTCAGCCAATCAGGAACTTGCAAAGCTCCTCACGTTCCCGCCAGCCTCCTTTAAAAGATCGGCGTTTCGCCGAGATGACCAGAACTGTCCCGCAACCTAACGCTGGCCTCTTCGCTGACGCTGGTGAGCGAGTTTACACTTCTAACATTTACACACAATTCCCAGTCGCGTAATTCTCTGTTTTCAGAGTTGTGATGGGAAGGAAATAGATCATACAACACCCGTCCGTCTACCCCTCCCTCGCACCGCCACTGAATCAACTCTTCTGGAACCCAAACCCAACCTGGGGAAAAACAGGCAACGCTCGCCCCACCTGTGGCTCATCAGGAACGCGCTCGCCAGCGGTGGTGGCGAGGAGTACATCTCTATTGCCGCTGCCGGTCTGGTTACGGACCGATCTCTTCGTTGACGTCGGCAGGCGGGTTTACACCGCCCGTCTGCCCCCCCTCGCACCGCCACTGGATCAGCTCTACAGGACTTCAAACCCAACCTGGGGAAAAACAGGCAACGCTCGCCCCACTTGTGGCTTATCAGGACTGCGCTCTACACGCGGGAAGTGAACTCAACTCACTTCCCGTAAGATACACACATACACCTCTCACGAACAGTGCCACAACACACGCACAAACATCTACACTTACTTTTTCTTCGACTAAAATTCGCTTCCTTTCTAACTTTCTCTTCTACTACATCTTCTCATTTCAGTTTACCTCCCACTAAAGATTTTTCCGTTTTTCCACCTTTCTCTACTACTACGCCTCCTACCATTTTCTAAACTTTCGTTGGTGATCCTAATCCTAACCCCGGCGTCAGCGCTGCCCTCCAAGCTCCCGGTCCATTTCTCCCGAGCCACGACCACCAATAAACCCCTAATCGCTCGCAATTCGCCCGGTGGCAATAGCCCTCTTTTATACACTACTATCTTTTTATTTTCTTACAGACATTCTTCCCCTCCCACAAAAACCGATCCCGCGCAAGCGAGGTGGTCTTTCCTAGAGATTCAGATTCAGATTCAGAACTGTGACTACCAGCACACACAACAACATCTCTTCGTCCAGCCTTCTAGCCGTCCCATCGAGCCTCGCCGTCATCATCTGCTACCGCCTCGCTGACGTTAGGCTCCACGTCCAGCTACAACCATAAGCTCCACTAAGCAGTGGCCTTAGTCCGAGCTTCACCTATATTTCTCATGTGACACTTCTAGTGTCGCACCTTGTGGCTATTTACCAAAAGAAAGAGATTAGATAGTTTGTGTTGATTTTCATTTGTCCTGCCGTTGTTCCGAACCAAATACTACTAAAAAGTGGTGACCCCGGTGAAGGACAACCAGGATTATGGAAAGCACACAAGTGAAACTTCCCAGTTTCTCCCGTGACTTGGAGAGCTGGCTAATTCACACAGAGGCCTACTTAGCCACTCAAGGTAACGTGCCGGACCTCCAAGCCTTCGGCGCGTACATTGCCGCTCTACCAACGGACATCATCGCCCTTGTCCGTAACGTCGTCTCCTCTCCTCCGCAAGAAGGCAAGTGTTTCGCCCTCAAGACTGCCTTGCGGAAGCTTTACACCAAGCCCGACGACCAGCTCTACCGAGATATCCAGCATAGTGAACTCGGCGACACCACCCCGTCACAATTATACAACCGTATGGCCGCCCTCAACACCCGGGCAAAGGTGTCATTGCCCAAGGAACTCCTCCGCTCCATTCACCTCTCCAAGATGCCGGACGCCCTCCACTTACACCTGGAAACTCTAGCCGGCGATAAGGACGACGAACAATACTGCGAAATAGCAGATAGATTGTTCCAACGTCATATCTCTGTACAAGTCCGGTCAGCCAGCAGCTTCCACCCCAATGACAAACCAGTGCAAAGTGTTCAGTGTAGTGACGAGCCAGGTGTTAGTGACATTAGTGCTGTGAGTGAAAACATTCCCGTGTCATATAGTGCTAGTGACCAAAGTGTGCAGCAGCTACGACAGGAAGTGGCCGACATGAAGACTTTGCTCAACCAGCTTTTAGCCGAGAAGGGAAGCCATCAACCACCACGTAGCCCCGCTCCACGACAGGATACCACCTGCTGGTACCATACCCGCTTCGGAGCCGAGGCGCTCAGATGCACGCAACCATGCAGCTGGTCGCAGGGAAACGCCAAACGCGGGGGTCGGTAACCACCCCTACCCCCGCTAACCATACCCACACCCTCCTCTCAGTGCATGATCGCCATTCTGGCCTATCCATCCTGGTAGACACAGGTTCAGCCGTCAGCATCATACCCCCGACGGAAGAACCCAACCACGGTACACGTTGGCCATCCTACGACCTACTTGCAGCCAACGGTACGCCCATCGCAACGCACGGCAGCCACCACAGCGTCCTGGAACTCCACGATGTCAAGTTCCCTTGGACGTTCGTCATAGCAGCGGTACAGCAACCCATCCTTGGCTACGACTTCCTCCAGCACTACAATATGGTAGTTAGCGCCAAGGACAACTGCTTGTACCATGGCACAACAAGCATACCAGGAACCACCACTAACGCAACTTCCCACCAGATATCGTCACTTCAGCCCGATGGCGATTATGCACGCATCCTGCAGGAGTTTCCCCAGCTAACATCGCCAGACAAGACCAACACCACCACCACCCCTCACAACATCATGCACCACATCCAGACATCTGGACCACCAGTATACAGCAACCCTCGACGACTTTCTCCAGAAAAGTCGGCCGCTGCCAAACAGGAGTTCCAAGAACTCCTAGACCAGGGCATCATCCAACCATCGAAGAGTGCTTGGGCATCACCACTCCACATGGTTCCCAAGCCACCCCCACCGCCCAACCAATGGCGGGCTTGCGGAGACTACCGTCAACTTAACCGCATCACGAAGCCCGACCGCTACCCCATCCCTCACGCTCAGGACTTCCACTTCAAGCTTCACGGGAGACAGGTCTTCTCTAAGATCGACCTGGTCAGGGCGTTTCATCAAATCCCTGTAGCGCCGGAAGACATCCAGAAGACAGCCATAGCCACTCCGTTCAGCCTCTTCGAATGAAAGATGATGGCCTTTGGCCTCCGGAATGCCGCCCAGACGTTCCAGAGTTTCATAGACCATGCCCTGAGAGACTTCGACTTCATCACCGTTTACATCGACGACATTCTCGTAGCCTCCGATACTCACGACCAGCACCGCCAACAACTCCGCCTCCTCTTCCGCCGCCTCCAAGATTATGGCCTCCGGGTACACCCGTCTAAGTGTCTCCTCGGAGTTTCATCTCTCGACTTCCTCGGACACCGTATCTCAACGGCAGGCCTGTATCCTCTCCCTCAAAAAATCGACACCATAAAAGACTTCCCACAGCCAACATCCATCAAAATGCTCCGACGATTCCTAGGAATCGTCAATTATTACCATAGATTCGTCCCCGACGCAGCTGCAAAACTCGCTCCCTTGAACGACCTCACGAAGAACCATTCCAAGCGGTCGGTCAAACCTGTGAAGTGGTCTTCCGAAGCGACCCGAGCATTCGGGCAAGTCAAGGCGGCAATCGCTGAGGCCGCCCGCTTATCCTACCCGGTAGCTCACGCCCCCACATTCCTTACCACCAATGCCTCTTCCTCAGCAATTGGCGCCGTCCTCCAACAGAAGATCAACGGCCAGCTCCAGCCTATCGCCTTTTTCTCCAAACGTCTGGACCCTCCTCAAATTCGCTACAGCGCCTTTGACAGGGAACTGCTAGCCATTGTCTCGGCCGTCAAGCACTTCCTTTACTTCCTTGAAGGCCGGCCTTTCGTCATCCTTACAGACCACAAGCCACTCGCCCATGCCCTAGACAGGGTCTCCGACCATCACTCCCCAAGAGTCTCTCGGCAGCTGTCATTCCTCTCCCAATTTGATACTCGAATTGAGTATATCAAGGGAGAGGATAACCAGGTGGCCGACGCCTTGTCTAGAATCACATCCAGCATCCTCACTGACCACAACATAGACTACTCACGCATCGCCGCATCTCAAAAAACGACAGTGAACTCCGCCTCTTACGTATGCACGAAACCTCATCCTTACAGCTAAGACAGCTTCCTAACAACCCTGTACCATTGTGGTGTGACGTCTCCACAGGCAAACCCCGCCCGTACATCCCCGCCTGCCACCGTAAGGACGTCTTCACCTCCTTCTATGACCACAGTCATCCGGGCATCCGCGCGACACAACGCCTCATCATGGATCGAGTCGTCTGGCCAGGCATCAACAAGGATGTCAGACAATGGACCCGGACCTGCCTCCCCTGCCAGACGGCCAAGGTTACGCGCCACGTCCACGCACCACTCCAGCGTTTTCCTACACCCACGGCACGTTTCCAGTCAGTCCATGTGGACATTGTGGGCCCCCTTCCGCCTTCTCGTGGCATGCGTTACCTCCTTACGTGTATCGACAAGTACACCAGGTGGCCAGAAGCGATCCCCCTTCCGGATATATCCGCCGAGACGACCGCCCGTGCTTTCCTCTCCGGTTGGGTATCCAGATTCGGCGCACCTCACATCATTGTTACCGATCGGGGCCCTCAATTCGAATCTGACCTATGGTCCACCCTCCTCAAGTTCCTTGGCACCAAACGCAACCGGACTACCGCTTACCACCCCCAAGCCAATGGACTCGTGGAACGGTTCCACCGCCAACTGAAGGAGTCGCTGAAGGCACAACCCTCATGCGACTGGGTCGATGCCCTTCCCCTGGTGCTTCTCACGATCCGCGTCACACCAAAGGTCGACAACGACATTTCCCCATCTCAGCTACTTTACGCTGAGAACCTTCGCCTCCCTGGGGAAATTGCCACGCCTGCCGCCGGCGATCCTGACCGTCACGCCCTCCTCCAACTTATCAAGGAGACATTCGCCAACACCCGTCCAACGCCCCCCTCGCCCACCACAACCTCAACCGGAGCACCTTCCCCCAGCCCTGTCTACAAGTGACTACGTCTTCCTCAGGCGAGACTCTAAACGAACTCCTCTTCAACGCCCATACGATGGCCCCTTCCGAGTCCTCACCAGATCAACAAAACACTTCGTGATCAACCGAGATGCCAAACCGGATCGTGTCTCCATTGACAGGCTCAAGCCGGCCCACCTCCCCACCACTCCCCCTACCAAACCTCCAGGGCCACTACAATACATCTTACAACATGGTCCTAACCCCATCCTCACCACCGAACCAAGTCATTCCCCACCCCCCGAAACAAAACTCTCCCCTCCAAACCAATACTCCCCTCCTGCCCCTAACTCCCCATCACCACAGCACCTGCAGCAGCCCCCCCCCCCCAAACTCACACAGATCACGTGTACGCGACGGCGAACCCTTATCCTTCTATCCCACAACCACACCCTTCTACAACTGTTCCCGGCACCCCTCAAGATCCATACTCAACCGACCTCCCATCACCAGGCCTCCGACCTCGACAACACCACCCTGCACTCGAGCCCCCTCCATCAAGGCCCTCCTCGCCAAACATGCCCCCTGACGGCATGACCACTCGTTCGGGGCGATTGATCCGAAGGCCAGACCGGTTCAAGTACGTCGCACGCGTCGCTCTCTATCCTCCTCGACGCCCGCTTTCGAAGAGCGGGGGGAGTGATGTAGTGACGTGACGCATCCCACGACCCGTCACACACATAGTTGGCAAGCGTAAGTCGCAAGGACGTCCCGACCAGCCAGCGGTCAGCCAATCAGGAACTTGCAAAGCTCCTCACGTTCCCGCCAGCCTCCTTTAAAAGGTTGGCGTTTCGCCGAGATGACCAGAACTGTGACTACCAGCACACACAACAACATCTCTTCGTCCAGCCTTCTAGCCGTCCCATCGAGCCTCGCCGTCATCATCTGCTACCGCCTCGCTGACGTTAGGCTCCACGTCCAGCTACAACCATAAGCTCCACTAAGCAGTGGCCTTAGTCCGAGCTTCACCTATATTTCTCATGTGACACTTCTAGTGTCGCACCTTGTGGCTATTTACCAAAAGAAAGAGATTAGATAGTTTGTGTTGATTTTCATTTGTCCTGCTATTGTTCCGAACCAAATACTACTACAAGCTTAACAAATAAAAAACAGTAAAATTGAAAGCAACATGTATATATAAATATACTCATACATACTGTAACTATATGTATGTATGTATGTATGTATGTATGTATGTACGTATGTATGTATGTACGTATGTATGTATGTATGAATGTATGTATGTATGGTGATCTACCAGGTGCCTAAGTGGAGTTGGAAAAGCCGTTATTACTATCTGTTTGACACGCAATACTTCCGCATACACAATTTATTACAATTATCAAATGGCACTAGCATACAAAACAGACAAACGTATTTGGAAATAAATCATTGCACGTAACGTTACATGCACCAACTCACACGACAAATTGGCTCTTATCACATACTACAAAAACACTAGTCTCAAGCCTTATCATGAGAAACAACTTGATCAAAGACAACAATGTCCTTAAACAGACTAATGTGGTATACCAGCTCACTTGCCCACAAGAAGGTTCTGAAGTTCTATATGACACAAGCACACAATAAAATTCCTACCAGACAAGATCTAATCAACAACACAAAAATACTAACAGTGCAACAATCACAAGAAACTTTTAGAAATTTACATCTCACGATACACCCCAATCATCAATATGCAGACTGACACATTTATTTCAGCTACACAACTTGGCTGCATGGTAACAACGAACGTCCTTCTCTGACCAAATGTCCTGCTATCACCCGCTAATACGAAGTCCCCACCCTCCTTGACCTGAAGTCCAGTTCAGCCTACCTCTCCTAGTATCTTCATGTCTATTACCCAAGGATGTCGTAATAGACGAAAACGCTTAGTATTCCGAACTTTAATTTCCCTGTAGTTTCTGCATGATCATTTACTCACGCGTTTTTCTTTTTTATGTGTGATTGTTTTTGCAATATCTATATCTAAATACTGATCTATATGTTTATTTTTACTTACCTGAAGATGGTTGTATGAGTCAACCGAAAACTGTTTTATATTTTTTTGGAAGGTTCTATCGAATAACACCATGGAACTCGGAAGCCTTGTGTTTAACCTCGTAAAATCGGGAAAATCACTAAGATAGTGGATACAGAATTAGCTCTGGTCTTCAATCAAACATATCTTCATGAGAAATTACTGCCCATTTATACCAATATATATATATATATATAATATATATATATATATATATATATATATATATATATATATATATATATATATATATGTAACATTATTTACAAAACGTAGCAGATAAAGTAATGTGATAGGAGAAAACCTGGAGACTGAGCAAAAGGTATGTGTTAATTTAGTTAACAAGAAAAAAACAAGAGTTGATCTCGATTACAAACAGAATTAGCTCTGCAACACAATGGAAATGGCCAGCTCAGTCCGCTCGTGACCTCAGATCAGTCCGCTCGTGACCTCAGCTCAGTCCGCTCGTGACCTCAGCTAGAGACCTCGTTTTTCTGCACAGACACCAGCTAGCGAATACCTGTGAAATTTATATCTCCGAATAGTGTTAAGTGATTCTGTTGTGTTTTTGTGATTGTATACGTATAGCGCTATACAGTTACAGATACAAGATAAAGTGCAGTGTTCTATTTAAATTCAAAACAGTTTTCTGTTACCGTACTCCAAAGGTAGGAGAAATAGTATAAGGTAAGCAGAGTAAGCTTCGCGTATTTAGTTTATTAGAGACCGATTTGATTTTTTGTTGTTGTTGATTTGTATTTTCTCTTTGCCGTTTTTATTGCTGAAGGGGGAGCGAAATGGCTTGTGAAGGTTGCGTGAACCTAGAGGTCCGTCTCAGGATGTGTGAGGAGGAAATTCGTCTTCTCAGGAGTGCGCTCCGTGAGAAGAGTGAACCCTCCCCACAACCCAAAGAGCGTTCCACTTCTTCACCTACTGTCACTGCCATGAGCGAGTGGCGCTCCGTGGGGACCCGTTTGTCGAGCCCGCGTTCGGTAGACGTGTGCCCTGTGGAGAAACCGCTGGCTCTAGTCAATCGTTTTGCTCTACTGGAGGATGAAGTGGCTGAAAACCAGGAGTTCTTGGTGGTGGGGGATTCCATGGTTCGAGGCTATGACGACATCCTGCAGCGGAAGACTAAGCGACGTTGCAAGCTTGTATGTCAACCGGGCCGTGGGATCGTCGATTGTACCCGGTCCATCAGGGAGCAAGGACGGAAGAACACGGTTACGATTGTTCATACGGGAAGTAACGATGTAGGTAGGGTGAGATCAGAGGAGCTTGTTCGGAATTACAAGGTCCCCCTTCAGGAGATGAAGGAACGTGGGAGCCGTCACGTAGTCTGTGGGATCCTCCCGAGGATCTACGCAGGCTCGTGTTGGAACAGTAGAGCCATAGGGATCAATGATAGGATATCGCAGTTGTGCACACACTTGGGATACCACTTTCTTGATCCTTGGTATCTCTTTTCTAGGCGCCATGACCTTTACGCTTCTGATGGGATCCACCTTACCTGCAGAGGCAAAGATGTTCTTACAAACCTCATTGTGGGAGTTTGTAATGAACTAGCTCCTTTTTTAGGGTAGAAGCCCAAAGGGAAGGGGAAATAGAATGTACTTGGGAAAACAGTGTAGAGTATAGCATTAATGTAGAACAATGTGCCAGTATAGGACAAAATATAATTTTAGGATATAATGTCGCTAGAGGACGAAATGTCACATTAGGATATAATGTCATAGGACAAAATGTCGCAATGGGATGTAATGACAGTGGAGGACAAAAGATCACGATGGGAAGTAATGATAGTGGAGAACAAAATATCACGATAGGATGTAATGATAATGGAGGAGAAAATATCACGGTAGGATATAATGTCAGTGAAAGCCAAAATATAATTTTAGGAAGGGATACCGGACAGAATGTCAATGAAGGCCAAAATATCATGATAGGATGTAATGTCGCTAGAGGACGAAATGTCACATTAGGATGTAATGTCATAGGACAAAATGTCACAATGGGATGTAATGACAGTGGAGGACAAAAAATCACGATGGGAAGTAATGATAGTGGAGAACAAAATATCACGATAGGATGTAATGATAATGGAGGAGAAAATATCACGGTAGGATATAATGTCAGTGAAGGACAAAATATAATTTTAGGAAGGGATACCGGACAGAGTGTCTATGAATGCCAAAATATCAAGATAGGACGTAATGACAGTGGAAGACAAAAGATCACGATGGGATGTAATTATAGTGGAGGAAAAAATATCACGGTAGGATATAATGTCACTGGAGGACAAAATATAATTTTAGAAAGGGATGCCGGACATAATGTCACTGAACCACGGGAGGCCGGCGTGAATCACGGTGACGTAGGGGGACAAAATGTATAAAAGAGATCGGATGACCGTGATCGACCAGATGTCCGTGATGGGGGAAATGTTAATTTTGATAGGAGAAATATTAATGAGGCATTGAATGTCAATGAAGGGCCAAATTATAATAATATAGAGCAAGGTATAAATAAAAAACAAAATGATAATATAAGACATGATATTGAAACTCAAAATGTGTCAAAAAGAAACAATCACGAGTTTCTTAAAACCATGTACTTTAATGCTCGTAGTATTAGGAACAAATTTCAAGAAATACAGGCGTATGTCAAAAGCGAAAATCTCGGTATGATAGGAATAACTGAGACATGGTTAAATAGTACAGAGTTCGAAGCTGAATTTAATATTGCGGGATTTAAACACTTTCATCAGGATAGAAACCACAAGAAAGGTGGGGGTGTTCTATTGTACGTTAAAAACAATGTTCATGCTTGTGTTTTAGAGAAAGTGAAACAGGATGCATATGATAGTTTGTGGGTTGAGTTAACCCAAACAAATGGAAAAAAAAATGAATATAGGTGTAATATATAGGCCAAAGACATTATCATTAGCAGACGACAAACTGTTATTTCAAGAACTGTCTAGTTTCTGCAACCGGGATTTATTGATAATGGGCGATTTCAATTTTACTGACATTAATTGGATGACCCTTGAACATGGCCATATAGGTAGTCGCTTGATTGATTTTCTTGGTGACAATTACTTAATTCAGCATGTAAAAGAGCCCACAAGATATGGAAACTTACTCGATCTTTTGATCACTAGCCGCGAAAGCATGGTAAGTGATGTAGAAGTCGGTGAATCTGTTGCAAATAGCGATCACAACTTAGTCAGATTCAAAATCCTAAACAATTTTAGAATAGATACTTGTGCTTCTAAAATACCCGATTTCAGTAAAGCTCAGTTCATAGGACTACGTCAGGAGCTTCAGCTTATAGATTGGGAGGCAAAATTAAACGAAAGGCCTGTAGATCAGATGTGGGAAATATTTCAAAATACGCTCACTAAGATGATTCAAACTTACATTCCTTTTAAGGACAGACGTCCCCCAAATCAGGCTCGCCCAAAGTGGCTCGACAAAGAAACTGAAAAAAAGTATTGCTAGAAAGAGACAGGCTTATAAGAAATATAAGTGCTCGGGTGCATCTAATGACTATGAAAGTTATGTATCAATACAGAGAGATTTAAAAAAGACAATAAGAAAAAGAAAACGACAATACGAAATGAACATCGCTGATAAATCCAAAGAGAATTCCAAAGAATTCTATAGTTACATTAGAGATAAAAAGGTTGTTAGGAATCACATTGGTCCACTATTATCTGCTGACGGTCAACTTGAATATTCAAATGAAGGAATGTGTAATATCTTAAACAATTATTTTAGCTCGGTATTCGTAAACGAAACACCTCAAAGTGAATTCCAAACTGGAACCTGTGAAAAGTCTGGGGTAAACTTACTCACTACGGTAAATATAACAAAAGAAAAAATTAAAAGGTGTATAGACAAACTCAAAGTTAATAAAACACCAGGCCCTGACGGTTGGCATCCAAGAATCTTAAAGGAAATGAAAAATGAGATTGTCGTTCCATTAGAAATTATTTTCAAGAAATCCATCATATCCGGAGATGTCCCAAGAGAATGGAAGCTAGCTAACGTTACTCCCATATTCAAAAAAGGTGACAAAAAGAAACCAAATAACTATAGGCCTATAAGTTTGACTTCAATCGTAGGAAAAATAATGGAAACTATCATCAGAGATGCTATCGAACATCATTTAGAAAGTAACCGTTTGATAAATGATAGCCAGCATGGTTTCAGGCGGAAACGTTCTTGCGTGACTAACTTACTCGAATTCTACAACACAGTTATCTCGAATTATGACAAAAGAAACAATATAGATTTAGTATATCTAGACTTTGCAAAAGCTTTCGATACCGTCCCACACGAAAGACTACTTACTAAATTAGCTTTGCATGGAATAAATGGTAGCCTATTAGGTTGGACTAGTAATTGGTTGAATGGTCGAAAACAGAGAGTTGTTTTAAATGGAAAAACTTCTGGATGGAAAAGTGTTGCAAGTGGAGTTCCTCAGGGTTCCGTTCTTGGGCCACTTCTATTCATAGTATATATAAATGATATAGACCATGGACTAAGATATACTGTTTCCAAATTTGCTGATGATACAAAACTGTGCGGAGTGGCAAATGATCACTCAAACCAATTAGATATTCAAGAATATTTAGATAAATTACAGCAATGGTCTGAAAAGTGGCTAATGAAATTTAACACAAGTAAATGCAAGGTAATGCACATAGGTAAAAATAACAGTAAGTACGATTACAAGTTATTTGGAAATTCGTTAACAAAAGTGGATAGTGAAAAAGATCTCGGCGTAATTATCAGTAACGACCTCAAATCATCCAAGCAGTGTATTTCAGCCTCTGAGAAAGCAAATAAGATTCTGGGACTGATTGCGCGATCTTTTGATTTCAAAAGTCCATCACTCATTAACAAGCTATATAAATCGTTAGTTCGTCCACATTTGGAATATGCTGTTTCCGTATGGTCACCGAATCTCATTAAAGACATTGACAGACTGGAAAAAGTACAACGGCGAGCCACAAAACTGATTCCAAATATCAAAAATAAATCATACGAAAATCGACTAAAACATATGAATCTGTTTTCCCTAAAAAAAGCGTAGACTCAGAGGTGACTTGATACAGGTCTTTAAGATTTTAAAGGGAATTGACAACATCAAAAGTGACAAAATTTTCACATTGAATGAGAA
>NC_134794.1:5586004-5588504 GCF_046742065.1 Oratosquilla oratoria | reverse complement strand
GTGACAGACAGACAGACGACCGGTGAACTGCCTCTCCCTGATGAGACCCGTATATATATATATATATATATATATGTATATATATACATATATATATATATATATATATATATATATATATATATATATACATATATATGTATACATACATATATATATATATACATATATATATATACATATATACATATATATATATATATATATATATATATATATATATATATATATATATATATATATATATATACGTGTGTGTGAATAGTGTTTGTGAAATTTGAATAATTCACAACACCAACAAACCCCACTACATTTTGCATCATGTTTGCTTGCATACTGTCCACATGTGCATTTTCTTCGTTCCCGTCATCGAAGAAAGGAGTCGAGACGGGGGAGGGGTTGGGTGGAGAAGGAGACGTACCAGTAAGATCGGAACCAGATATATTTTTATTTATTTATTTATTTATCTATTTATTTACGTCTGCAATACCACGGAACATTGTTGTGTGTCGCCTTGCCACTGTGTCGCAAGTTTGTGGTCCCCATTCATATGTCATGACGCGAGACTGTCCACAGAGACAGAAGATCCACTAAGCTCTATGGAAAGACGCAGAGTGCGGGGTGATCTAATAGAGGTGTTCAAGTGGATCAAAGGATTTAACATGGGTGATGCAAAAAAGGTCATCATATAAAAACAACAGGGCAGGACTCGCAGTAATGGATTTAAACTGGACAAATTTAGATTTAAGAAGGAAATAGGCAGGAACTGGTTTACTAATAGGGTGGTCAACGAATGGAATAGACTTAGTAACCATATAGTGAGCGCTGAAACTATCAGTTGTTTTAAGAAACGGTTAGACAACTTTATGGATGGGGATGACAGGTGGTGATGGGTATGGAGCTGCCTAGTATAGGCCTTATGGTCTCTTGCAGTCTTCTTCATTCTTATGTTCCTATGTCAGCTGGAGACTTCGCTTGTCTCTCGCTCGTACACCCTGGTTCTCAGCTTTGCTGACGTCCGGAAACTTGGGCGATAATCATTTCACCACTCCTTCTCGTCCTTTCAATGGTAATTCCCAGCTCCCTCTGCCACGTGCTTTTGTAACCCATCACGCTGGAGATCACCAGCGCTTCTGTCCATAAGAGACAAGATCACACCGACGAGGTGGGAGTCATGGAGATGGTCAAGAAAGGCTTTGAGGATGGAAAGAAGAACGGATTTTTTTTTTTTTTTCAATTTTATTCTATATTTTTTTTGGGGGGGAGAGGGTGTCTGATATTTTAATAACTTTCAGCATAAAAATATTTTTATTTTCATTCATTTATTTATTTTTTATTCTATTTTTGCTATTATCATTATCATCATTAGTAGTAGTATTATCTTTATCATCATTATCGGCCAATATATGCATCCACCATCCATCTCATCCATCTTAGCTCCTTGTGGATGGTGGACTATCACACTGGGTTTCCACAGGCTTCACTAACGCCGACAGTTGAGAGTTCGTTTGAGTATGAACGACTTTGGTTACAATATCTTATTGTTCAAATCTTCAAGTATCAAATTCTCTTTCGGTCATATATAGCAAAGCTGAATGGTGAGCTACGTGGTTGTAAACCTATACGAGTGTTAGAAATACTGTTGAAATGTCCTTGGAGAAGTCTATATTTCTGTAAGCGAAGTCATATTCTAGTTATTCAAGTGGTGGGTGGAGGTAGTGTGTTGGAGGAAAAATAGCCCAGTGTGATAGCTTCCGTCGATTCTTTTACATAGCGATCCTTTCACGTGCAGAGAAGGTTTGGAGAAATCCCTTCAGGCAACGTCAATGCATTGTCCATTCACAACACTATTCCACTCACACCTATCCCTTGCCTTCTCACTTCTCTACTCAACAGACATTCTTCTTATAGTCAAGGCCCTCTTCTTCTTATCCGTCAATTTCTTTTTCGGTCTTCCCTTCAAGTTCACTCCGTCCACCTCTGCCTTCCACACTCTTTTAGCTAGTCTTCCTTTGATCATACCACAATCTACTATAATAAAGTAGTAGCCTCTGTCTGTCTGTCTGTTTGTTTGTTTGTTCACGAACTCCTCCTACGGTTGTGAAGATAGACCCCCATAGCCATATATATTCTGATACTCTATCACTCCAGGTACTTGGATAACTATATTTCACAAAAAAATATATTTTGGTTAGGGTTAAGGGTTAAAGTTAGGTGGTTTATCGTGTGGTAACACGACACTACTGTAGTGTCCCATTAAGTCGTGTAGTATTTTTGTGACATAAGAATTAATATAATTAAACAAACCAATGTATGTGTCCATGAATATAATTTATATTTGTGAAATTAATGTTGCCACAAACCATGATAGCTTTTGTAAGAAGAAAGCATGTAAATGTAAAATGATTGAATAATTTTACCAAATGTTGAAATATTGGTTATTTTCATTTAATTTTAGTGCAGGCGGAAATTGATTATTCACAAACTCCTCCTAGGTTTT
>NC_134794.1:5563504-5581004 GCF_046742065.1 Oratosquilla oratoria | reverse complement strand
AATGCTATCTAGACCCATCCTTTCACTGATACCGGCGACTTGCACATTGTCTTCTGCTTGCTGCAAAGCGACTTCATTCAATCAAGGGAATAGGGCATCCCAATCGCAGCGAAAATGAAGGAAATGAGAGAGAGAGAGAGAGAGAGAGAGAGAGAGAGAGAGAGAGCTCACCCTTGTCCTTCCTGGTTCCAGATACGCCCCTTCTCCGGTTGCTGCCTCCAGCTTACGCGGACGGCGTCTACCAGCCGGTCAACCGAAGCGCGAACCCGTTCACCGTGAGCCGCACTCTTATGCAGGGCCAAAACGGAGAGACTTCGACCTCTGGGAAGACTGCCTTCCTCGTCTTCTTCGGTAAGGAGGGGAAAGAGGCATCGTGATTGCCGCTCGGAAGGGGAGGGAAGGGAAGGAAAAAACCTAGAGAGGATGGATGGGTGAGAAGGACGAGGGGATAGAGGGAGGAAGGGAAAATGGGACCAAAAGAGGGAAGAAGAAGGAGACGGGAGGGAGGAAGGAAGTGGACGAAGGACGGGAGGGAGGGAGAAGGACGAAAGGAGGGAATGAAGGAGAAAGAGGAGGAATGAAGAGAAGGAAGATAGGAAGGAGGGATAACGGGCTAATTGGATGGAGTAAGATCTATCCACCCAACTACATTGAAATCAATCTAGTCAGTCAGGACTTCATCCAATACAATCAATCACAGTGACTTTTGTCCATTACGTCATCGGGGTAGGAGGTGAAGTCTGAGTGACCGTTAAATAACGAATTCGTAAATTAAGGAATTTTCTTGGTGATGTAGACTTAAGTGAAACACACACGGACACACACACACACACGGACACGGACACACACACACGAGGTAATGCACAAAAATACGCACAAAGTAACACATACATATTATATAATGAATACCTGTACATGTCATGAAACTTGCCAAAGACAGAACATCTTCCATCAAGTTTGCTTGTACAGAATTCAGATTACACGCACAACTCACTCATCATCTTTGTTGACCCGCAAACCTGCTGACCTCCACTCCTGATGGTACGCATGCAGGTCAGCAGGTGGTGGAGGAGGTACTGGACGCTCAGGGGGCCGGGTGTCCCCCAGAATACTTCAACATCCAGGCACCAGAGGGCGAGGACGTCACGGATCTTCCTCCAGGGCACAGCAACATCCGGGAGATGCCATTCTTGAGGACCCGCTATGACATGAGGACCGGCTTTGCTCCCAACAACCCTCGGCAACAGGTGAGTGCCCTATGCAGCTTGTATCCCTTTTGGGCTACATGTCCGGAGGGTTCACGGGCCTCATCAAAACCCAATATACAAAACTTATCTATTGTACATTTGTACTATAAGGACCGTGAGTTCTTACCGTGGTGGACGCACACGCCTCAGTTGCATGGAAGGGTTTCCATGGTTACGTTATATAGATAGCTACGTCCAACCCTGCAATCCTTTGGCACTAAGTACTGCGTCAGTTTATACTTAGCAAAGCACCTGATTAGGTGATGTTTAGGTAGTGAGGCCTCCTTCGACATTAGAATGTCCTGTCTAATTGTAAGCAGACTGCCATAGGTCTCATCACGTAAATGCAATACAAAATATCAGGACACGCCAGCCATAGCGAACGCTTCTCCTATCAAAAAGTAGAAGTTCACCTGGTTTTCCAGTTATGTGACCCTCTGGCTTACCTGTAAAACCTGACTCTTAAGTCAATACCAAACGAAATTTATTCTTTTAGCATAGTTCTACCTTTTATTAAACACAACTGTGATCATAAATTCTATTTCTGTTTGTGTATCTCGGAACAATGAACCAGTCGGACGCGCAAACCCGATGTAGCGCGCCTTGGGTACTTTCCTTGGTGACTATCCATTGCCCTTGATGTCTCTTTCCCCCGCTTTGGATTCAATGGCTACTGGTTTGGTTAGGTTACATTATATTCCACTAGGTTAGGTTAGGTTAGGTCAGGTTATAGCCTTGGTTTGGTTAGGTAAGGTTAGATTAGGTCAAGATATGTTAGGTTAAGCTTCATTCTTCTTTAGGAACAAGTCAATATGAGTGTTCATGTCTACTTTTGGTACTCACCAAGCGTACATATTAACTCTCTGTATATAACCGGCACAGTATTTGATGTCGGGGTGGTCCTATGGGTATGTGGCACGCTTTCCCGGTGCTGATTCCACTCCCTAGATGTTCCCCCTAAGAGACAGCCCTCAGTGGAACAGACGAAGGGGACACCCACAAAAACTCATAGTTGGGGCATGTCGACCGTTCCTGCTGATATTTGTTTGGAATGGGGGAGGCACATCAAGAATTGTCACCCCAGAACGCCCACATGAAGAATCGTCACCCCATGAAATCCCACCTGAAGAACTGTCACCCCATACGCCGAATATCAACAGTGGAATAAAGATTAGGTTAGGTTAGATTAGCTTACGTTAGGTTACGTTAGGTTTGTTAGATTAGGTTAGGTTAGGTTGAGTGAAAGTTATGATTATTGTCATCATCTTATACTAACGAAGAATCGTAAACCCAGGATGCCCCACATGAACAATTGTCACCCTAAGATAGCCCACATGAAGAATTGTCACCCTGACGAAGTCTGGGGTGACGATTCTTCATGTGATCCGTAATGGGAAAGGTGGCTACATGGAACACTGCTTATAGAAACTGTGGGGAATGGTGTCGTCTGCATGTGAGTGAAGTGATGCGCTCTGTCTCCCCGGCGCATACTCCCGAGGGTTACCGGTGACCTTTTTTCCATTAGCTGAACGAGATTACCCCATACTTGGACGGAGGCCTCGTTTACGGGACAGGCAAGGGCTGGGCTGATGTCCTTCGCTTCTTGAGCAATGGCGAGCTGGCGCCTCATGGCCAGCTGGCTTGGCATGACGAGCTGGGGCCCACGTTCCCGGCTCGCAACGTCCAACGGTTACCCATGGCGAACCCGCCGCCGCCCTCCAAGCACACCGACTGGGTCAGACTCGGCCACACCGCAAACGTGAACCGCTTTTTCAGTAAGTACCTTTCACTATTGTTCTTATTCTTGAACACCTTTATATGGGGGAGCAGCCCTTTTGGTATGTGTGCATATATGTTCAAAATGTTGACATTGTTACTGTCACGATACGACATACCGTAAATCCAAGTAGGATTCAGTACCTGCGACTATCCTTTGCTTCTTCAGAACTGGGCAACCCGCGAGGAAACGAGAACCCTTTCCTCCTTACCTTCGGGGTCCTCTGGTTCCGATGGCACAACACCATCGCACGGTACCTTCACCGAAGATTTCCAGAATGGTCGGGTGAGTTTCAACTTAGACATTATCAACCTGGACCTCGCTGGACATTATTTTCAATTGCTGACCATATATACATACATATATATATATATATATATATATATATATATATATATATATATATATATATGTATGTATATATATACTAGCCAAATTACACGCGCGTTGCTACGAGTTCTTGAATAATCCCTAGCCTAACCATACTCCACCTAACTTTTAACCCTTAACCCTAACCAAAATAATTATTTATGGAAATGAAATATAGCTTTAAATACTCCCCCTCCCAGGTGTGCGCCCCCGCCCCCGATGGTTGGGAAACTTTAGTTTGAAAATACATGCATACACAAACACATATATCATATGTACACATTCTTTTCCGTACGTGTTTATGTGCATGTGTGTGTGTGTGCGTGTGTGGATTGACAATTAATACCTACAACTTAAAGGTGAAGAAATGTATCTCGTTTATTTATCTTATGATTACATATGGTTATAGGGATTTATTTGCAAAAACCTAGGAGGAGTCTGTGAATGATCAATTTCCGCCCGCACTAAAATTAAATGAAAATAACCAATATTTCAACATTTGGTAAAATTATACAATCATTTTACATTTACATGCTTTCTTCTTACAAAAGCTATTATGGTTTGTGGCAACATTAATTTCACAAATATAAATGATATTTATGGACACATATAATGGTTTGTTTAATCATATTAATTCTTATGTCACAAAAATAGTACGCGACTGAAGGGGGTACTACAGTAGTGGCGTCTTCCCTCACCATAAACCACCTAACTTTAACCCGGGACGAAAGATGGTTTTTTTGGGCGAAAAATGAACATTTCCATGAAATTATGTTTTTGGTTCTCAAAAATAATATAACTATCTGGCTATCATATCCTAGAAGCTGGAGTTGATACCATAAGTCTAAGTATTTATCTTTAATATTTAAAGGGCAGCGTGTCCTTTGTTTTGGCTCGATAATCTGTTTACACACGGACATTTAAATCATGCTGTGGCAGTCAATATGATTTTTGCAGCATTTCTCTAGCTTTTTCGTTATTTTTTTTACAATTTTTTATGTTGCAACTCGTGTATTATCGTACCTCTGGCTGTAAAAAATAGGCTCGTACACTAGCTGCAGTGCTTATAACCATAAAACGAGTCTACTTCACTTTGTTTATGTTTTGATTAGATCTAAACTTGTGCTACCCACGTGGAAGTGAACTGTGTTCTATTTTGTGGTTGTTTGAGAGTAAAAAACGTAGTGTGACGCTTTATTGTAACATAACAATGCCACGACCCAAAAAAAGTGTAATTCAAAAACGAAAACTGGCTGAACAAGCTCGGAAAAAAAGGAGAATGTCTCCACAGCCATCTGGATCTGATTCATTACAAACTATCGCCCATTCCAGTGATAGTACCAGCTCAAAGAAGAGAAAATCTTTACTAATTGATGAAGAAGTTACGAAGGAAGGTATGGAGAAAGAACGTTTGATAATAGAAAAAGAAGATTTAGAGGAGTTAGTTGGAAGTATGGTGTGTGGAACCTGCTGCAGTAGTGAAGTTAAAATAAATGTTACCACACGGGACCTACTAATTTGCGACAACAACAGACAACATGCGACAACTTTTTTTTTATTTTTTTTATTTAACTTATTACGCATTAGCGTCATACAGTGGGGGAGGTTTTCATAATGAATGTAGGAAGGCAACTGGTATGCACATGCTTACACACGTACACATACACTTATATACACATACAAATACATGGGTTGCAGGTAACATATACGACACTGGGTATTGTACATTCATTCAAAGGGGAATAAGACTGAGATGTCACGCAGGGCATCAGGTATTATGAGAACCCACCAAAGCGGGGGTAACGGACAAGTATTTCATCTAATCTATTTTGTGATAGGAGATGACGACAGATTGCATCTAATGGTAGTCCCTGGGGTATTAGATGTTTTACAGTGGGGCACGCTAGGCAGTAGTGCTCGATGGTGTTGGCTAGTGGAGCGTGGCATAGGCGACATTCTGTGAATACAGGCTCGCCCTCCACCCCGGCGACCTGCCACGGTGGACGGTAGCCTAGTCGCAGTCGGGCTGAAACAACATTGTGGCGACGAACCATAAGTCCCTTGCGGCGGTACTTGTATTTGTGGCGGCATACGGATTCGTAGTGGGTGATGCTGACACTGAAGGGTCTCTCGGTGTCCCGTCGACGTTGCTCAGGCAGAAGTGCAGCGGAGCGGACCCTGTTGAGGTAACATAGCAGGGAGAGAGGTCGTCCATCACCACGACGGGGGAGTCGGCAGGCTTCTTTTGCTAGGCGGTCTACTTTGGTGTTGTGGTGCAAACCTACATGAGATGGAATCCAAATAAATTCAATGCGGAGATTACGGATAGTTAGTAGGGATAGAAAGGAAAGGATTTGTTGTACAACAGAATGGTGAGTGGGATGAATAGCGGTGAGGGATTGCAGTGCAGGCTTAGAGTCACATATAATGACAGCATTCACTCCTCTTTGGCAAACGAGACTGATAGCATCTAAGATGGCGTATAGTTCACACAATGTGGAGCTGGAGTGATCTCTGAGTCGACGGCCGACCCAGCCCTCAGGAGGCGGCGGTAGGTCAGGTGAGTAGACTGCTCCTCCAGCTGCACCATCCGATTGTAGTGACCCGTCAGTGTAGAGGCGATGCGGAGCAGTGATGGAGGATGTTACCTGGGTAACATGTTCCAAGGCTAGCTGTAGTTGTAGAAGAGGTGGGTCACATTTTGCTGTAGGAGTGAAGCTAACCACAGGCGATGGTAGCGTCCACGGGGGAGGGCCTGGGGGTATGTCAGCTACTGGTACTTGTAAATCTAGGCTGCGAATGAAGGAGGAGATAGACTTTATAAGACGGCGACCGGGGGGCATGAGGCGGGGGACGGGCGGAGCGGGGCCGAGAGAATCTCTGACCAGTGCTGTGAAGTGCGGTGAGATGTGGGGAAAGTGTATACACTTAACTGTGAGGCAGGTGACATTAGAATAAATCCTCTCAACTAGGGATGGAAGCCGTAATTCCCGTTGCATGTTGACAATTCTGGTAGTCATTGGGCAACCGAGAATGATTCTCATGGCTTTATTCTGAAAAATCTCCAGTGGCTCTAAAGCATATCGAGGAAGTTGAATTAAGGCAGGGGAGAGGTAATCAACAACAGAGCGTATAAAAGTAATATAGACAGTTCTGGCCACGGGGATGGAGATACCGGAAGAGTTGTTGGTGAGCCACTGGAGAGGCCGGAGCCGACGTTGTAGACGATCTAGCAATTCACGAATTACGGTATGAGATTGACGCCGGGCAGAAAGAGTTTCCGAGATTCGTACTGGTGCACCAAGGTAGCAGTACTGGGAGCTTAGTGGGATGATGCAGTCTCCAATCATGAACTCTGGCAGCGTGGCAGGAGGGCGGTAGGAGAAAATCCTGCTCTTCTGTGGGGAAGCAACAAGGCCACAGTTAGCAGAAGCTTGGGAGAGAGAAGTAAGAAAGAGTTGTAGGTGTGTTGGGGAGGTAGTGTGAATACATAGGTCATCTGCATAGCATGTAATTGTGACCTCAGGAATAGTGGGCAAAGACGTGAGGAGACGATGCATAAGTATATTAAAGAGAAATGGACTTAGTACCCCTCCTTGAGGAGTGCCGAGATGAAAATCCCGTGAGGAGCTGTAGGCACCGCTAAAGAAGACACGGGAGGTTCGGTTACTGAGGTAGCCCTTAATCCATCGTAGTAATTTACCCTTAATTCCAAAGTCAATTAATTGATCTAAAATAACGTCTCGGTTTGCTATATCAAATGCACTTTTTAGATCTATAAATGCCACAACACTGTCACGGGAGAGGCGAGAATATAAGTCGACGAGGCAGTGATGGGTGCTGCGTTGGGGTAGAAAGCCGAAGAGACGTGGAGAAAGGCGATCTTGTAGTTGGTACATCAGTCGGGTGAGCAAGATTCTTTCCATTACTTTGCAGAAGCAGGATGTAAGGGAGATGGGCCTGAAATTTGCTGTACCGGGCTTGGGTATGGGAATTATTGTACTCGTGGTCCAGGCATGTGGGATATATCCATCTCGTAGACACATATTGTAGAGGCGAAGGAGGGGGTTACCGGGTACACGGTGCAGTAATCGTAGCACATTGTAGGTAATGCCATCATCCCCAGGGGACGTGGCTTTACCTCTCAAGAGAGCACGTCGTAGTTCATCTTCAGTGATTGGTATATTTTCTTCATCATCCTCTTGCAGCAGAGCATGTACTAAGCGGAGTCCACGAGCAAAAGCACCAGAGGAGAGGGCATCCTGGACGGGGGTAGGTAGGTTGGCAGGGTTGGACTGGTTTGACCACGTGACGATGAGCTGTTCGGCAAATACGGTGGGGGAATGATGACGGGCAGTAGCAGGAGTCTTCTTAATTACCCTGCGAATAAGGTGCCACATGGAGGCTACACTAGTTTGGTGATTAATTCTGTCCGTGAATCTCTTCCAGGAGTCAGTACTTACACATTCTAGGAGGGTTGTCAAATCGTCTCTGGATTGCTGGTAACGATGAAGTAGTTCAGGAGATGGGTTAGTTTGGAACATGAGTCCAACGCGCTCCGCTTCTTTCTGTGCGTCCTGAATTCGGGTGTCTAGGTACCACGAGTGAGGAGGAGGGCGACGTTGGAGGTGGGGTCGTGATACGTAAAGCCTGTAAAAGTCGTGGGTGGCGGAGACAAGGCTATTGTATAACTGGTCGGGGGAGGAACAGTCTAAGGTAGGTAGTATGCAGGTCATGTATGAAATGTACGTCGGGCAGTATTTGGGGGGTATGGTGAGGCGTAGGCGTGTGATAGGGGGTGTAGGTATCGTAGGAAGAGAATAGTGGAAGAGAAGAGCAATATGGTCTGAGAATAATGCAGGTACTGAGGAGCACTGGATGCGGGATGATACCAAGCCAGAGGTGAGGACGTGGTCCAGGGTGCCTCCCCGGGAGTGTGTGGCGCCACCTGTGTCCCAGCGGGTCAGATGATGTTGTCGGATGAAGGATAGTAGGTGAACACCAGGGCGGTTAGTGGTGCCAGGACGATCTCCCAATGCAGGATGTCGAGCATTGAAATCCCCTGCGTATATTATACCTTTGATCGTAGGTGGTGGAAGAGTGGTTGGACGAAGACGTGCGGGAGCAGAGTAGATATTGCAGAGCTGTAGGATTCCGCCCCCAATTTCTATCTCGAAGAGTTGGAATGTTATGTCAGGGTCTGTAGAGGAGCGCAGAAGACGGTGTATCAGTGTATTGTGTATGTATGTTAGAAGACCGTTTCGTATCGTATGAATATAGGGGATATATCCGGGAAGGGAGGGTGCCTGTGGTGCAGTGTTGGGCCGGTTTGGAAACGCCTCCTGTAGAAAAATGACACAAGGGTGATGTGTCTGTACATATGCCTTCAATTGTGTGTACTTTTTGTGGTTGGTGATACCATTGATGTTCCATGAAAGGAGGTCTAGGTGAATGTTAGTTACGAACGTTGCGTTTGCTAGTAGGAGACCGGAGTGTGGAGGTGGATGGACGATTCGAGGAAGACTGGCTAGTACTGGGTTGTAACTTACAGAGTTTGTCGAGACGAGTTGCAATGGATTCCATTCTCTCGGCAAGCATGGAGATGGAGGAGACGAGGGTTTGTTGGGATTCCGCCAGTGTGGAGAGTCTGGTGGCAGTAGTAGTTTGGCCTGAGACAAGGCTGTCAATCCTGGTGTCAATGGAGGCGAAGCGGTCCTCGAGTGCTGCACATCGCGCCTGAAGGGCTGCAACGGCCTTACGGAATCAACGTCTTGCTGAGGGGGGGTGGGAGCAGAGAGAACAGTCCGGGCAGGGGGAGGAGGTGGTGGGGCTGAGGTGGGGCCATTGGTCTGGGTCTGGCGCCGAGTACAGCCGTGCCAGACGTTGACACCTGGCTGTAGACATCGGGGGCACTTCCATTGTGATGGGTTCGGCTGTGGTGGCGGTTCAGAGGTGGAAGTAGTCGCAGATGGGGGCGGGGGCGCACTTCGGACGGGACATTCTCTGGATTCATGGGCGGCGGCACACCAGGCACATTTAGGGGAGGCGGAGCAGTACCTGGATATGTGACCGATACCCCAACACCTGTAGCACCAGGGTCGGTCGTCACGGAGTCTTTGGACTTGACACGGGGGGAGGAGAGGGAGGAAGTCAAAGGTAATGGTGTCGGGGGGTGTTTCGGGGAGGCTCCACACAATAACAATGCGGTTGATTGGGGTACCGTTCTGCATGAAGCGCCTGGCTGAGTGTACTCCTGGGAGCTGTAGGGCAAGCTTGTGATCCACGTCAACGGGATAGCGAGTGAGCAGGTATTGGGGGTACTTACGTGGTCTTTCGGGGGAGTCTTGAGGGAGAAGAGGCAGTGACATAAATTCATTTGTAGTAACTCGGTCCAGGATGTCTGTGCGTTGTCTTGATATGTAGATGAATCGAGAGGTGAGTGCAGCCATCTTAACCTCGGCCGTATCCCGTTGCAGGTGGAAAGTCTTGGTGATAGTTGACAGCCAGCGGAGTTTAACTTCTGTGGATGGGTTCCCGCTAAAGGCCAACTTAATATACTTGTCTCGGGGAGCAAATGCTGGAAGGGCGGGTGAGGGTCGGGTGGGGGCAACGGGAGTAGCACTGTGATTAGGCAGGGTAGGGCGAATAGGAGCCTTATTACACTCACTTGAGGTTCCCTTGATCGTCTTGGCAGCAGGCGGTTGACATTCTCCTGCGGGGAAGGTAGAGGTGTCGTCTGCCCGCCGTTTGGTACTGGGGAGCGCTGTAGACTGGTGGGTATCATGCTGGGTGGTTGTTGGAGGGTGATGGGGAGTGGAGGTAGGACGAGGCAGGTCGGGCCAGTGGTTAACACTAATGTCGTCATCAGTGTCGGAAATCATTAAGTCCTGCTCTAAGCTGGACGCCGCTTCCGACCCCGAGTATTCCATCGAGGAAGGGAGGGCCTTGATAAGAAGGTAGGCTGATTTACTAGCGCGCAGTAGATTGTAGCACTGTAACACAACTTGAGACAGCCGGTACGAGTCGTTAACGACGAGCACTGGATTCAAGTAGTTGACGGCGATAGTTTCGCACCTTCAGGTGTAGGTCCGTTCTCGACGAGAGCCAAGCACGGAATGGGATGCGACAACTTGAGACAACAACATTTTTTATTGCGACAACTAATATATTTTCCACTTTTTTCCTCAAAATTGTAATCTAGTGGTGAATTTACATCTATATTGTTAATATTGTGGTATTTGGAGACCAGGGGCCGTATACACAAAACTTGTTAGCACTAACAAATAGCTGTTAAGGGTAACAAATTCCTGTTAAGGCTAACATTTAGCTGTTAAGCACTAACAGTGATACAGAAAACTTGTTAGGGCCTTAAAAGTACTGTTAAGATAAAAGTGCTGAGGAGGACTATTAAGCTCTTAACAAGTTCCTGTTAGTAGAGAAGATGGCGGAGCAACAACAACTAAAAAGATGACTGCGAGCTTATCGACAGCGACGGGACATATTTAACGAGTACAATGACGACGAACTCATCAAACGCTTCAGAATGAACCGTGCTGGTATAATAAAAATGGCTGATTTAGTGAGGGACAAACTTCAATCCCGAACAGAACGGAATCGACCACTGAGTCCTGAGACGAAGGTGGCAATTACCCTATGATATTTAGCCACAGGTAAAATGCAGCAGTGACGAATTTGGGACCTCGCAAGCATCAATCAGCCGTGTCATTACTCAAACAATTGATGCACTATGTAACTCAGTTTGTAAAATTCCTATTGACTCGCCAAGAAGTGCAAGTAAAACAAGCAGAGTTCATGGAAAACTGTAGGTTTCCCGGTGTTGTGGGTACCATAGATGGCACAAACATTAGAATTGGGGCTCCAAGTGTCGATGAACATTTATATGTAAACAGAAAACAATACCATAGCATCAACGTGCTTTGTCATGCCTCCCTCTTATCCTTGTGGTTTAAACTTGGCTCGAATCGCCCATTTATTATTATTTTTTCTCCATAATCACGTTGATCAAGAGGAGTGTTTCCTCTTGTGACCAGTTTGGCTTCCTTTTCTTTTTCTGTGTTTCTTCTGCCATGTCTATGTCCTCTGAAATTATTGTTGAGTCTTCTGTCGGAAGATTTGTCTGTGGCACGGCCGCCTGTACAATGCGCCCTCGTCCAAAAATATCTGTCGTTGGTTAATAAGTACTTCTAAAAACCCATACATACGATATCTATGTGCTATCATGATACTTTATTAATAAATTCTGAACAACTGCATTAATAACACTGTTTTATGTGTGCAATTTTTGATAATACGTCCATTTACATGTTCATAAGCTGCTAACTTCAGCGCTGTTTAGCGGTACTTGACAAACAACTGTTTGCTAGCTAACAGTTGTTAGTTAAGCATTGGTGTATAACTTTTAGTGGTTTTCTGTTAGCTAGCAGAGATTGTTAAGGCTAACAAAAAAGTTTTGTGTATACGGCCCCAGAAATTTAGCGATTTCCCTTAGACTTGCACTGCCGAAAATGCGTCAACAAATCGAGCCATTTCTACCATGGCCGCACGAGAACTGTAAGACCTGCGGTCGGCACATGCATTTGGGCGGGGATTTCCTTTCGTTGTAGGCTTTTTTCATTTTACTACTGCAAAGTCTGCAAGTACGGATAAGGAAAAAATAAATAAAAATCATGTAGTTCAAATTTGTCATCTATTCACAATTAATACAAATAGGTACAATAAGTATTCTAAAAATCTAACATTGCATTATAAGATACAAAAGCATACATACACACTTATTCACAACAAAAAATATCTAGAGTTCCCCGTTAATCATGTGTTAATTTCTTCCTTTTCCTTGCCCGCTCTCCTCTCACTCGTGTACGTTGACCCGGCTTCTTAGCGGTTGTGGGGGTTTTCGGAATTTTTAAGTCCATCAGTTGAAACGATGTGGGTACTCTGCGCTTTCTTCTGTTTGTAACTTAGAAACTTTTCGTAAATTGCATTCTTTTGTTCCTTCCTCGGTTTTTGAATTCCACACCATATCGTTGGCACGGAATTTTTCTACCCATCCAGCTACTTCGTAATTCCCTTTCTGGTACAGGGCGCGTTTGGTATCAAGTTCTTGAAGCTTAACAACCCCGTGCAATTTATCAATTAACTCGGGTAGTTTTCGAGGATTCCAATTAATACTGTGCTTCAGTATATTGTTCATAGACTCGCAGTTATTGTTTGTCCAACTGAACGGCAAGAAATCGTTCTGAGCCTTTGGTCTATGCACATAGTCCCGAAGAGCAGGTAAAAGTTTGTTTTCAAAGTAATCCATAAAGGAAGGAGCTATCTGATTTAATTTTGCTTTAAGTTCTAAGGCTCGTTGCTCAAATGCAAAATCATCGGGTTGTGTCAATATTCCACTTGCTTCGAATATATCCTGATTTACACATTTTGTTTTTGTTATCCCAATTGCACTGAGTTTCCTTTTTGTGTTCTCTTCCAGATGTTGAGCGCATAACATGAAAGTTGCTCCTGGAAAGCATTCCTTCATCGCTTTGACAATTGCCTTTTCCTCATCACTCCCTACTACAAGTTCGGAAAATCCTAATGAAGCCCGATCAATTCCGGAACTCAGCTTGGCCTGAATATGCGAAAAAAATCTTTGATATGTAAAGTATTCCCCATCCCAATGTAATAACATAGGTCCGAGAAACACTGGTGGTTCCTGCGTTGTTTTTCGTTTCAACTTTGTATTTTTGTACACCATAGTTGTGACGTAACATGGCCCCAAATTAAATGTTCTGTCCACACCGAGCGCACTTGCGAATTTAATTTCTTTGTCGCACATGCTATTTATATCCCTAATTTGAGAGTCTGTATACAATAATTGAAGGCGGCTTCCCTTTGGTGCGGATAATTTCTTGAATCAACGCGTGATCGTCGATCCTATTGAGAACACTAAGGATATCGTCAGCGACATTTCGTTTGTGTGATCCCTTTTCTTTATTGCTGTTGTATTTTAAATTCTGAACTTGCTTCAAATCTATTGGCGCACAGTCAGCGTCCTCCAAAACCATTTGCGTATATGCCTCACGTGGCGGCGCGTGTTTTACCAAGTCCTTTGTCCTTTTCATTTTTTTCTCTTGTGTTTTCGTGTATTCGTTCCTCGTTCGTTTCGAATTTCCGTGCGTTGACGTTGTATCTGGCCATTTCCCGACGTATTCTGCTAATGCACGTTCTACACCGATGTCTGCGTTTGGTATACCGCAGGGGAGTTTTTCAAACCAAGTAATCCTACGTTTGTAATTTGAATCTCGGTTTAGCGTTGTATAGTACCGTTTCATTATGGCGACATCATCCTCGTTTGGCTGTGGCACAAATGGTGTAAATGACTTTTTCAGAATTTTTCCATAAACACCTTTCCTTTTAAGGGTAAAATCCAATCGACCATGGTTAAAAACGAAATATGTCGTTTTTGTCGACGTTCCCGACGCTTCCCACACACCACAATTATCCGTGAAAACACTACGCTGCCCCTTTTTCCTTCGTTCATAATTATCCTTATCGTCCATCACTATACGAACGTTCTCCTTCCGACAGGATGGAATTGAATCGAATGTTTTCTCAGTTTCAGAACACAATATCCACAACAGGTTATCCTGATCGATGAAGTTTGTAATGGGAGTCCCGATTGTTGCGTGAGTTTCTTGTTCATCGCTTGTTATACATTCTCCATCTGTTTCGATATCATCGTCAGACTCTGTACCATTCTCAGCCGTACACAAATCCACATATCCAACAGCATCTGAATCGTATTTTCCCACCATTTGCAATAGATTTTCTTCTGCGTTACACGATGTATCCAGGACTGCTTGAGTATGCTCAACGTCGAGTGTTTCCTGCTCTTTATGCCCTATTAAGTGGTTGTTCCCCACTTCGAATACATCAGGTTCTCTCGTATCCTCTTCCGCGAATGACCTGGCGTGATTTGGTGTTGGCCTTAGTGGTGGGAAATCCACTACGTATCGTGAGTCGATCGTCGATTCGTTAACAAGAAGGGGCACGAAATGATCCGGTGTCCATGTTGCGGGTTTTAATCCAGTAGCGGCCGCAGATGTCCACATGATGTTGATTGCAGATTGTTTTATTCCTGGCATATTTCGTGACTTAAATTCAACATTTAATGTGCGGATTGCAGGATCCACTGGTCCATTCATTACTGGATACACGGAAATTATCGACCTCTTGATTACTGTTGCTGCTGCCTCCATCGTCCAAGCTGATGAATATTTCTTCCGAATACAATCCATCTTTGCATCATCATATGATGGACATAACGCATGCCATTCCTCGTCGCCCTCGTGATTCTTTTGATAGATGTCCGCATTCAATATCATTTCGAGACTGCATCCGCAATCTGTTCTGTGCCAGTTATTGCTGTTATGGCTCGATTTGTTGACGCATTTTCGGCAGTGCAAGTCTAAGGGAAATCGCTAAATTTCTGGTCTCCAAATACCACAATATTAACAATATAGATGTAAATTCCCCACTAGATTACAATTTTGAGGGAAAAAGTGGAAAATATATTAGTTGTCGCAATAAAAAATGTTGTTGTCTCAAGTTGTCGCATGTTGTCTGTTGTTGTCGCAAATTAGTAGGTCCGTTACCACACATCAAATTGATAGTTATATTACTGTGAAATGTGAGAACCACATTCTTTTAGATACAAACAGGACAAAGAAACCTGATATACCTATAGGAGAAAAATTTTATCCTCTAACAACCATGTTAGTTTATTGTATGATGGAACTTGGTGCAGGTTATGATGGTGCAAATAGAGTGATATCTTTCTTAAGCTTGCCTCACTTCACTGATGCTACATACAGAAATTATGCCAAACATATAACTACAAAAGCCCTTCAGCACACTGAAAACATTTTGAAAAGGAGTAGGGATGCTGTTTATAATCATTACAGTAGGAAAGATCATGGCTTGGAAGAGGGAAAAGCAAACGTTGATGTGACATTTGACGGGTCCTGGCAGAAACGGGGACACAAGTCAAATATTGGTGTTGGGGCAGTTATTGATGTAGATTGTGGACTTGTTCTTGACTATGATGTATGTTCGAAATTATGTTCAATGTGTATAAGCAAAGAAAAAGATTTGAAAAGGGGAAAAATTACGGATGCTGAGTATATTGAATGGTATGAAGAAACTCACTGGATGGAATGCGAAGCAAACTATGAGGGAACATCTGCAGGTATGGAAAGTGATATAGCGTTGAAGTTGTGGAATAGATCAACAAAAAGTGACATTATGTATAGAACGTTCGTGTCTGATGGTGATAGTGCTGCATACAATGCAATCTGTGAGTATAATAAAAGTGAAGGGCCATATGGAAAAAAATATAATGTGGAAAAGGCAGAGTGTGTGAATCATGTAGCCAAGAGACTTGGAACTGGCTTGAGAGAAAAGAAGAAAACTGTTGGTAAAATGGGTGGCAAAAACAAGCTCACAGATGTGGTAATTGATCACTTGCAGTTTTACTTCCAACTTAGTCTGAAGCGAAAATTGCACACATCACCTAGTGAAATGAGAGATGAAATTCTCTCTACCTATTATCACTGCACTTCAACAGACCTAAAACCACAGCACCATTTATGTGCTAAGGGTAAGGATTCCTGGTGTTTCTATAACAATGCTTTAGCACAAAATGAAACTCCTCCATCACACAAGAAAATGTTGGTGCACTTTCAACTAGGAGATGAGGAGCTAGTGCATGTGAAAGCGGTGTATGACAGACTCACCTCTGACAAAATGATGCAAAGATGCATGAAAGGTCTGACTCAAAATAGAAATGAGCACTTGCATTCACGTATATGGAAAATATGTCCTAAACACCGCTATGCATCACCCAGGATGATCCAGTTTGCCATCGCTACAGCTGTCTCGAATTATAATGCTGGATATTTAGAGAGTAACTTCAATGATCTTTTGGGAGTTGACTTTACTAAATCCATGCAAATGTACTTGGAGAATAGAGACAAGCTAATGGATTCACCAATTAGAAGAAAAATGAGGAAGAAGATCATCAGAAAGGGTCTGACAGAGTATGCTGCTGGAGCTTTCTGAAATCACAACAAAAACAAGCATTTTCTCAGATTGTAAGTTTTTCCTCTTCTTTTGTTTATAACTTCGTTAGTTTTTATCCGATTTACTTTATTCTTATGTCATTTTTTTCCTTATTAATTCTTTTACAAAGTCTGTAGAGGAAATTTACATGGGGAGGGAAAAAATATTTTTCCCCTTAGGTATTTGGAAAAATTTTGTTTTTTTTCGGTGATTGTCATATATTAATTTTTTACTCCATAATACCATTCTATATTCAAATTTTTTTGTGACTTTAATCAATAATAGCTAATCTTTTTGTATACAAAGTTTCAAGTGTTTAAGTGAATTACTTTTGAAGCTTAAAGCTAAACAAAAGTGCTCTTTTTGTTGACGATTTTATATATTATCAATTTTTATTTTCTTTATTTTTTCATGTATCGCCACAAAACTCTCTACACGTGTGAGTAGGTAATAGCCCAACTTCTTTCCATTAAAATTTCATAAGATTCTGACAAGTATTTCGAATTCCATTCATTTTGCCACTTAACCCTTAACCCTAACCATTTTTATTTAAATGAAATATAGTTATCCAAGTACCTGGAGTGATAGGGTATCAGAATATATATGGTTATGGGGGTCTATCTTCAAAACCCTAGGAAGAGTTCGTGAACAAACAAACAAACAAACAAATAAACAAACAAACAAACAGATAGAGGCTACTACTTCATCATAGTATGCATATATATATATATATATATATATATATATATATTTATATATATATGTGTATATATATATATATATATATATATATATATACATATATATGTATATATATATTTGGGGGGGGAGGTGCAAACCATCTAAAGTCCACTTGTTCATAACCTTGTTCAGTTCCTACGCATCACTTTTTTTTTCCCTTTGGTTGGGGTTGGGGGAGGGAGTTGTAAATCATCTATAGTCTACTGGTTTTTAACCATGTTTTTGAGAGACGAACCTACTTGAC
>NC_134794.1:5378504-5558504 GCF_046742065.1 Oratosquilla oratoria | reverse complement strand
GTGGTTCTTAACCTGGGGTATTCGTACCCTCATGGAGTCCGAAACCTTAACCCTGGGGGTGCGAGACATGACAACCAGTGCAATGGTACTGTATATTTACCATGAGAAGCCATAATGTGCATTCATTGTATCCTACTATTTGACATATCTAATTTGAAATAAAAAGTACCTTTGTTCATTAATTGAATATAATCATTTCTCAACATGGTCTATGTCACTAATCTTTTTCATACGTCCTCATTGTATTTATATTGGATGGGGGTACGAGGTTTTTTTTTTTTTTTTTTTTTTTCTTTTTTTTTTTCTTTTTAAGAGAATTAAGGGGTATGGGCACTGGAAAATGTTATGAACCACTGATATACACTATGGAACAACTCACTGGACTTCTGATCTTTAATTCCTGGGTTCGAGGTCACTTGACTGCTAGGTTTGGTTATGCATGTATGTATTTTTTTTGTACCTTTGAAAATGTTTTGATAGACGAAAACGTTCGGTATCTGTTTTTTTTTTTTCAATTTCCCGGTGGTTTCTGCAAAAATAGTTCATCACGTGTGTTCTGTGATTTCTTTGAATGTATGTATTTATGTATGTATGTATGTATGTATGACGCGAGTGGGAATAGGAAACACAGAAGTCTTAGTCTGAGTTTATCCCTGGCTTGCTTCGCAGATATGTTTTTTTCCATTCCTTTGAAAAAGCATGTTTGCGAAACTAGTCAAGAATAAACTCAGATTGAGACTGCCTTGTTCCTATTCACACTCACGACAACGTGTCTAAATTTACTCATGTACATTGCTAGGCCGAGTCTTCGGCCCACTAGAGTTCTCCCGTCGAGACCTGATGGCCATCAACCTACAGCGGGGACGAGACCACGGGCTTCCAGACTACAACACAGCCAGGAAGTTCTTCAAACTTAAGCCTCTGATGAGCTTCGCGCCATCCCATTTCAAGAGGGAAACTGGCAGTCTAGTACCAGATGACGTAAGGCAATTCTGTTGTAGGTTTTAATCTTTGTGCGTGTGCACAAGTCTAGTATGTACGCGGATAGACTACACATTGTATATATACACACACGATGCTAATAAAAACACGGGTACGTGTGTTCACTTATGCAAAGTAGATCACTTGAAAAAAAGAAACTAACGAAGCAGAGCGCTTTCGTATATTATATCTTCAGTGCAAAAAGTACATAGTTGAATAGAAATACATAGTTTATATATACATGCAAAAGGAACAAGGACAATTTGCATAAGAGTAGAGGGCATTCACCCTCTGGCTGGCGGTAGGTCAGGTCGCAAGTTTTAATGTGTCCCACTAATGAGGGAGGGCCGACATTAGATCACACTCGCAGGGTTACATTTTACCTGTTATTCTTTTGCTTGTTTGTATATATATACATATATATGTATATATATATATATATGTATATATATATGTATATGTATATATATATATATATATATATATATATATATATATATATATATATAATTGCAGAAACCACAAAGAAATTGAAAAAAAACCGGATTCCGAAAGTTTTTGTCTTTTTAAGACATTTTCAAAATATCTTAGACGAAAATGTTCGGTATCCATTTTTTTTTAATTTCCCGGTGGTTTCTGCAGAAATAGTTTATCACGTGTGTTTTGTGATTTATTTACACACACACACACACACACACACACACACACTTTCAACGAACGGACGGCTTGAAGAACGTTCTGAAGAAAAGTGCAGATTGTGGATCCCAACGCAAAGAGAAGTGCCTTTTTGTATTTACAGGGTGGGGGGAAATTGCTCGTGGGGTAGTGGGAAAGTAAGGAAAGAGGAGAAGGGGAGGGATTGCTGGGAAAATGGAAGGTAATGAGGAAGTAGAGGACTTGGTCCAAACAGACCGCCGTAAAGTAAACAAACGACCACAAGACGAGCTGGAGGACGACGGAATGTCTAATAAGAATGTAAAGATTAGAAGTATAGATAGGAACAATACAGTAGAAAGTGATGAGAATATTTTCAAGGGATTTAAAGAGAGTGGGGGGGACACAAACCCCCCCCGACTGACAAGACTAGAGAAGAAGGTTGATAAGGTGATCGAGGACTTGGAGAGTAGGTTAGGTCATATGAACACCATTTTACAAAGGGTTGAAAGATTGGAAGAACTGGAAAAGGCGAATAAAAACTTAACTGATGAAATAGAAGACCTAAAAAGACAGTTAAGAGAGGTAAAGGTGGAGAATGAGGAATTGAAGAAGAATAGTAAAGAAAACAGAGAAATGATAGCTAAAGAAAGTAAAAATTGGAAGAAAACCCAAGAAGGAAATAAGGTTTCATTCACTGACATAGGCAAACAGCAATTGAAAGAACATACTGAAGACTCAGTTATTAAAGTGATGAGACAAAAGGAGAATATAGTAAGGGATTTAGCAGACAAGAAGAAATGTATAATTATATTAGGAATGGAAGAGAAACACAACACAGATAGAACCACAAGAATCAAAGAGGAAAATGAAAAAGTAAGCCAATTACTAGAATCAGTTCAGGAAGATGAACCAGAAATTATAAAACAAATCGAAGAGAAATTTAGACTCGGAAAGTATAGCACAGACAAGACCAGACCAATTAAGATTAAATTCAAGTCACAAACAACGGCAGAGAATATCTTATCCAAAACAGGGAAACTAGCAACAAGTGAACAATACAAAAAGATATGGATAAAAAGAGAAATGAATAAAGAGGAAAGAGAGGAAGAAAAGCAGAAAAGACTGGAAGCTAAGGCAAAAAACGAGAACAGAACGGAGTCAGAGAAAGAGAGATTCTATTGGAGAGTAGTGAACATGAAACTAAGGAAGTTCGACATACAAAAGAAAAACATAAGGGAAACAGAGAACACAATGGAAGTGACAGAAAACTAAGAGTGTCTTACACAAATATAGATGGATTAATAACAGGATTGAATGAGCTGAATGATTATTTGAAAGAAAAAGAACCGGACATAATGGGAATTGTAGAAACAAAATTAAAAGGCCCACTACCACCCAACAGTGTAGGACATGATGCATACAATTATTGGATTAGAAACAGAGAGAAAAAGCAAGGGGGTGGAGTTATGTTCCTGACTAAGAAGGATATAAACGTGAAAGGTGTCATATATGGAAAGAATACAGTAGAGATGATTATGATAGAAGTGGAAGACAGAGATAAGAAGAGCAGAAAATTTGTGATCAATTATGTGCCTCCGAAAACAGCCTCATGGGAGGAGAGTGAATATAAAAGTATGTTAGAGGACACAAAGATAGCATTAACTAAAATAATAGAAGACGGAGGAAGAATAGTTATGATGGGCGACTTTAATTGCAAAGAAATCTGCTGGGAAGAAATGACAGTAAAGAGTGGTGATGACTCATGGGGAAATGCTCTACTTGAGATGATTACTGACCATTCAATGACACAATGGATACAAGAGAACACTAGGTATAGAAATGAAGAACCATCGAGGCTAGACTTAATAATTACATCTGAACCTAGAATAGTGGACAAGATTGAATATAAAACACCAATAGGTAAAAGTGACCACATATTGATTGAACTGGAACTTAATGAAGAAAAATATATGAAAAGAAATGAACAATATAGAAAAGGCAGAATGATGTATGAAAAAACAAACTTTGATAAAATAAGAGAATTCTTCCAACAAGAAAACTGGGAAGAAATATACAAAGAAGAAACATCAGTGGAAGAGAAATGGAATATTTTGACAAAAAATTGACAAAAAAGGAGTGGAAAAGTATGTCCCAAGACAAAAACAAGAAAAAGAATATGTAAAATGCTGGTACAACAAAAGTTGTAGGGAGTTAAAAGACAAAAGAGACAAAGCCTGGACCAGATGGAAAAAAGACAGAAGACCTGAAAAATGGAAAATATATACTGGTTATAGAAATGAATATGTACAAAAGTGCAGAGAGGAAAAAAGAAAATATGAAAAAGATGTTATAGAAAAGTGTAAAGATCAACCAAAACTATTCTACAGATTTGTAAACAATAAACTGAAAAACAAACAAGACTTGGTGAAATTAAGACAAGGAGGAGTTGAATACACTGAGGAAATGGAAATGGCAGAAATTATGAACAAACATTTTAAATCAGTGTTTACAAGGGAAAATATACAACCTGAAGAGATTGAGTGGAAAGAAAAAGTCCCCCCTATGGAAGAAATAGAAGTAACAAAGAATGAAATATTGACACACTTGGGTAATTTTGATGTCAGAAAATCGCATGGGCCAGATGAAATAGCAAACTGGATTCTGAAAGAATGCAGGAATGAACTGGCAGACAAAATACATAGCATAATAAGCAGTTCCTTAAAAGAAGGAAAAGTTCCAGAAGATTGGAAAAAAGCAAATATAGTACCTATATATAAAGGAGGAAATAAAGAAGAACCTACCAACTATAGACCAGTCTCTCTAACAAGTACAATAGCAAAAATTTGTGAAAGAATTATCAAAAGTAGATGGGTAAAATACTTGGAAAAAAAACAACGTACTAAATCCAAGGCAATTTGGATTCAGACAAGGACGATCATGCGTCACCAATTTAATATGTTTCTATTCAAGGCTAATAGATATAATACAAGAAAGAGATGGATGGGCTGATTGTGCATTTCTAGACCTAAAAAAAGCTTTTGACAAAGTACCACATAAGAAGTTGCTTAAGAAATTAGAATATGAAGGAGGAATACAAGGTAAATTGCTAAATTGGATGGAAGACTTTTTGCAAGAAAGAAAAATGAGAGTAGTGATAAGAGATCAGCACTCAAAATGGAATGAAGTAATAAGCGGTGTCCCGCAGGGAACAGTTCTGGCCCCAATAATGTTTGCTATATATATTAATGATATGGATGAAGGAATTGAAAACTATATGAGCTTCTTTGCAGATGATGCAAAATTACTGAAAAGAGTGAAAACTGAAGAAGATTGTGAATCACTACAGAGAGATCTAAATAAAGTACAAGAATGGAGTAGGAAGTGGGAGATGGAGTTCAATACAAAAAAGTGTAGTATAATAGAATTTGGAAAAAGCAAAAACAGAATAACAGGATCATATAATTTGGGAGAAGAAGGAATAAAAAAAGTAGAAAATGAGAAGGACCTGGGAGTCATTGTTATGAATAATATGTCACCTGAGAAGCATATAAATAAGATTTTTGGAGAAACTTATAATTTAATAAGAACAATCAAAGTGGCATTTACATACCTGGATGAAGAAATGGTGAGGAAAATCCTAATCACCCTGATAAGACCAAGATTGGAATATGCAGCAACGATATGGTCACCAAGTACAAAAAAATGTATAAAAAAACTTGAAAGAATACAAAGAGCAATCACAAAACTGGCACCAACACTCTCAAAACTATCATATGAAGAGAGACTACAAAAACTTAAACTACAGACACTAGAGCAAAGAAGAGAGAGAGGAGATTTGATAGCTATTTACAGAATCATGAAAGGCATAGAAATTACTGATAGAGAGAATCTGATAAAATGGGATGACAGAAATACAAGAGGACACGGAAAGAAAATAAAAAAAGACAGCTATAGAAGAGATTTGAAAAAGAACAGCTTTCCTCACAGAGTAATAGACAGTTGGAACAAGTTAGATGAGAAAGTGGTGTGTGCAAAAACAATACATGAATTTAAAAATAGTTTAGATAAAATGAGATATGAAGACGGGACCCCACGAGCATAGCTCCCCTTCCCGTAAAATACAACTAGGTAAATACAACTAGGTAAATACACACACACTTTCAACGAACGGACGGCTTGAAGAACGTTCTGAAGAAAAGTGCAGATTGTGGATCCCAACGCAAAGAGAAGTGCCTTTTTGTATTTGCAGGGTGGGGGGAAATTGCTCGTGGGGTAGTGGGAAAGTAAGGAAAGAGGAGAGGGGGAGGGATTGCTGGGGAAATGGAAGGTAATGAGGAGGTGGAGGAATTGGCCCTGACGGGCCGCCGAAAGGTGGACAAACGACCGCAAGACGAGCTGGAGGATGACGACATGTCTAATAGGAATGTGAAGATTAGAGGTATAGATAGGAGCAATACAGTAGAAAGTGATGAGAATATTTTCAAGGGATTTAAAGAGGGTGGGGGGGACACCCCCCCCCCCCCCACTGACAAGACTAGAAGAGAAGGTCGATAAGATGAACGAGGACATGGAGCGTAGGTTCGGTAATGTTGACAGTATGATACGAAGAATTGAAAAATTGGAAGAACTAGAGAGGGCGAACAAAAACTTAACTAAGGAAATTGAAGAATTAAAACAACAGTTAAAAGAAGTAAAAGATGAGAATAAAGTCTTAAAGGAGAATAATATGGAGAACAAGGAGGGTTGGAAAAAAATTCATGAAAATAGCAAGGTTGCATTCACTGACATAATCAGACAGCAAATGAATGAACAAACTGAAAACTCAGTTATTAAAGTGATGAGACAGAAGGAGAATATAGTAAGAGACTTAGCAGACAAAAAGAAATGTATAATTATATTAGGAATGGAAGAGAAACATAACCCAGATAGAACCACAAGAATCAAAGAGGAAAATGAAAAAGTAAGAAATTTACTAGAATTAGTTCAGGAAGATGAACCAGAAATAATGAAACAAATCGAAGAGAAATTCAGGCTGGGGAAATATAGTACAGACAAGACCAGACCAATCAAGATTAAATTCAGGTCACAAACTACGGCTGAGAATATCTTATCCAAAACAGGGAAACTAGCAACAAGTGAACAATATAAAAAGGTATGGATAAAAAGGGAAATGAATAAAGAGGAAAGAGAGGAAGAAAAACAGAAAAGACTTGAAGCAAAGGAAAAAAACGAGATAAGAACGGAGTCAGAAAAAGAGAGATTCTATTGGAGAGTAGTGAATATGAAACTGAAGAAAGTCGACATACAAGAGAAAAACAAAAGGGAAACAGAGAACACAATGGAAGTGGCAGAAAACTAAGAGTGTCTTACACAAATATAGATGGATTAATAACAGGATTGAATGAGCTGAATGATTATTTGAAAGAAAAAGAACCGGTCATAATGGGAATTGTAGAAACAAAATTAAAAGGCCCACTACCACCCAACAGTGTAGGACATAATGCATACAATTATTGGATTAGAAACAGAGAGAAAAAGCAAGGGGGTGGAGTTATGTTCCTGACTAAGAAGGATATAAACGTGAAAGGTGTCATATATGGAAAGAATACAGTAGAGATGATTATGATAGAAGTGGAAGACAGAGATATGAAGAGCAGAAAATTTGTGATAAATTATGTGCCTCCAAAAACAGCCTCATGGGAGGAGAGTGAACATAAAAGTATGTTAGAGGACACAAAGATAACATTAAATAAAATAATGGAAGATGGAGGAAGAATAGTTATGATGGGCGACTTTAATTGCAAAGAAATCTGCTGGGAAGAAATGACAGTAAAGGGTGGAGATGACTCATGGGGAAACGCTCTACTTGAGATGATTATTGACCACACAATGACAGAATGAATACAGGAGAACACTAGGTATAGAAATGAAGAAGAACCATCGAGACTAGACTTAATAATTACATCTGAACCTAGAATAGTGGACAAGATTGAATATAAAACACCAATAGGTAAAAGTGACCACATATTGATTAAACTGGAACTTAATGAAGAAAAATATATGAAAAGAAATGAACAATATAGAAAAGGAAGAATGATGTATGAAAAAACAAACTTTGATAAAATAAGATAATTATTTCAACAAGAAAACTGGGAAGAAATATACAAAGAAGAAACATCAGTGGAAAAGAAATGGAATATTTTGACAAAAATTTACAAAAAAGGAGTGGAAAAGTATGTCCCAAGACAAAAACAAGAAAAAGAATATGTAAAATGCTGGTACAACAAAAGTTGTAGGGAGTTAAAAGACAAAAGAGACAAAGCCTGGACCAGATGGAAAAAAGACAGAAAACCTGAAAAATGGAAAATATATACCAGTTATAGAAATGAATATGTACAAACGTGCAGAGAGGAAAAGAGAAAATATGAAAAAGACGTCATAGAAAAATGTAAAGATCAACCAAAACTATTCTACAGATTTGTAAACAATAAACTGAAAAACAAACAGGACTTGGAGAAATTAAGACAAGGGGGAGTTGAATACACTGAGGAAATGGAAATGGCGGAAATTATGAACAAACATTTTAAATCAGTGTTTACAAGGGAGAACTCTCATACAACCTGAAGAGATTGAATGGAAAGAGAAAGCCCCCACCTATAGAAAAAATAGAAGTATCAAAGAATGAAATATTGATACAATTGAGTAATCTCGATGTCAGAAAATCACATGGACCAGCTGAAATAGCAAACTGGATTCTGAAAGAATGCAGGAATGAACTGGCAGACAAAATACATAGCATAATAAGCAGTTCCTTGAAAGAAGGAAAAGTTCCAGAAGATTGGAAAAAAGCAAATATAGTACCTATATATAAAGGAGGAAATAAAGAAGAACCTACCAACTATAGACCAGTCTCTCTAACAAGTACAATAGCAAAAATTTGTGAAAGAATTATCAAAAATAGATGGGTAAAATACTTGGAAAAAAACAACGTACTAAATCCAAGGCAATTTGGATTCAGACAAGGACGATCATGCGTCACCAATTTAATATGTTTCTATTCAAGGCTAATAGATATAATACAAGAAAGAGATGGATGGGCTGATTGTGCATTTCTAGACCTAAAAAAAGCTTTTGACAAAGTACCACATAAGAAGTTGCTTAAGAAACTAGAATCTGAAGGAGGAATACAAGGTAAATTACTAAATTGGATGGAAGACTTTTTGCAAGAAAGAAAAATGAGAGTAGTGATAAGAAACCAGCACTCAAAATGGAATGAAGTAATAAGCGGTGTCCCGCAGGGAACAGTCCTGGCCCCAATAATGTTTGCTATATATATTAATGATATGGATGAAGGAATTGAAAGCTATATGAGCTTCTTTGCAGACGATGCAAAACTACTGAAAAGAGTGAAAACTGAAGAAGATTGTGAATCACTACAGAGAGATCTAAATAAAGTACAGGAATGGAGTAAGAAGTGGGAGATGGAGTTCAATACAAAAAAGTGTAGTATAATGGAATTTGGAAAAAGCAAAAACAGAATAACAGGATCATATAATTTGGGAGAAAAGGAATAAAAAAAGTAGAAAATGAGAAGGACCTGGGAGTCATTGTTATGAATAATATGTCACCTGAGAAACATATAAATAAGATTTTTGGAGAAACTTATAATTTAATAAGAACAATCAAAGTGGCATTTACATACCTGGATGAAGAAATGGTGAGGAAAATCCTAATCACCCTGATAAGACCAAGATTAGAATATGCAGCAACGATATGGTCACCAAGTACAAAAAAATGTATAAAAAAACTTGAAAGAATACAAAGAGCAATTACAAAATTGGCACCAACACTCTCAAAACTATCATATGAAGAGAGACTAGAAAAACTTGAACTACAGACACTAGAGCAAAGAAGAGAGAGAGGAGATTTGATAGCTATTTACAGAATCATGAAAGGCATAGAAATTACTGATAGAGAGAATCTGATAAAATGGGATGACAGAAATACAAGAGGACACGGAAAGAAAATAAAAAAAGACAGCTATAGAAGAGATTTGAAAAAGAACAGCTTTCCACACAGAGTAATAGACAGTTGGAACAAGTTAGATGAGAAAGTGGTGTGTGCAAAAACAATACATGAATTTAAAAATTGTTTAGATAAAATGAGAAATGAAGACGGGACCCCACGAGCATAGCTCCCCTTCCCGTAAAATACAACTAGGTAAATACAACTAGGTAAATACACACACACATATATATATACATATATATATATATATATATATATATATATACATATATATATATATATATATATATATATATATATATATATATGTATATATATATATATACATATATAAACGATTTACTGATAATGACGGTTTTCAAACATTCGAACTTAGCCGAGGGCGCAAAGCGTTTATACACGCAAAATCTGTCATTTCCTAAGTCTATTGTGAACTGACCTATTATATTCTAGACTAGGGGTTTCCCAATCTGAATTCTCAACAACTCCACAGCTTATGCAATGCTGTTCTTTAGCCTCCTGGAGAAGACCATATGTCAGCACTGAATAAAATCGTTGGGCATCGATTAACCATTAGTTTTCCAGTTGCGACCCAACTTGTGAAACTCCGTGGCCCACTTGGTTGGTCCGTGAGCCACAGGTTCAGAGCCAATGATCTAGAATCACCACGTACAGTGACTAGAATATAGGTGGTAGACAAATGACGCGGCGAGGACGTGATGCTGTTCTTCCTCCCATCCAGAGTCTTCGGTCCTCACAGGGGAACGTAAGAAACTTGCAGCAGCATTAAGTTCCTTCCTTCCTGCTCAAGCGAGACCTTCTCCTTCTGTAGGTTCTGACTAATCTGGGGAATGTTTACAATAACGACCCTAACACCGCCGACGTCTGGGCAGCAGGGCTTCTTGAAACACGACGCGGCCCTGGTCAGCTCTTCACCAGGTAAGGACGTTTCGATTATCCTTGAAAGAACGAAAGCCTCACAGAGGTGTTTAAATCGACATTTCAAGATGCAGTTAGACACTATTAATACAACGTCATGCATTTCTGTACACTTATCTTACCAACTGTTCACTTGTTCATTTATTACTTAACATAATGTTCATTCAGTGTCTTAGTTTCTGTTCTATGTCTGTAGTGTTATGCTACTACTCAATGGTGAAGGTACACGTCAGTGGGTGAAAGGAATGATTCAAACTCCAATTCTCTCGGGACTATTTATTGAAAATATAATGCGAAGTATAGGTGAATAAATCAGCTGTCTTGTCGGCGAAACAATAAGAAGGACATATGAAACATTTTATATCACCACGAATACATTTGCTTACGTATTACTATTTATACTTTATGGAATAATAATACTAACATTTACAGACATTTACACAAAAATATGAGAGACGTAAGAGTATTTTAATGTTATATTTCCATAATGCAAGTTTTAGCAGTGTGACAATATTAATTAAGAAATTGACTTATAGTGCGTGAATTCTACAGAAAACGAAGCTTTGTGGGCAGAAGAGAGAAAAAGAGAGAAAGGGGGAGGGAGCATTACAGCAAAACATTCAGATGTTCATCTACCTGAACGTTAACCCTTTGACTATGGAAGGAATGCCCCCTCAGTTGAATAAAATCACCTGGCGACAGCTGGAATTAATAAAAAAAAGTGAAAGGGTTGAAGTTAATAGTTGAATCACCCCCATATTGGATGTTAATTAAATTATCTTAGTGAAATCCCTACGGACCAGAGCAACAGAGTTTTTTTTTTTTTTTTTGGTGGGGGGGATGATATATATATATATATATATATATATATTTTTTTTATACTGTATGAAGGAGTGATTGTGCCAACAGCACTGTATGGGGCAGAAACATGGAACATAAGAGAAGAGGAGAGAAGGAGTTTGAATGTGTTTGAGATGAGGTGTCTGAGAAGTATGATGGGGGTTACTAGGCTAGATAGAGTGAGAAATGAGGAGGTGAGGAGGAGAACAGGGGTGGAAAAGGAGCTGGGAGATAGGGTTGATGAAAGTATATTAGGATGGTTTGGACACATGGAAAGGTAGATGTGGAAGGAGTGAACATGAGGGGACGTCCTAGGATGAGGTGGATGGATGGGGTGAAGGGGGCTTTGGGGAAGAGGGGAATGTCTGTTGAGGAAGGACAGGAGAGGATAGAAGACAGGGGTGAATGGAGAATGGTTGTATATGGATGATGTTGTGATTGCATGAGGTGGAATGGGCGGGTGGATGGGGGGTGAGGTAGTATGTGTGAGCAAAATTTGACGCAGCCCGAAGGGATTTCTCCCCGTCCTCTCATTTTATGCAATGGGGGGACAGAGAGGGGGGGTCGCCGATTTAATGAAGCGGCCTTGCTGTGGATGTGCTGTGTCTTGCGACACTGCTTCTGACCCAGGGCAGTGGACAAGGTGCAGGGATGACCCGTCATTCAGGAGGTGTTAAGATATGAGGGAGGGTGGAGGGGTGTGGAGTGTATTCAGGGATGCAATGGGTGGGAATGATTTTATGCCTTTTTCTTTTTGGCTACCCCCCTTGTAAGGGGGAAAAAGCCTTGGTATATGTATGTATGTATGAATGTAATTATACTTGTCCTCTGTTCTGTTGCTCTCGTGAAATATTTATTTCTTCCACATCTGTGACACTACCTCTCTGGTGCAACGATGTCTACTGCTGACTCACTACACAGTGTAAGTTTCAAACACTTAACATATAATTCAAATGGCTGGTAACTATTAGCTTACTATAGACTATTTTCGGTCTGTTTTAGCAATGAGAAAGAAAAAATTTAGATGGAGTGTTTGCAAAAGAGGCAAAGTGCAAAGTGCTTAACTTGTTCACTGTGATTCCTTTTTTTTTTTTCCAATATGTCGTATCTCTGTTCGTTTTTGTCCAGCAGTAAAGATCATTTCTATCCTTGGGTATAACCTCGTAAAGGAGACTTCTAAAGAGGGCAGAAGAACATGAGCGACAGAAGAAATTAACATAAGAACATAGGAATGGAGGAGACTGCAAGAGACCATAAGGCCTACACTAGGCAGTTCCACGTTTCTTACCACCTGCCATCCCTATCCATGAATATATCTAATCTTTTTATAAAACACCCAATTGTTTCAGCGCTCGCTGCAGTGTTACTAAGTCTATTTCATTCGTTAAACACTCTGTTGGTAAACACATTTTTTCCTATTTCCTTCTTAAACCTAAATTTGTCCAAGTTACTACGTAGTACAGTGATAAAGTACAGAACTTGCCCGTAAGTACGAATTCGAATCCCGATATCCTTAAGTTAAAAGTGATCAATGTTCTTCTTTTGAGTAGATATCAAGTCTCTTGTTCCGCGTAAGGATGCCACCACGCTAAAGTCACTAAAACACAGACAACGTAAAACCTATGTAGTCAATATTGTACAAGGGACTTTGTACCATTTATATATTATACAAAACTGTATCATCGTATTTCTCTATCCATCCCCACAGGATCATTAAGGACCAATTCGAGCGAATCCGTGATGGAGATCGGTTCTGGTTTGAGAACGAGAACAACCAGTGAGTATCTCTGTCTCTCCTTGTACTATCACAATTAAGATGTTGAGCTTCGTTGCTATACGTTTTTGGGTGAGAAATAAATAGCCCCCATTATGCCTTCAGAAAGAGATTTAATTTTTTTTTTTTCTACCTAACGTACTTACAGTACGTCCCGGTATATCATGACGACCACAGACCATGTAGCTGAAAGGGTTACCTTTTCCTTCACAGTCTGTTTTCGTCTGAAGAGATTGTTCGTCTCAAGCAGATAAGGATCATCGACCTTGTGTTGTCTGTTTCGGACCTTACTCTAAGGGACATCCAGGAAGATCCCTTCACAGCCATCTACATTTCAAACAGTGAGTTTCCATCATCAGAAACGATAAGGCGAATACCTCTGACCTCCACTAGGTCTATTTCGACTTTAAAAATGGTGCTGCCTTGGATCAAGCCATCAGAAGGGTGTGGGTTTCATATTCTCTTGGACGCAGGCTCGAGTACTGAGTCTTAGCGATGACTATTACGTGCCTCTACGGTCCTAAGTAGCGCATATGGCAAAGGTGACGGCTTCAGTCGTAGCTACGCGCCTTCTGGCGTATGCTCCACATTTTCTCCTTCTTCGATTAGGATCCCGCACAGGAAATACAAAGCTCCAATACAGGATTGGATCACTGGTTCACAACCTGTAATTACTAGACCACTAGGGGCTCACAAAGTTTCACAAACGGGGCCTTAAATTAGTAGTAATTACATAGCGATTAGATTCAGTGTTGAAGTGGTCTTCTCCAGGAGTCTTAAGAACAGGAGTTCATAAGTACATGGAATATGTGTTGAAGTGGTCTTCTCCAGGAGTCTAAATTTAGAACAGGAGTTCATAAGTACATGGAATATGTGTTGAAGTGGTCTTCTCCAGGAGTCTAAATTTAGAACAGGAGTTCATAAGTACATGGAATATGTGACGAAAGACAGGTTAAGGACTCCGGGGCGCGCGACGATATCCTTTCATTTCTTTTTCCCGCGAATAAGTTCTCCGGTTCAAGATCGCTCATGAAGGAGGGATTGGTGTATCTAATTCGTACATGGCGTGGGTCATTCGTATATATTGCCCTCAAGATAGACCAATCTGAATATTTGATATATACTGTTTCTACAAGAGACTGCCCTTGGTTGAGGAGACGAGGAGGGCCTTTACAGAACTCATGACTTGGGCAAGTTGATAGAACCTATCGAGGGTTGTTTGGAGTGGGAAGGGTGGATGCCTGTGAGCTTGCTCGGAAGGACCATGGGGACTGGCGACGGTATGTGAGTGAAGCAAAGCGTCCCCTGTCGTATGCTCCCAATTGATGGTGATACACAAATATTGACTTTCCCTAAAAGAGGGGTGGGGTGGTTGAACCAAAGCATACGCTCGTTTTCAGGATCTAAGGGATGAAGGATTGCCTGTCCCCACCACGTCGTGAGGGTCAAATGTAGTGCAGCAAGTCACAGTTGTTCACTTGTAAGGCCCGGCAGCATAAGTTGTTTTGACCTCACAGATTTATCATTGGGCCTGCATTCACTCTCCCACGAAGCCACGGGGCAAATGTGAAGAGCATTCTTTAGATCAGTGAACATAAAAATGAAGGCGACTGAAAAAACCATAAGGCCTACACTAGGCAGTTCCATGTCAGTGAGTGACCACCTGTCATTTATCTATCCATTCGTAATTTATCTCTATACATTACTAGCTCCTGCGTTCTCTTTCCCATGTTCTGCTAACGTACCACATCCACCCATAATTGAAATTCCTCCTACCTCGTCCATCCATCTCATTCTAGATCTTCTAGGGCTTATTCAACTCTCATCACATTATTTGCTAGTTGCTCCTCGTTCTTTCTTTTTATATCCCATAACCACCTCAGCACTCCGCCATATCGGACAGTTCCTTTACAATACCCATAAAGAATCTCGACGCCACGTTTCTTATTCTGTCCATTCCTGAAATATAATACTTCCCTTACATTTTTTTTTGTCTTGCATCCAACCTCGTTATAAACCAAAAGGCCTCTTGTTGTATGCTTTATTGGTGTTAATCCTTTTGTTGATTTTCCCTATTTCCAATCTTAACACACACCTTCTTACTGATGCAAAGTAGACCACTTGGAAAAAAAGGAACTAACGAAGCAGAGCGCTTTTGTATGTTACACTGAAGATGTAATATACGAAAGCGCTCTGCTTCGTTAGTTTCTTTTTTCCAAGTGGTCTACTTCGCATAAGTGAACACACGTACCCGTGTTCTTATTAGCATTTCTTACTGATGCAGAGTCCTTTCACTGCGTCCACACAACCGCGCCACGCTCCACAACGTTTCCCTCATCCCTGTCACACACTTTCTCCAAGTACATGAACGTCCAATATACATCCCAACCTTTCGCTAAATACTTCTTACGCACGCCTTACCACAAACAAGTAAGATTTGATGGCTTAGAAAAAAATGGATGAAAGACTATTTTCTATGAAGTACACATTAAACTAAGACGTTTAGAACAGGATTCTGTTCTTATCATTTCATTGTGTCTAGAGAACCCTTCTGTACTTTCGTGGATTAATGTAAAAACTATATAAATTAACCCTATAAAACATGAAATCGTCTTTTGATATTCTATTCTGTCTAACGTTAGACGAGTTCATTCATTTCCCATAGATTAAAACGAGGAAAAGTTCAATTGTAATAAACAAAGCAAACTATATAGAACCAGTATTACAGATTGAAATCCACGCCAATTTAGACGCTAGAAAAATCTTGTAATACACCTACAGCAGAAAAAAGAAGGCGTGAATTCAGTTTACTTTCCTCTTTAGTTGTCACATGGATTTCCAGTATTGGTCGTGATGCTGGCTTTAGCAATGAACTGATCATTAATAGGAGGTGAGGAAACTGTGCTGAATGAAGGGGTGGAATCTTCTTTTCTTTGCTCTGACAGGATTAACAACCTTTGTTTTTCCCTCTCTCTGTCTAAGAGCCCGTGGACTTCGATTCATCTGCGTGTAGTGGGCAGATAACTCATACAGTCGATTGCAAGCTTAAAAGAGGAGACCAGGAAGAAGACCACAGATGCTCTTATCTAACCCCTTTGGGTGGCTCTCTGCTTGAGGAATGCACCCCCTTTGGTACATACGACTACTTTAGAGGCTCAAAGGTCTCCTACATCCTGACTTTCGTCTGCATCGGACTAGCGGTCGTTGGTGAGTATTCATTTGTTTGTTTGTAAACTGAGACACAGGTAACGTTCAAACTTGTGACAATATATATTATGGTAATATATGGAATACGAACCATTAGTGACTGTTTCTAATCAAGGGTAACCAATATGGACAAGCAAGGCGCAAATCTATTGGAGATCTTCATAAGATTAAGTTAACGGGAAGGTGGGATGAAGGTACAAGCTCGGGGATAAATCAGAATAAAAATTATATGAATACTTAGAGCCCAGGTTTATTCTACTATATTAATACAAAATCTTTTCTGCGTTCAAAGAAAAGTAAGCATATGAACACAGGCATTAGATAAATGTATTCTTGCTTCTATTGACACTTTTCTACTGAAGAAAGTTAGTTTCTGGTCCTTTAACGTTGCAGACACCAAATGACAGAAAACTCACCTGATCTCACAATCAATGAAGTTGGTTATACCATAACGAATTTGAGTTAAATGGCGTATATTACCTTATACTCATTAAATCAATCCCTAATCAAATTCAATCAACCCATCTTCTACTACCATTTTTTCTATAATGCATTACTGACCAATAAGTATGTGCTTCATTAACGCTATCGCGTTCTTTTATTGTGACACCTGTCAAATCATTCAACCTCTATGTTTTTTAACACCTAAAGCTACGGTTACACTAGTCAATGGAATAGTTGGATTCCAATTATTCAGTTGGATTTCGTCCAAGGTTGGAGTGTAACCGTTGACTAATGTAACCGCAGCTTAATTCAAACCTCCCCCACGCTCGTAATCAACTGGGACAAACAAGTCCTACATTCTTTGTCACCACTTTCGACTTCTACTCTCCATATCCCTCCTGATCCAAAGAGCTTCAACTCTTTCTGCCACCTGATACAAACAAGTTCCGTCCTCTTTGACAACTTATCCAAACAATCTCACTACTGAGCCAAACAACCTCTGCCTGTCTAGTCCCCTGACTCGAACAACCTTTACGTTTTTTCTTTGCCACTTGATTTAAACAGCCCCCACACTTTCCATCACCTGACCCAAATTGAATTAAGCATTTGAATCGTGACCTTAGGTCACTGCACTTGCAATGATTTGGTTTACTCCACCATATTCCATCTGCCTTTGTCTTGTCTCATTATGGCCCACCACAGGCTCCTGTAATTATTATTCGGCCCTTTGTGCCCCTTTCAATACGGTGGTACACTTTTTCAATCTACCTCAGGCTTAGGCCGGGTGATATTGTCCATCGTAAAGGCAAGAGCCAGCCATCCAGTTTCCTTATGAATCAAATGGCCTGCCGATATAACTTCTCACTGTATTCCCTTTATGTCTGTCACAGCACTGGTGTGTGCACTTATGGCTGGATCGATCCTACGCCAGAAGGAGAAAACCTCACAACACCGCAGGAACGTCAAGATCGTAGAAGGAACCTTCAAAGCTAGAGGTAAGTGACTTAAACCTTAACAGTGGGGTTTCCTTTAACCCGATTAAAATCACTTGGCAGCATCCAGAGAGTTATGTTTGGGCCATCGCTGCAGTCTAAAGTAGACTGTATTCCGCATAAGCTGGGGAACTGAGTCAAATCATATGACAAAAGGAGAAACATATTTGAACGATCGCTACTGTCTACGAATTAATACGCTACTGTAGTAAATTCTATTATCGTTCTTCGATAAAACTGTGTCTCGCTGCATTGACACAGTAGCGGGGATAGGGGTGACCCTCCACCCACAAGGTGCTGATATAGGAGAAGCTTTAAATGAATCATAATGAATATGACGTACTAAAAAAAAACCTATATCCATTCAAGTGGGTTTCCTCTTTTTTTTCAACATCTTTGTCACTTCGTTCATTTCTGGTGACATACCCATTCCCCAATATTTTCATGAGCTTTCCACCTTTATGGAACAAACTCTGGGTATCTTTTTGTAATGGCCCTCCGTGCCGGACGTCGGACAGATTCATCTCCCCGCCGTTGGTCTTCAAATCCTTTAAAAAATAAAATAAAATAAAGTAAATAAATAAATAAATAGATAAATAAATAGATAAATAAGAAAGGTACAACCCCGTGTAATCTTCCTCTAACATAGATCACACCACTATCACGTCCATTCCCCGTTAATCAGCATAAAACTGCACAGTTTACTATACCATTACGTGACACACTCCATGACAATGATCTACACGGCAAGATGCCCGATAACACCAGATGCGCAACTACACTCTTATTGCACACACAGAAATGTAATGGTATACTTACCTAAGCATTGTAAGATCATAGAGATTATACCAATGTTAGGTAAAGAAACCTTAATTCACATACGTTTGTATCATGTAATATCCATTTATGATGAAGCTGTCGCCAAACGACAGCAAGTCTGTAAAGTGCTGGGCCAACACTTTGATCCCAGGATCACCCTCGGGGAATGGGAAGCCGGCCAGTCTGGAAGTGGCGACCTTCCTGGCGAATGGAAAGCTGGCCAGTCTGTAAGTGGCGACCTTCCCGGGGGCGTGGTACTCGGTTTCCGGGACGGAACAGTGACCTCGATAATTCTTGAATACCTTTTCCTAACCCTTTAACACACGACAGAGTTGACAACCGGAGACTTCTCCTGTTCTCTTACCAGTCGGCGAGATAGAATCAAATCTACACTACAACATAAACAGTAGACTAACGTTTCTTCCTAGAGAGGTCTATGGGACGGTCCGCAGACTGGTGCTGGCTATTGAGGAAATGCGGCTTTCCAGCCAGTGAAAATTGAGGCAACAATTATTATTTTTTCGAGGTTTCTTTTTTCTTCTCTTCTCTCCTCCCCTCCACTGTAGCCCTACCAATTGCCCTAGACCAGCGTTCCTCAACCAGGGTTCCCCGGAACCTTAAGGTTCCACAAAAGGTCACTAAGGGTTTCACGAGAACAAGTGAAATAAGATAATGCATTTTTTATTTATTTTTTCTTAATTTCATATACGTAATATGATTAAACACGCACGACATATTCTTGGTTATTGTAATAATGTAATATAGACATCATCCTATCTAACCTATCATTACGATGAAAATAAAATGAGAAAGATATGGTATATGTGTTTTCTTTTTTGGGCGGGCAGGGGTTCCTTGAGACATGAAATTTATCTTAAAGGTTACGCAAGGGTGAAAAGGTTGAGAAACGCTGCCCTAGACTATGTGAAGACATCAAGATATCACTGCAACTTTTTTTTTTTTTTTCAGAGCGCGTGTCAGGGATAGAAAGCCGGCATGTAATAGTTCATCCGATAGTGCCGAAGAGTTCAATCGAAGTACAGGACCTCTTCGGCACTGTCCTTCGGGTCTTAGACTTCAGCCTGGTAAAGGAAGCCACCGTTCGTCACACATCTGACTACATTCGGGTTATCGTCCAGATAAAGAACCACTACGATCTGGTGAGTGTTGCTTTGTGACTTGGAAAAGCGGGAGGGAGAAAGAAGTGCCGCCGATGAGGCGAAGAGAGTTGGACGAAAGCGCTGAAGCTGCTTCAGTTCCTTTGAGGGCGTTGGTGGCTTACCACAAAGAAAGAATGTATTCTTCAGGTTAATTAAGAGCCAGCAGGCTTTCCAGATAAAGGAGGAGGTTAACCCAGCCCGGATAGCACTATTCAGTCCAGTAGCAAACTTCATAATTATGTCATATTATTCTGGTCATTGATAGATGGTTTTGCACTAGAGGGGCAGTCCCAAGCCTGAAGATGCTTAAAGACCACGTGAAATGACCTCGACTTTCTCTTTCCAGGTCTCTCCTCTTAGGGATGAGGTGATTGTATCAGAGATAACGTGGATATACAGTAGCTTGAATAAATACACCCATATGAAACAAGCTAAACATAAGATCCAATAACACATGACTATTAAGACCCTTCATCCTACCTTGTTTTCAAAACAAAAACCAGCGCTTCTGGGGACACTATCGAACCGAAATGAGGAGTCACGTAGAGGTGGTAAAAGAGGAGGGCAGAAAAGCGGAGGGATCGTAAAGGTTCAAAGTGATTAGTATATATATATATATATATATATATATATATATATATATATATATATATATGTATATATATATTTGTATATATATATATGAACATATATATATACATATATATATATGTTTGTATATATATATATATATATATATATATATACATACATATATATATATATATATATATATATATATATATATCACTTAGACAAAATGTAGCACATTTGTAATTGATAATCACAAAGAACCCACAGTCGGAATAAAAAGGAAACTTTAGAAGAATGTGTAACTTCTATATTTCGGCTAATAGCTATAGCCCTCTTCAAGAAAATACAGATTACAAGAATTTGCAGAGACATAAGTACAATGAGATGTGAGTAGAAGGGGAACACGCAGAGTTAAATCAGGACGACCCGTCACGCAGGGCGGAGTCAGGGGTAAGGGGGAGGTGTGAGGTCATGAGTAAAACGGGCGGGAAGAAGGGTCAGGAGGGTGATAATTCTTAACCATGCGGCTCACAGCTAGCCGTGAGATAATGTCCGGGGACCATTGACCTTTGGAGATATTCAAGTTCGGACATTCTTTGATTAAGGCTGATTCAACAATTTTTCTCCTAAAACTACAGTTGGACTTGAACAAAATTTTGGCCTTGTCCCAGTCAAGACTGTGATTTTTAGTACTGACGTGTTGGAACACAGCGGAATTTTCTTGGGCATACCTAATGGATATTTTGTGCTCCATTAACCTGGTGTTAAGATCCTTTCCGGTCTGACCAAGGTACATTAAATCACAATCTTTACAAGGAAGGCTATACACTCCTGGGGACTCATTTCCCTTCAACCTTTGATGAACATTAACAATTTGTTTGTGAACCGTATTTGGATGATGGTAGGCAACTGTGAGACGCTTGTTGGGAATTATTTTAAAAGAAGATCTGATGGAGTTACAATATGGAATTTTTAAAACATCTTTGAAAGAAGGTTGTGTGGTGGGAACTGAATTTTTAAGGTGGCTGGCTCTAGCCTTGCTGAGGGCTAGATCCAAGAACAAGGACGGGTATGCCAAATTCAAAAGTTGCCTTCTGATGAGGTTAATTTCACTTTTTATTCCGACTGTGGGTTCCTTGTGATTATATATATATATATATATATATATATATATATATATATATATATATATATATATATATATATATATATATATATATATATATATATATATATATACATATTTTTTCTTTTCTTTTTCCCGAAAACTAGTCTCCAACCGACAATCAGTGATGGACGGAAGAAATACAGCTTCAATACCTTATGCCTTATTAGTCGGACCATATTTTGTTTCTTCTCATATGTTAAGGACTCGCACCGCTGCTCCATGGCGCAGTGGGCAAGGGGGTGAACTTTGGGCCATCGGTTCTAGGTTCGAGTCCTGAACATATGAGAAAAAACAAATACAGCTTCCTTTACTACTATATATACAGAATTAAAAAAAAATCAAATAGCTCATGGATGGGAAATAATAAAAAGAGAGGCATGCACTAAGTCGATTTGGTAGGATGGTTACTAGGAAATCACGACATATGCCGCATCCTGAACGGGCTCGTTGGAACGCACAGACTATACTTCTCGGTTTGGGGCCCTTCTAGGGAAAACTATGACCCACTCAATGCTCCAGAGACTGAAGTGTTCTAGGAAAATGGACCATTTGTGGCTCTGTAACGCTGGCTGCCCAGTTGTAGTCTCTCGATTTTTCAAATATGGCCAAGCCGTGATTGCATAAAACTAGATGTTTCTGGTTCCTGCCTGAGTTGTCACAAATTTCGGTAAAGTCTGCTGTAGTGGGTACTTTGAAGAATACCTGAGGGTACCTCACAGGCAAGCTATGCCAGTACAGGATAAATACTGTAACTTAAACTAGTCATCACCATAAACTACCACCACCACTAAGGCTGCGTTTCCACCGAGCGAGTCTCGGCTGATTCTCCTCAGCCGTCGTGAGTTCGTTCAAGCAGAAACGACGTCGGTTGCAATCTTTCGTTTTTTTTTTCAATCTTCAGAAGTCAAATTGCCTTCGCGTCATATACTGAGAAACTGAATGGCGAAATGAAAGGAGCTAAACCTTTACGAATGTCAGACAGATTGTTGAAGTGTTCTTAGGAAAGTGTAGAATGCTGCAAGCAAAGTCTCCTTCTAGCCATTCAAATCAACAACATTTGGCGAGAATCGGCCTGGACTCGCTCGGTGGAAACGCAGCCTAAAGGGTGCTGTTGGTAGCTGTTATACGTGAGGAGGTGTAATAAGTAAGTGCCAGTTTTTGTCTTAAGACAATGTAGTTGGGAACTCCCGACAGGTAGTTTGTCCAGATCGGATGATGGGAATAATCCTTATTCTTCAAAGATTCGTTAACCTTGTTCACAGGAAAATTGTTGACTGTTATCTCCTTGCGAACAATACTGTCGAAACGCTAGAGAATGTGTCTAATTCCGAGTTTCTGAGTTTATTCCTGACCGGTTTCCCTCTATGCTTCTTCAGAGGAAGAGGCATAGAGCGAAAACGGTCAGGAATAAACTCAGAAACTCGGAACTAGACTCGTGACTTCTTTTTTCCACCTTCATCAACTTGTCATAATGTCCCAGCAGAATGTGTCCATTTCCGCTCAGCCTGGTTTCTCTGTCCCCGTAATTCCTGCCATGGCATTTTCACAAGAACTACTTCTCTCTCTCTCTCTCTCTCCAGTACCTCATCTTTCAAGTAACGGAACTGGGTAAGCAATTCTACGCCAAGGTCGAGGAGATCTGCAAGAATCAGGGCATCTTTTTCACGACTTCCGTAGAGTCGTGGTTCTTGATCCAGAGAAACATCACGACGGTGAACGACAGGCGTAAAAATATTGATAGAATGTGCAGATACGTCTTGAATAAGGTGAGTTATTAATTTTTTTTTTTTTGAGGGGAGGGGGGGGTCAAGAGTAACTCGTATTTTGTCAGAGACATCCAGTACTTTCTGTCGCGCTAAAGAGACAAAGTCACACAAGTGGTAAAACAAAGAGTTAAGAAGGCCAGTAGAAGTTAAGCTGGTCAGTATTCTTTCTTGAGTGGAGTGGAAGGGTGGTGAGATAAACACAGGGAACCGTTAGGGATTCATTCTGACGTTTCATCCTTACCAGGACTTCTTTAGAGTACATACACCTTCAAACAATTCACACCCTATATACCCGCCGAAGCTCTCTCTCTCTTTCTCTTGAGTGGAGTCTATTCTACAACCATAAAAGAATGCTGCGTGACTGGTCCATAAGGGTACCATAAAATTCTTTCGGGGGTCTCGAGAAGACAGGAGGTAATTTCTGGTTCCCATTCTTGAGTTCCTTTTTCATGATATCTTTAACATATTCATTTGTTTATTTTTTCATTTATTTATTTAATTATTATATATATTTTTACCTGTCCAATTGTACTGGATTCCTACACAAAAACGACTATCGCCCTAAGGCGAAACTGGTTAGGAACAAACTCGGACGAAGACACGTCTTCTTTATCCATCAACCTCATATATACACATATATATACATATATACATACATATATACATATATATATGTATATATATACATGTATGTATATATATACATATACATACATATATGTATATATATATATATATATATATATATATATATCCACTAACATAAAAAAATATTTCTCTCTAAACCTTCCAACCTCCTACGCAAGGCCCAACCCGGAAATGAGTCATCACCGGAAACACTAACTCCCGGGGACACATCTGACTCAGACGCCTGTAAGCATTCATAGAGGGTAGACGTGTCTTTAAGCTGCTCTCCGTGTGCTAATCTAATACGTTAATAATATTACCATGGAAAAAGAAAGTGGTGCTAACAAGAAAAAGAGAATCTTTACGGAATTCTGACAAAAGAATCTTTACGAAATATTAATGAGAAAATATTTACGAAATATTGCCAAGAGAATCTTTACGAAATATTGCCAAGAGAATGTATATACACAAAAAAATAGTTTTCCAGTTTTGAAAATTTCCTGGCGTTTTTATGACCACCTTCGGAAATTTGATTGCCTTTATGATTGAGCTAACGAGAAAGAGAAAGAGAGAGAGAGGCGAGGGGAGAATTTGACGACAACGTCAGTAGACTTTGACGACTCCTTTTGGAGACTGAAGACTCCTTGGGGAGATTTTGAAGACTCCTTCGTAAATCCCATGGAATTTCCATTTATTCAAAGCTTAACGTGTGACGTCATGTCGCGTTGCTTTCTGAGCAAGTTTAATCATAGGTTACATGAAGATAATCAAACGTCTATAAATGTTTATTGTGACATGACATAAACGATTAAAAAATCTTTATTGCCTTTATGACTGACCTAACGAAAAAGAGAAGGAGAGAGAGAAAGAGAGAGAGAGAAAGAGAGAGAAAAAGAGAGAGAGAGAGAGAGAGAGAGAAAGAGCGAGAGAATTTGATGACAACGTCGGGAGACTTTGACGACTCCTTTTGGAGACTGAAGGCTCCTTTAGGAGATTTTGAAGACTCCTTCGTAATACTTCAAAGTTGAATAACTGTGGAATTTCCGCGGGTCCTGTATGACATAACATAAACGATTAAAAAAATGTATTGCCTTTATGATTGACCTAACGAGAAAGAAAGAGAGAGGGAGAGAGAGAGAGAGAGAGAGAGAGAGAGACGACGGGAGAATTTGACGTCGGGAGACTTTGACGACTACTTCTGGAGACTGGAGACTCCTTCGGGAGATTTTGAAGACTCCTTTGTAATATGTTACGAAATAGCGCCTGCGAGCGAAGCGAGGTACGCCGTAGGCCAAGCACACCTAGCGAAGCAAGGTCCGGGTGCTTGTATATATATATATATATATATATATATATATATATATATACAGTATATATATATATATATATATATATATATATATATACATATATATCAGTCAGACATTTTCAGTCCACTGCTGAACAAATACCTTTTCACACCATTCCATGACTGTGCTAAACTCTGCAAGCTTCTCTACTTCATCTGTCCACATTCTGTCTAGTCTATTGCACGCTTCTCATTTCATTCAGTAACACACATGCTCCATCGCTCATTATTCGTTCGCGCTAACTTGTCTGCCCAATTCCACTTCCTCTCTTTTACCGCCTCTACAAAATCTTTCAATCAAGTCTGCTCTCTCACCCAACTTGCTCTCTTTCCCTCTTTCAGCGTTATTCCCACCACTGATTTTTCCATTCTCTTCTTTCCATTCGATTTCGTCAGTTTTCAAGTCTTACATCCATAGATTATTGCTGGTAGAATACACTGATTGTAAACTTTGCGTTTCAAACATAAAGGTAGAGAACCTATCATATCTTTCTACTCACCAAACATTTTCCAATCAACTATAATTCCTTATTCTATTTTATCATCATGATATTTAGTTACTTTCACCATCTGGCCTAAAAGATTATACTCTTCAACTTCTTCAAGACTCTCACTATCGATTATAATTTCTTAACTTTGAACTTTCGTATTGAACATTACTTTTATCTTACTCTTTTTCATCTTTAAACCTATTTTGAGACTTTCCTTATTCAGATCACTCAGCATATCCTGCAGATATTCTGCTCTCTGAAATAAGAATAAATCATCTGCCAATCTTTCGCAATTAATCCTCAAACCTTTCTTTTCCCAACTCAACTTTCTGAAAATCCTTCCCAAGAGGGCTATAAATAGTTGGAGTGAAATTGTATCATTTTGCCGTGTCCCTTTCTCGATCTTCATCTTTCCTGCATCTTTAGTCGAATTACAGCGGTACCTTTAGTATATTTTTTCTCTAACCCATACTATGTGTTTGCACCCTACTTGCATAGCAAGTTTGATATTGCCATTTGTTCGACCAATTCATAGGCCTTCTCGCAATCTGCAATGGCTAAACAAAGTAGGTCAAGAAGAATGACCAAAATGATACATGGACTCGGAAATTTGCCTTACGAAGAGAGGCATAGGCATCTTAACTTACACTCTCTGGAAAGACGCAGCGTGCGGGGGTGATCTAATAGAGGTGTTCAAGTGGATCAAAGGCTCTAACAAGGGTGATGCAAAGAAGGTCATCATATAAAAACAACAGGGCAGGACTCGCAGTAATGGTTATAAACTGGACATATCTAGATTTAAGACGGAAATAGGCAAGAGTTGGTTTACTAATAGGGTGGTTGACGGATGGAATAGACATAGTAACCATGTAGTGAGCGCTGAAACTATCAGTTGTTTTAAGAAACGACTAGACAACTTTATGGATGGGGATGACAGGTGGTGATGGATATGGAGCTGCCTAGTGTAGGCCTTATGGTCTCTTGCAGTCTCCTTCATTCTTATGTTCTTATTTTCTCGATTAAGTGATTGTCTGTAAATGGTCTAGAGTTGAATATCCGCTTCTAAAGCCTGCCTGTTCTATTGGTCGGTTTCTATTTAAATTCTTACTTAGTCTATTTGTAAGGATTTTTGAGAATATTTGAACTATCTAGGTCTTTCTAGTCTCCCTTTTTATTAAGTAGAATTACTATAGCATTGCACCATGATTCAGGAATGCTTTCTTGGCGTAAATACTGTGTATATAACTGATTCAACCTAAATTAACTTCTCTCCCTGCGTCTTCCTGAAGATCTATTGATATACCATCTTCCCCAGGTGCTTTTCCCCAGTTTCAATTTTTCAGAGTAAACGCTACGTCTTCCTTTGTAACTTTTGGTACACTAATAAGGTTTACAGATGAATTTACTGACTCAACTACGGTCTTTGACTAGAAAAGCTCATGGTGAAATTCTTCTACTCTTTTCACCATTCTGCCTCTGTATTTAATAATATCTCCATTTCTATCTTTCACTTTCGAAGATATTATTTGCTGCCTGCCTCCCTAGTCATGACCTGAGCCCCGGTCACGCACCGAGGTTCGACAATGTCCGAAACGTCCACATGACATTTCATATTCAATCTAAAATAGGTTTTTATATTGTCAAAGTTTGCTCTCCTGAAGTCTGGTACTTGGACGTTATTCGTACTTTTTAATTCTTCCCAAATAATATTAAATCTTATTTCTTGATGATCGCTAGAGCCTAGACTATCTCCCACTTTTCCGTTACTCATTAGGTGCTCATCATTAGTTGAAACTAAGTCCAGAGTATTTACTCATCTTGTAGGATCGGTAATCACTTGTTTTAGAAAATTATTCTGCACCACATCTAGGAATTTCTTTGTTTCCTGATCTATTAAAGTTTCCCAGTCAATGTTTCTATAATTAAAATCTCCCATGATCACGACGTTTTTGTACTGGGACGCTCTGTGAATGTCATGAATCAGGGGATCAGTCTGCTCAATGAGGTTAGGAGGTCTGTATAAGACGCCAATAATAACTTTCTTATTCTTGCCTATAATCTCTACCCAAATAGGTTCCGTACAGTCCTCTTCCTTAATCGAATTGTTGATAATACAGTTTATTGTATTGTTAACGAAAAGTGCTACACCTCCCCCACTCCTGCCAACTCTTTCCTTGTGAAAAAACTTATATCCTTCTATTTCGATTTCCGGAAGGAAATGTTTATAAGCCATGTTGATCCAGGACTCAATAATAGCTATAATATCGAAGTTCTTTACGCATGCTTTACCTCGCAGCAAATAAATTTGGTTAATTATGCTTCTGCTATTTATATAGTAACCTTTAATTTTATCTTCCCTCCACCTGCTTTGGTGATTCTTTTCACAATTGTTTCTATTGCCTAAATTATATTCCGATACTTCCCCCCCTGCTCCTACGTAATCTACCCGAAAAAAAAACCTGTAGGATGCCTACTTCTCGCTCAAGGGATTCAGTAAGGAGCCGAAATCCTTTGGGCGACAAGTACACGCCGTCCCTTGTATATATATGTTTTCTACCATAAAAGCGGTCCCAGTTGTCGACAAATGCCCATCCATTGACCTTCCAATGTTTTGCCAGCCTGCAATTCATTGCAATAGCCCTGGAATGCCACATGCCTCCAACTCTACGCCTCGGAAGGATTCCACATACAACAGGAACACCTCCCCTATTTCTAATCTTGTCTAGCGCATCCCGGAACCGCGCAAACAATTCCTCACTCCCTAACTTACCTATATCATTGCCCCCGGCACTTAAGCAAACTACAGGGCCCTTACCTTCCCCTACTAAACACTCTTCAATCCTATCTCAAACATTTCCTATCCCCGCGCCGGGGAAACACACCTGTGTCCTATGTTTCCTATCTTTATCTCAGAAAGCCCTGTCTAAGTACCTCACTTGAATGTCTCCTACAACCAAAATCTTACCTGTGAGCAGGGATCCAGCGTCTGCCCTTCCCTTCTTCTCTTGAGTTTCATTTGCTTCTTCTTCCTGCAGATTCGCTAGAACTTGAAACGAGTTCTTGTAAGCGAGCGGGGCTGGTGAGGACTTTTTTCCACTAATCCGCATCTTATTTTTCGTCGTTTTCCATCCAAGCTCATAGCTAGTTTTATCTTAGGTATTTTGGGCCTTCGAGTGGAGAACTCGATTCTCCTCTTTAAGGGACTTTACAGCATCCTCCAAGGCTTCAATTCTACTAAGTAGAGATTGTACCTCATCGGCGCTGAACACGGTAACACAACCGCTCGCCATATCACTAATTGAAGCAGTTACCCAGATGACCTGACCTGAGTGACGACTACTTTATTTATGACTATAACATTGCTAACGCTCTTGCTCTCATCTAATATGAAGTCTACTTCATTCTTTGTTGTTTCAGTTGGATTTCTCCAGGTCCAACTACGACCTACAAGCTTTTGGAAGAGTGTTCATTGTTCTTATGTCGTAGTTCTTTGCAAATCTGACCAATATCTCGCCTGTCATTTCTCTCTTTCTCTCTCTCTGTTTCACACGCACGCACACACACACTCACACATATATACATATATATATATATATATATATATACACATATGTGTATACACGTACATACATTGTGATGCATTTCATGTTATGATTTGTGGTTCTTACAGGCTTTTGCCGAAGGAGATGACAGCTCTTCTATATGGAAGGCCGAAGGAAAGGAGAATCAAGACATTTTCAAAATTCAGATGACTCAGAGCGAGCTTGCCGAAGAACTCGGGATGACAACTGACTCCTTTATCTTTATCAGAGTAAGTTGTGGTTTTACCCGGCAACCGCCCTCATAAAGGGGAATGGGATTTTGGTGCATCTGTATATTTTGTGCTTCCTCAGTACTGACGACAAAATGTCAGGGTAGTATGGTGAAATACTTTTTCTATGTAAAAATAACCATACGGCTAGACTGGTTAAAAAGAGAAGGCGCACAGCGAAACGTTACTACGAAATCAAGACTGCCAGACAAGCGAGATTGAACCCAAAGGGATTCTTTCGTCTCTACAGAAAAAAGGAAAGGATAGGCCCAATAAAAAACAACCAAGATATCATGATAAATTCAGAGGACAAAAATGAGCGAGGCGTTTAATAAATATTTTCTCATTGTATTACAAAGGAGTGGTTAGATATGATACCTGACTGCGCCCCGATTTTCAGTGGGGATGAGGGAAGTAGACTAACTAGCATCAGCATTAGTAAAATAGAAGTAGTCAGACTGATAGACTTAAAGCTACAAAATCCCTGGGTCCAAACGTAAACATTCCGAGAGTGCTTAAAGTGTGTAATTCTAAATCTGCGACCAGTTAACGGGAACATCTAATAAGTCGGTAGACACTGGTTTTGTGCCTATTGCTTGGAGGCAGGCAAAGGTTGTTCCTATTTTCAAAAAGGGAGATAAATTGTCTATATACAATTACAGGCCAATCAGTTTGACATCAGTTACAGGTAAAATGCTTGAATCAAGAAGAGCTGATAGAATCAGATCACATCGAGACATAATTTGATTCATGACTCATACCATGGGTTATCTTTTTAGAGTAATGAATTCAAGGCGTCAGATAACAATGATAGTTACTATGTTATTTATCTTGACTTGAGCAAAGCGTTTGACAAGGTGCCCCACCAGAGATTACCAAGTAAAGTCAAAGCCCATGGGATAGGAGGATTTTTTTTTTTTTTTTTTTTTTTTTTTTTTGAACGGGTTAAAGCATGGACGAGCGAAAGAAAACAGCGGGTCACCATAAACGGTGTCAAATCCAAATGGGGGAGTGTTTCTAGTTGAGTTCCCCAGGGCTCGGTTTTGGGTCCCTTATTGTTCATTATGTATATAAACGACTTGAACAATGGGAAAAATAGTGGTGTTAGTAAGCTTGCGGACGACACTAAAATAGGACGCCTAATTAGGTCAGGAGAAGACGCTGAGATTCTACAGGAAGGTCCTAACACATTGTTCACATGGTCGGTGAAATGGCAAATGGACTTCAATACACAGCGTGTTAAATGTAGGTTTATACACCCCATAAAGCAGGTATAGCTTAGATAACATTGTTTTTAAGATAAAAATGAATAAGAGAGACTTGGGAGTGCTAGTGAGTCCTGACCTTAACTCCTGGAAACAGTGCATTAGCGCCAGGAATGGAGCTAAGAGAGCGTTAGGTTTCATTACTAGGACGGTTACGAATAAATGTGCAAAGGTAATGATCAAATTCTATCTGACGTTAGTTAGACTGTCCTTGACTATACGGCACATTTTTTGGTCTCCTATAGAATGGATATCAATTCACTAGCATCAATACAGAGAGGATTTACCAAAAATATATATGGGCTTAGAAATTTACCTTATGAGGTCAGGCTTAGGCACCTCTGGAAAGATGCAAAGTGCGGGGTGATCTAATAGAGGTGTTCAAGTGGATTAAAGGTCTTAACAAGGGTGATGCAAACAAGGTTGTCATTTTAAAACAAAAGGGCAGAACTCACAGTAATAGATTGAAATTGGGCAATTTTAGATTTAAGAAAGAAATAGACAAGAACTAGTTTACCAATAAAGTGATCAACGAATGGAATAGACATAGTAACCACGTAGTGAGCGCTGAAACTATCGTTGTTTTTTTTTTTAAGAAACAGTTAGACAACTTTATGGATGGGGATGACAGGTGGTAACGGATACGGGACTGCCTAGTCTAGGCATTATGGTCTGCTGTAGTCTCCTTTATTCTCGTGTTCTTATGTTCTTCTTTCAGTAGGATCCAAACCAGGGTGTCCTCAGACCCAAGATAGTTGGTCTTAGTGTGTTACATAAATCACAAAACTGTTTATGACACCACTCTGTCCTCTAGTCCGACTCAGATTAACATCTCGTGAGGAAAGTACAGCGCAGACATGACTTGTCGTACGGTTTTTGTGATACGATTGTTACCTTTTACGATCTTTCGTTATAAGATTGTTCGTTAATACGATCAATCGCGATGTAATTCTTCGCTTATATGATATTAAATTCCTTTATCATATCGTTATAATTTTGTTATCATATCGAAATAGTTTTCGTTATGAAAACGTCATACAGTAATGACTAAAAAGTAACTGAGCAAATAACAGTAAATGTTCATGATGAATCTAATAGTAGACACCTATAGATTATATTATGACAATCAAAATATTCAGCATTTACTAAGCGATTACAACAAGCCTTGTACGACTTTCGTCGATTTCTAGAAATAATGTGGAAATTTTATATTATGTACAATTACTAGTCTATAACAGAGCTGAGAAAATATTCTTAATCATTAGAGTATCTCAATATATCTCCAAAAGTATAACGGTAGCAAAAAATCCTATATCTAATTTGATTACTAAATTTTTTTTTTCTCTCTTAAAATGATTTCATAATTACAATAATTTAAAATATATCTTTTATAGCAAAAAGAAGAAATTTCTTAGTCTTCAAAATTACATGAAATCATGCCATAAACATCTATAACATACAAAATCATAATAATATGGTGTAAAAGTTCACTGTGATGCTTCTAACTATAATGAATATAATATATAATATAATAAAAGGATAAAAATATAATAATAAATCACTACAAAATATGATCTAGGTACGATATCATATTGCAATATAGACTTTTGTATTTGCGTAATAATAAGCACATATTCGATGATCACGTGATCATTACAATGCTGCTTCGCCTAGTGGCCAAATTTATAAACCGAACTATTCACTATTCAAATCGACGGTAGTATCCAGTCACTATAGCAACTAGAAATACAACAGATGCAAGACCCTCACGACCGTTGACCGTTAGTGTTCCAAGCGCGCTCCGAATGTGCTCCGACTTTGTGGTCCAACGAAGAACGAAGAGTAAGAAGGAAAGTAAGACATAAAATTTAAATCCACGTGGCGCTCACGTCATGGTGTTTGTGCGTGCACACTTTGCGGAAAACCAAAGAACCCAATCAAAAACCTTCACTGCGTTTAGTGCTTTCTACTGAACGCCGGCGCATCTCGCCGGGCCGTGCTTCTCTAACGATGCTATTTCGGAAATAATTCGTGCATGACCGTTCATACTCCGAGTACCCTCCAAATGCTCCCCGATTTTTTGGTCTAACAAAGGACAAAGAAGAAAAGACACCAAATTTCAACCCATATATCGCTTCGCACGAAACCCAAAGGACCCAATCAGAAATCTTCATTGCGCGATAGGATAAATGGAGTGAAAATCAGATGTTCTATTATAGAAGGAAGACCAATGCTGTTTTCAGTTGTTCGTGCAGATGAATAAAGATGACGGTTCGTGTAATGTTTAAACTTTTGTCTATATTCAATTATCAATTAACTATTTTCAGTTGTTCGTGCCGATGGAGAAAGATATAGACGGTTCGTGTAATGTTCAAACTTTTATCTGTTTTCAATGATCAATTAGCTTAAAGATTACCTCTTCCATCTGCACTATTTTCAGTTGTTCGTGCAGATGAATAAAGATGACGGTTCGTGTAATGTTCAAACTTTGATCTATTTTCAATGATCAATTAACTAAAAAATTGCCTCTTCCACGTATACTATTTTCAGTTGTTCGTGTAATGTCCAAACTTTGATCTATTTTCAATTATCAATTAACTCAGAGATTACCTCTTCCATCTGCACTATTTTCAGCTGTTCGAGCAGATAGATAAAGATAAAGACGGTTTTGTAACACTAAAGGAGTTCTGGAGCTTGATGGTCACTTTTGCTAAAGGCACTTCTGAGGAAAAGGCAGACCTTTTGTTCAAAATCTACGATTTGGATGAATCTGGTGAAATTTGCGTAAATGAACTCAAAACGTTCTTCAAGTAAGTATTTCATAGTTTTCGCCATTGCATTAAGTTGACCCAGTTCGGCTTTTTAAAGAAAATGACATAATCATTCCTCATGTTTATATATAAGTTATGGGATATGATCTCAGTTGCTTCTTAAGATGACTGTCCATTCCTTAGGTTTGCCCTTGAATCATTCCTCAGTTTTATATATAAGTTATGGGATATAATCTCAGTTGCTTCTTAAGATGACTGTCCATTCCTTAGGTTTGCCCTTGAATCATTCCTCAGTTTTAGATATAAGTTATGGAACATGATCTTAGTTTCTTCTTAAGATGACCTCAGGTCTACCCTTAAATTATTCCTTACTTTTAGATTATAAGTCACTGAACATGATCTTAGTTGCTTCTGGTGACTCTCCATTCCTCAGGTCTGCCCTTGGGAGTGAAGGCAAAGGATATGATTTGGATAACATAGTGAAGACGGCCATGGAATCGCTGAATCTGCATCACACACAGTGCATAAATCGGGAGGACTTCGCCCGTCTATTTGCAACACAAGGCGACGTGTTCCAGAAACTGAGGATTGACGCCACACACAATGTGGCATCCCGCAAAGAAACGAGATTCTCTTTATACGGTTCTCTACCTAACCAGCAACCTCAAACTCCCAACCAGGAAGAGGAGGAGACTCCTCCAGAGGAGGACCAGGTCGACTTGGAGAATGTCACTGATGGCACCAAGAAGGAGTGGCAAAAATCCTTGATGTCAGTTATGAGAAAGATCTACAATAAACAAACGCTCATCTTCTGGGCTCTCTTGTACACCCTGGTTATGTTCTGGGTCTTCGCGGAACGTGCTTATTACTACAGCGTGGAGAGAGAACATGCAGGGCTGAGGCGCATCGCAGGCTACGGCGTCACTGTCACCAGAGGGGCTGCCTCAGCCATGATGTTTACTTTCTCATCACTCCTTGTCACCATGTGTAGGAACACTTTTTCATACCTCAGGTAAGGACGATGGCATCGTAGCTGACGGGCTTTAAAGGTACATGTGAATTCCAGCAAATGTCATTGTTATAGCTGGACACAGTGTTAGTGGCATCGTAGCTGACGGGCTTTAAAGGCATATGTGAATTCCAGCAAATGTCATTGTTATAGCTAGAAGCAGTGTTAGTGTGTGTACACAAATGTTTATATGTTGGGTAAAATAATAACAACGATTTAAGGATTGAGTATCTAGTAAACTAATAGTCACATAAACAATAGTTGTGCCGCCTTTCACTATTTTAGTATGTGAATTCCAGCAAATGTCATTGTTATAGCTAGAAGCAGTGTTAGTGTGTGTACACAAATGTTTATATGTTGGGTAAAATAATAACAACGATTTAAGGATTGAGTATCTAGTAAACTAATAGTCACATAAACAATAGTTGTGCCGCCTTTCACTATTTTAGTATTAAACACAATAATTATGATTACTACTTGAAACTTGTGCTGCAAGACAATGTGTACTATGAACTAAGTTGTTTTCCTTGACTTTCAGATCTAGATAGTACGTCTGATCTCTCCAGCTGGAAACTATGTGTGTGTGTGTGTATTTACCTAGTGGTATTTACCTAGTTGTATTTTACGGGAAGGGGAGCTATGCTCGTGGGGTCCCGTCTTCATATCTCATTTTATCTAAACAATTTTTAAATTCATGTATTGTTTTTGCACACACCACTTTCTCATCTAACTTGTTCCAACTGTCTATTACTCTGTGTGGAAAGCTGTTCTTTTTCAAATCTCTTCTATAGCTGTCTTTTTTTATTTTCTTTCCGTGTCCTCTTGTATTTCTGTCATCCCATTTTATCAGATTCTCTCTATCAGTAATTTCTATGCCTTTCATGATTCTGTAAATAGCTATCAAATCTCCTCTCTCTCTTCTTTGCTCTAGTGTCTGTAGTTTAAGTTTTTGTAGTCTCTCTTCATATGATAGTTTTGAGAGTGTTGGTGCCAGTTTTGTGATTGCTCTTTGTATTCTTTCAAGTTTTTTTATACATTTTTTTGTACTTGGTGACCATATCGTTGCTGCATATTCCAATCTTGGTCTTATCAGGGTGATTAGGATTTTCCTCACCATTTCTTCATCCAGGTATGTAAATGCCACTTTGATTGTTCTTATTAAATTATAAGTTTCTCCAAAAATCTTATTTATATGTTTTTCAGGTGACATATTATTCATAACAATGACTCCCAGGTCCTTCTCATTTTCTACTTTTTTTATTCCTTCTTCTCCCAAATTATATGATCCTGTTATTCTGTTTTTGCTTTTTCCAAATTCCATTATACTACACTTTTTTGTATTGAACTCCATCTCCCACTTCTTACTCCATTCCTGTACTTTATTTAGATCTCTCTGTAGTGATTCACAATCTTCTTCAGTTTTCACTCTTTTCAGTAGTTTTGCATCGTCTGCAAAGAAGCTCATATAGCTTTCAATTCCTTCATCCATATCATTAATATATATAGCAAACATTATTGGGGCCAGGACTGTTCCCTGCGGGACACCGCTTATTACTTCATTCCATTTTGAGTGCTGATCTCTTATCACTACTCTCATTTTTCTTTCTTGCAAAAAGTCTTCCATCCAATTTAGTAATTTACCTTGTATTCCTCCTTCAGATTCTAATTTCTTAAGCAACTTCTTATGTGGTACTTTGTCAAAAGCTTTTTTTAGGTCTAGAAATGCACAATCAGCCCATCCATCTCTTTCTTGTATTATATCTATTAGCCTTGAATAGAAACATATTAAATTGGTGACGCATGATCGTCCTTGTCTGAATCCAAATTGCCTTGGATTTAGTACGTTGTTTTTTTCCAAGTATTTTACCCATCTATTTTTGATAATTCTTTCACAAATTTTTGCTATTGTACTTGTTAGAGAGACTGGTCTATAGTTGGTAGGTTCTTCTTTATTTCCTCCTTTATATATAGGTACTATATTTGCTTTTTTCCAATCTTCTGGAACTTTTCCTTCTTTTAAGGAACTGCTTATTATGCTATGTATTTTGTCTGCCAGTTCATTCCTGCATTCTTTCAGAATCCAGTTTGCTATTTCATCTGGCCCATGTGATTTTCTGACATCAAGATTACTCAAGTGTATCAACATTTCATTCTTTGATACTTCTATTTTTTCTATAGGGGGGACTTTCTCTTTCCATTCAATCTCTGCAGGTTGTATATTTTCCCTTGTAAACACTGATTTAAAATGTTTGTTCATAATTTCTGCCATTTCCATTTCCTCAGTGTATTCAACTCCTCCTTGTCTTAATTTCTCCAAGTCTTGTTTGTTTTTCAGTTTATTGTTTACAAATCTGTAGAATAGTTTTGGTTGATCTTTACATTTTTCTATGACGTCTTTTTCATATTTTCTCTTTTCCTCTCTGCACTTTTGTACATATTCATTTCTATAACCAGTATATATTTTCCATTTTTCAGGTCTTCTGTCTTTTTTCCATCTGGTCCAGGCTTTGTCTCTTTTGTCTTTTAACTCCCTACAACTTTTGTTGTACCAGCATTTTACATATTCTTTTTCTTGTTTTTGTCTTGGGACATACTTTTCCACTCCTTTTTTGTCAATTTTTGTCAAAATATTCCATTTCTCTTCCACTGATGTTTCTTCTTTGTATATTTCTTCCCAGTTTTCTTGTTGAAAGAATTCTCTTATTTTATCAAAGTTTGTTTTTTCATACATCATTCTTCCTTTTCTATATTGTTCATTTCTTTTCATATATTTTTCTTCATTAAGTTCCAGTTCAATCAATATGTGGTCACTTTTACCTATTGGTGTTTTATATTCAATCTTGTCCACTATTCTAGGTTCAGATGTAATTATTAAGTCTAGCCTCGATGGTTCTTCTTCATTTCTATACCTAGTGTTCTCTTGTATCCATTGTGTCATTGAATGGTCAGTAATCATCTCAAGTAGAGCGTTTCCCCATGAGTCATCACCACTCTTTACTGTCATTTCTTCCCAGCAGATTTCTTTGCAATTAAAGTCGCCCATCATAACTATTCTTCCTCCATCTTCCATTATTTTATTTAATGTTATCTTTGTGTCCTCTAACATACTTTTATGTTCACTCTCCTCCCATGAGGCTGTTTTCGGAGGCACATAATTGATCACAAATTTTCTGCTCTTCTTATCTCTGTCTTCCACTTCTATCATAATCATCTCTACTGTATTCTTTCCATATATGACACCTTTCACGTTTATATCCTTCTTAGTCAGGAACATAACTCCACCCCCTTGCTTTTTCTCTCTGTTTCTAATCCAATAATTGTATGCATCATGTCCTACACTGTTGGGTGGTAGTGGGCCTTTTAATTTTGTTTCTACAATTCCCATTATGTCCGGTTCTTTTTCTTTCAAATAATCATTCAGCTCATTCAATCCTGTTATTAATCCATCTATATTTGTGTAAGACACTCTTAGTTTTCTGCCACTTCCATTGTATTCTCTGTTTCCCTTATGTTTTTCTTTTGTATGTCGAACTTCCTTAGTTTCATGTTCACTACTCTCCAATAGAATCTCTCTTTCTCTGACTCCGTTCTGTTCTCGTTTTTTGCCTTAGCTTCCAGTCTTTTCTGCTTTTCTTCCTCTCTTTCCTCTTTATTCATTTCTCTTTTTATCCATATCTTTTTGTATTGTTCACTTGTTGCTAGTTTCCCTGTTTTGGATAAGATATTCTCTGCCGTTGTTTGTGACTTGAATTTAATCTTAATTGGTCTGGTCTTGTCTGTGCTATACTTTCCGAGTCTAAATTTCTCTTCGATTTGTTTCATAATTTCTGGTTCATCTTCCTGAACTGATTCTAGTAATTGGCTTACTTTTTCATTTTCCTCTTTGATTCTTGTGGTTCTATCTGTGTTGTGTTTCTCTTCCATTCCTAATATAATTATACATTTCTTCTTGTCTGCTAAATCTCTTACTATATTCTCTTTTTGTCTCATCACTTTAATAACTGAGTCTTCAGTATGTTCTTTCAATTGCTGTTTGACTATGTCAGTGAATGAAACCTTATTTCCTTCTTGGGTTTTCTTCCAATTTTTACTTTCTTTAGCTATCGTTTCTCTGTTTTCTTTACTATTCTTCTTCAATTCCTCATTCTCCACCTTTACATCTCTTAACTGTCTTTTTAGGTCTTCTATTTCATCAGTTAAGTTTTTATTCGCCTTTTCTAGTTCTTCCAATCTTTCAACCCTTTGTAAAATGGTGTTCATATGACCTAACCTACTCTCCAAGTCCTCGATCACCTTATCAACCTTCTTCTCTAGTCTTGTCAGTCGGGGGGGGGGGGGGTTTGTGTCCCCCCCCACTCTCTTTAAATCCCTTGAAAATATTCTCATCACTTTCTACTGTATTGTTCCTATCTATACTTCTAATCTTTACATTCTTATTAGACATTCCGTCGTCCTCCAGCTCGTCTTGTGGTCGTTTGTTTACTTTACGGCGGTCTGTTTGGACCAAGTCCTCTACTTCCTCATTACCTTCCATTTTCCCAGCAATCCCTCCCCTTCTCCTCTTTCCTTACTTTCCCACTACCCCACGAGCAATTTCCCCCCACCCTGTAAATACAAAAAGGCACTTCTCTTTGCGTTGGGATCCACAATCTGCACTTTTCTTCAGAACGTTCTTCAAGCCGTCCGTTCGTTGAAAGTGTGTGTGTGTGTGTGTGTGTGTGTGTGTGTGTGTGTGCACGTCAGCTTAAAAAGAGAATATCAACAAAACTTGAATATCGTCAGCCTCATAGAGAGAGTACCTAAGTAATTTTTTTTTTTTTTCAATTTTTTCGGGAAATTGAAAAACAAAAAAAATCTGTTTTATAAATGTACCAGAAATCGGCGAAGAAACTACTTAGGCAATTTCTTTATGAGGGCGACGATATTGTTAATATTTATCCACCGTATAAGATGCCCTTCTGACTGATACGGTATCAGTCAAAAGAATTAAACAGACTTGACCGTGCACAACCGCATTCACTATTCCATGGCGAAAGTTACTTTTACGATCACCCTGTCCATGTTATTGTAGCGAACGTCCCTTCTACGATCTCACCCTCCATATGATCGTCTTTTTCTGCCTCTCCCTGTCCATGTTATTGTAGCGAACGTCCCTTCTGTGATCTCACCCTCCATATGATCGTCTTTTTCTGCCTCTCCCTGTCCATGTTATTGTAGCGAACGTCCCTTCTGTGATCTCACCCTCCATATGATCGTCTTTTTCTGCCTGGTGATATAATTATCTTTCCGTTTCAGAGAATCCTTCCTGCATCCCTATTTCCCATTTGACTACATGATCGACCTTCACCGATACTTCGCGTTCTGGGCTCTCTTCTGGTCGGTGATACACACCATAGGCCATGCGATCAATTTCTACCATATCTCAACCCAGACGGCATCCGACCTCACCTGCCTCTTCAGGAACTTCTTCCGGTCGTACGTACCGTTTACTTCTGTCTTTATGTCAAAAAGTTAACACCATTATCTATTAAATAATATATTGTTTTTATTCTTTTTTTCATTCTGGAAGCTCAGTCAGATATTTTGTGACGGAACGTCGAAGTTCATCTATGTTTACTCTGCCATCAATGTTTAACTTGTTTACCTGAACAACTGAACAGTAATTATTTTTTTCATTCTGTTCATTGGAATAGCTGTGGATGAATCAAGAAATAAAATTATAATGTAGTTGAAGCGGGTTGATGCATATTAATCTTACCTCTTCAGTCAGAGTTCCACAGCTCAAATGAGTGAATGTGAAAACATATGTTCATATCAGATAATTTTATGGCCGTTGCGCATAGGACTCGAACCTATCTTCTACGAGCTGAGGTCTGCTCTTTGGTGAAAAAGGAAATGGGGTGGGAGGTAGCGATCTTTCCTAATCTCGGGAACCAGTAACGTTCAGAGTTCAGAGAGTTTTGTACCTCCAGTAGCCAAGCGGATTAAGGCACCGTCTCGGTAGCCTCTTGGCCTCAAAGTGGTAGGTTCGAGTCCTATGCGCGACGGCCATAAATTTATCAGATTGATATCACTGTTCACTTGCGAATTTCTCACATATGCTCATATATGTACTAACCCAAACTGTTCACCAACTGTGACTGTTGAGGTCTACCTCGATATTACAAAAATACAGTTATGGAATAAATCATTAGTGGCAGTGATGTCATTCAAATAATGAAACCCAGCCGTTTGTGTGGGATCTGCGCCACGCGGACCTCGGTTCGAAACTCGCTGACGGCTGGGTCTCATATGAAATCACAATTCTGACCAAAAAATTTGTCCACGTCTGGAGTATTTCCTCCTGTCGATCCAAAACAATGGTTTCCTCCAAGTAACCAAGTAATATAGTTACTTTGAGTGTTGCTGTAATACTCTGACATGTATCAGAAAGCATACTAAAGACAGGAAGGTCTACGTCAGGAGGCGCGTAGCTGCACCCTAGGCCGTTATATTTGCCCTATGCGCTTGGACTGTTAAGGTCAGGTAACAGTCAGTGTTGGGGATCGGAAAGGGGTGCGGGATTCGAACCCACAACTAAACGAATGCGTCATCGCCACGTGTTTTTATTCTAGATCAGCTAGTGCATGTGGAATGACAGTGATGGCATCAATAACGATAAAAAAGGTTGATTATCGTAATAATAATGACAATAATGATATTGATGATACTAATTGAAATAAGAGTTAATTGACGATAACTCCAACAATATGGCCTAGATAGGGGGGATCCTAACGCAAGCAACGGTGACATGTACAACAAATAAGCATATCCATGTCTAATTTTACATTTTTATTTACAATTTCTCTTAAGTTGTTGTCGTCACTGTTCCCATCTTAATCTCGATGGCCTCTATAGATAGGGATTCTAATGCAAGCAACGGTGACAACTACAACAAATAAGCATATCCACGTCTTATTCTATATTTCTATTTACAATATCTCTTAAGGTTTTGTTGTCACAAGAACATATATAAGAACATAAGAATAAAGGAGACTGCAAGAGACCATAAGGCCTACACTAGGCAGCTCCGTATCCATTACCACCTGTCATCCCCATCCATAAAGTTGTCTAATCGTTTTTTTAAAACAACTGATAGTTTCAGCGCTTACTACATGGTTACTAAGTTTATTCCATTCATCGACCACCCTATTAGTAAACCAATTCTTGTCTATTTCCTTCTTAAATCTAAATTTGTTCAGTTTATACCCATTACTGCGAGTCCTGCCCTGTTGTTTTATTATGATGACCTTGTTTGCATCACCATCTTAATCTCGATGGTGGCCTAGATAGGTATCCTTCTATTTACAATTTCTCTTAAGGTTTTGTCGTCATTGCTTCCATCTCAATCTCCATTTGTCTTATCCCTGCGACATCTCCTTCAGAACCCACGTCTTGCCCAAGTTCCACTACTGGTGTTGGGAAACGGTCACGGGCCTTACGGGCGTGGCGCTCGTTCTTCAGGCAGCTCTCATCTACATCTTCGCCTTGCCAATCGCCAGGAGGAACTTCTTCAGACTCTTCTGGATCACCCACAACTCCTACCCGATCTTCTACTTCCTCATCCTCCTCCACGGATCCGGACAGCTCGTCCAGGTACACAGGAACGTCTTTAAAAAAAAAAAAAAAAAAATCGATGACCTTGGTGAATGCTTACTACCCTTAGAAAATAGAAGTCTAGTCCAGCATTGGCTACACTTAAGGAAATTACGGGTAGATCAGCCAGTAAACTAGATAAACCAAGAAAGCTAAGTTGATTTAAGTTTTCTAATGCAGCGTTTCTCAACCTTTTATTCTTGCGTAACCTTTAAAATAAATTGTATGTCTCAAGGAACCCCTGAAAAAAACATATACTATATCTTTCTCATTTTATTTTCATCGTAATAATAGGTTAGATATTACATTATTACAATAACCAAGAATATGTCGTGCGTGTTTAATTATATTACGTATATGAAATTAAATATAAAATCAAAAGTGCATTACCTTATCACACTTGTTCTCGCGGAACCTTTAGGGACCTTTTGCGGAACCTCAGGGTTCCGGGGAACTCTGGTTGAGAAACGCTGTTCTAATGGCAGAAAGCGTTCGCCAAGGCTGGCGAAAGGATTAATAGTACGATCCATATTTCTTGTTCTCTTACTCAAGGTCTGAACAGCAACGATATAACATCATAAAACAACAACGATATGATGTCATAAAACAGCCACGATATGACGTCATAAGACGCGTCAGTTAACTGTTTCACAACTCCGTGACGTCAGATCGTCTGATTTCTTTCTGAAGTGAAATGACCTGTTCTTGTCTAGACCTAAGTTGTTTGTATCATACGGAGATTACGATGATAGGATTTATACTTTAACAGTTTTCAGAACTAAATATATTTCTGTTGACATACTTGTAACTGGCTGCAAACTTGCTTTCCACGAAAGAAATACCATTCACTCGCTCTAATTCATCCCACAATTCAGTCATTACATGACCCATTCAACTCTGAGATGAAGAGTGAATTCTTTTTGGACAATCATTCGCGCAGAAATTACCAGTCCAAACGCGAAAATAAATAAATAAATAAATAGATAAATAGATAAATAAAATAACAACAATAGCAACAATAATAATAATAACAATAACAATGACACTAATGGTAAAAAAACAATAATCATTCAAGGTCTGCACCCTAAAGCAGGGATAATAGAAGTCAAAAGTCACCAACATTCATATTCCTGTGGAAACTAGTCTACAATCATAGCATAATGCTGCATAACTCTGGTCAGTGGGGGCATCACTAAAGCCCCTAAATTACTGAGTACATAGAGCTTGTGTGTCAGTAAGAGAATATTCAGTCCACTGAACAACCTGAATGGATAACATAATCTATATTCTTCCATGGCAATTACCAGATGACACTTTCGAAGCAGCTGGGGTGTGTGTTTAGATGATCAAAAATGAGTTAATGGATACTTTATGATTAAATTCAGTGCTGAAATGATCTCAAAGAGGCTAGGGAACAGCAACACATAACTCTGGGGTACATACTTTATGATTAAATTTAGTGCTGAAATAATCTCAAAGAGGCTAGGGAACAGCAACACATAACTCTGGGGTACAAGTATGAGCCGCTGGGCCTAGACAGCGCGCCTCCGAATTGGAGATCTCAGAATCACCAACGAAGACTGACACGAGTACTTTGCTTCTTCTTGCAGCCGCCTTTCTTCCACTTCTTCTTCCTGGGCCCCTGCGTCCTCTTCGTCCTCGACAAGCTGTACAGCATCTCGAGGAACAAGTTCAAGATCGAGGTCGTCAAAGTACATCACCTTCCTTCAAGTAAGTCACCACGAGGAACCGCGTTCCAAATTTACCTTTGCATGTATTTCATTGACATCTTCAACACGAGGGGGGTGGGGTGGGAGGGGGAGGCGCAAACCCCAGGTTCATGATTGTACCGATGCTACTTTGAGAACAAAAAAGAGGTTAGATCGGGTCAAGCAGGGTCGCACTGTCAAAGTCGCGTCAGGTCTACCCTTGTGGGCGACATAACGCGCGTTCCATGCCACGTGGTTATAGCGATGTGTACAGGATCGATCCTACCATTTGAATTTAGTCCATCCACTCATATGAATAAAATTGAGTTCTCTCGAAACAAGACCTAGAAAATGTACCATGATATTGAGGTACCGATTTGGTTTAATGTCACCCCTCAACCCTATGTTAGGATGGTGCGCTTTACACTTTGTAGCGTGGAATTGAATGAACTATGCCATTAGTTCAGCTCGCTGATAACAGGGTTCGAACATCATCACCACGCACTTCGCCGCAAGTAACGACGCTCTGACTCACTCGGCGTCTAGGCGAGTTAAATGTTTTCACAGATTTGTAAGATGAACTATGAATCTCACTTTCGTATCTTCTAACAACGAATTTCTTTTCTCCGAAGATCTTCATTCTTCTTCTTTTTTTATAGTGTAAAAATATATTCTGTTGTGCATAACGCCGTGTGTCACGCCATCTATTTTGTAGGAAAATATTCTACTTAGGGCCTTTACCATTGTTTTTATATATTCAAGATATCTATTAACTATGTTTCGAAATATCTGTTTCGAATTCCGTCTTCGAAATTTTGATTTACTTCGAATTCTCTTTTCGAATTTTCTATTTATTTCGAAATGCTTCTTCAAAATTTCCGTCTACTTTGAATTCTCTTTCCGAAATTTCTGTTTATTTCGAACTGCTGCTTCAAAATCTCTATTTACTTCGAATTCCTTTCCGAAATTTCTGTTTCTTTGAATTCTTTTATACACCGCCATCTCCGAGCTTCCTCGCTCTTGAAGACCCATGTTGGTTTCTTCTCCCCCAACAGACGTTTACTTCAAATTCTTTTCGAAATTTCTGTTTATTTCGAACTGCTGCTTCAAAATCTCTATTTACTTGGAATTCCTTTTCGAAATTTCTGTTTCTTTGAATTCTTTTGTACACCGCCATCTCCTATCTTCCTCGCTCTTGAAGACCCACGTTGGATTCTTCTCCCCCAAAAGACGTTTACTTCGAACACTCTTTTCGAAATTTCTGTTTCATTGGATTCTTTTGTACACCGCCATCTCCCATCTTCCTCGCTCTTGAAGACCCTCGTTGGATTCTTCTCCCCCAAAAGACGTTTACTTCGAACACTCTTTTCGAAATTTCTGTTTCATTGAATTCTTTTGTACACCGCCATCTCCCATCTTCCTCGCTCTTGAAGACCCACGTTGGATTCTTCTTCCCCAACAGACGTGACCATGATGGAAATAAAGAGAAGCACATCCTTCAGCTATTTGTCCGGGCAGTGGATCCGGATTGCCTCCCTGGGCATCAGCGATCTGGAGTACCATCCGTTCACGTTGTCCTCGGCGCCGCACGAGCCCAACCTCACTCTCCACATCCGCGGCGTGGGTCCGTGGACAAACAAGCTGCGCACCGTCTACCCGGACTATGAATCCATCAAAAATGATAAAGATTTCCGGTACCACCCGGTAAGTAATTAAGATCATCTTTGATGTCGACTTTTGTGTCTCCTATTTTTGTGTGCGTGTGTGTGTGTGTGTGCGTGTGTAAGATAGGCCGAGAGAGAGGGGCGGGGAAAGAGGTAGATAGATAGAAAAAGGAAGAGAATGAATTAGAGAGGAAAGACATGAGTGCTATAAAAAATTAAAATCTTCGGCCATCACCGAAGCCGGAAGGGATTTTGGGCCTCACCAGCTAGTTTCTCTTCCCTCTTCTGGAATGCTAAAACTTGGTTCCCAGGCACTTTTATGGCAAACGTCAAAGAATCCTAGGAATCCTAACACTCAGATGAGAGTCGGGAGGATAACTAGACAATGCATGGTCCTTCGGCGTAACTCGAGAACCCACAGTCCAGGAATGTCTTCGAAGGTCTTCATTCTTCTTCTTTTCTTATGATTTTTTAATTCAATTTTATTCCATATATTATTTTTCTGCCCAATGACGTCTCCCAATTATTTATACTAAGTTTCTGTTATTCATCTCAGGTTTACATCGACGGACCTTACGGAGAAGGCCACCAGTCGTGGGGGAACTACGAAGTGGCCGTCTTTGTTGGGGGCGGCATTGGTGTAACGCCTTTTGCCTCCATCCTGAAGGACCTCATCTACAAGACCCAATCGCCCACCTACGTCCTCAAGACGAAGAAAGTAAGAACCTAGTATCTTGTTAAACACTTTCGTCGCATTTCACGTTCACAGAATATAAGGACTGCAGGATCTACATCTCTAAACGAGACCTCTTAGTTCTTTACTTTCGTCCACCGATTCTATGACTGTTCTTCTCTGACTCCAGATATACTTTCTGTGGGTGACCCGCAGCCAGAAACAGTTTGAATGGCTGACAGACATCCTGTGCGAGGTGGAGAAAATGGACAAGAGAAATATCGTGAGAAATCACATCTTTATCACCGCCTTCAAGAGCAAGTTTGACTTCAGGACCATCACGCTGGTAAGCGGAGGTCCAAAACTGTGGACTGTCATGTGCTTAACCGTATACGGCGGGGTCCTTCTGACACACACACACACACACACACACACTTTCAACGAACGGACGGCTTGAAGAACGTTCTGAAGAAAAGTGCAGATTGTGGATCCCAACGCAAAGAGAAGTGCCTTTTTGTATTTACAGGGTGGGGGGAAATTGCTCGTGGGGCAGTAGGTAAGTAGGAAAAGAGGAGAAGGGGAGGGATTGCTGGGGAAATGGAAGGAAATGAGGATGTGGAGGACTTGGCCCAGGCAGACGGGCGTAAGGTCAACATGAAACGACCACCGGACCAGCTCAGTGATGACGAAATGGCAAATAAAAATGTAAAGATTAGAAGTATAGAGAGGAGCAATACAGAAGAAAGTGACGAGAATATGTTCCAGGGATTTAAAGAGGGTGGGGGGGACACAACCCCCCCCCCCCGACTGATAAGACTAGAGGAGAGAGTTGATAAGGTGATCGAGGACTTGGAGCGTAAGTTAGGTAACGTAGACTCCATTTTCCAAAGAATTGAAAGGTTGGAACAACTAGAGAAGGCTAACAGAAACTTAACTGAAGAAATAGAGGACCTAAAAAGACAGTTAGGAAATGTAAAGGAGGAGAATGAGAAATTGAAGAAGAATAGTAATGAAAACAGAGAGAAAATAGCTACAGAAGCTAAAAATTGGAGAATAACTCAAGAAGGGAATAAGGTTTCATTCACTGACATAGTCAAACAGCAATTGAAAGAACATAATGAAGACTCAGTTATTAAAGTGATGAGACAGAAGGAGAATATAGTAAGAGAATTAGCTGACAAAAAGAAATGTATAATTATATTAGGAATGGAAGAGAAACATAACCCAGATAGAACCGCAAGAATCAAGGAGGAAAATGAAAGAGTAAGCAATTTATTAAAATTAGTCCAGGAAGATGAACCAGAAATTATAAAGGAAATTGAGGAAAAATTCAGACTCGGAAAATATAGTACAGATAAGACCAGACCAATTAAGATTAAATTCAGGTCACAAACAACAGCAGAGAAAATTCTATCCAAGACAGGGAAACTAGCAACAAATGATCAATATAAAAAGGTATGGATAAAAAGAGAAATGAATAAGGAGGAAAGAGAGGCAGAAAAGCAGAAAAGACTTGAAGCTAAGGCAAAAAACGAGGAAAGAACGGAGTCAGAGAAAGAGAGATTCTATTGGAGAGTAGTGAATATGAAACTAAGGCAGTTCGACATACTAAAGAAAAACATAAGGGAAACAGAGAATACAATGGAAGTGGCAGAAAACTAAGAGTGTCTTACACAAATATAGATGGATTGATAACAGGATTGAATGAACTGAATGATTATTTGAAAGAAAAAGAACCGGACATAATGGGAATTGTAGAAACAAAATTAAAAGGCCCACTACCACCCAACAGTGTAGGACATGATACATACAATTATTGGATTAGAAACAGAGAGAAAAAACAAGGGGGTGGAGTTATGTTCCTGACTAAGAAGGATATAAACGTGAAAGGTGTCATATATGGAAAGAATACAGTAGAGATGATTATGATAGAAGTGGAAGACCGAGATAAGAAGAGCAGAAAATTTGTGATCAATTATGTGCCTCCGAAAACAGCCTCATGGGAGGAGAGTGAACATAAAAGTATGTTAGAGGACACAAAGATAGCATTAACTAAAATAATGGAAGACGGAGGAAGAATAGTTATGATGGGCGACTTTAATTGCAAAGAAATCTGCTGGGAAGAAATGACAGTAAAGAGTGGTGATGACTCATGGGGAAATGCTCTACTTGAGATGATTACTGACCATTCAATGACACAATGGATACAAGAGAACACTAGGTATAGAAATGAAGAAGAACCATCGAGGCTAGACTTAATAATTACATCTGAACCTAGAATAGTAGACAAGATTGAATATAAAACACCAATAGGTAAAAGTGACCACATATTGATTGAACTGGAACTTAATGAAGAAAAATATATGAAAAGAAATGAACAATATAGAAAAGGAAGAATGATGTATGAAAAAACAAACTTTGATAAAATAAGAGAATTCTTCCAACAAGAAAACTGGGAAGAAATATACAAAGAAGAAACAACAGTGGAAGAGAAATGGAATATTTTGACAAAAATTTACAAAAAAGGAGTGGAAAAGTATGTCCCAAGACAAAAACAAGAAAAAGAATATGTAAAATGCTGGTACAACAAAAGTTGTAGGGAGTTAAAGGACAAAAGAGACAAAGCCTGGAACAGATGGAAAAAAGACAGAAGACCTGAAAAATGGAAAATATATACTGGTTATAGAAATGAATATGTACAAAAGTGCAGAGAGGAAAAAAGAAAATATGAAAAAGATGTTATAGAAAAGTGTAAAGATCAACCAAAACTATTCTACAGATTTGTAAACAATAAACTGAAAAACAAACAAGACTTAGAGAAATTAAGACAAGGAGGAGTTGAATACACTGAGGAAATGGAAATGGCAGAAATTATGAACAAACATTTTAAATCAGTGTTTACAAGGGAAAATATACAACCTGAAGAGATTGAGTGGAAGGAAAAAGTCCCCCCTATGGAAGAAATAGAAGTAACAAAGAATGAAATATTGACACACTTGGGTAATTTTGATGTCAGAAAATCGCATGGGCCAGATGAAATAGCAAACTGGATTCTGAAAGAATGCAGGAATGAACTGGCAGACAAAATACATAGCATAATAAGCAGTTCCTTAAAAGAAGGAAAAGTTCCAGAAGATTGGAAAAAAGCAAATATAGTACCTATATATAAAGGAGGAAATAAAGAAGAACCTACCAACTATAGACCAGTCTCTCTAACAAGTACAATAGCAAAAATATGTGAAAGAATTATCAAAAGTAGATGGGTAAAATACTTGGAAAAAAACAACGTACTAAATCCAAGGCAATTTGGATTCAGACAAGGACGATCATGCGTCACCAATTTAATATGTTTCTATTCAAGGCTAATAGATATAATACAAGAAAGAGATGGATGGGCTGATTGTGCATTTCTAGACCTAAAAAAAGCTTTTGACAAAGTACCACATAAGAAGTTACTTAAGAAATTAGAATATGAAGGAGGAATACAAGGTAAATTGCTAAATTGGATGGAAGACTTTTTGCAAGAAAGAAAAATGAGAGTAGTGATAAGAGATCAGCACTCAAAATGGAATGAAGTAATAAGCGGTGTCCCGCAGGGAACAGTTCTGGCCCCAATAATGTTTGCTATATATATTAATGATATGGATGAAGGAATTGAAAGCTATATGAGCTTCTTTGCAGATGATGCAAAATTACTGAAAAGAGTGAAAACTGAAGAAGATTGTGAATCACTACAGAGAGATCTAAATAAAGTACAAGAATGGAGTAGGAAGTGGGAGATGGAGTTCAATACAAAAAAGTGTAGTATAATGGAATTTGGAAAAAGCAAAAACAGAATAACAGGATCATATAATTTGGGAGAAGAAGGAATAAAAAAAGTAGAAAATGAGAAGGACCTGGGAGTCATTGTTATGAATAATATGTCACCTGAGAAACATATAAATAAGATTTTTGGAGAAACTTATAATTTAATAAGAACAATCAAAGTGGCATTTACATACCTGGATGAAGAAATGGTGAGGAAAATCCTAATCACCCTGATAAGACCAAGATTGGAATATGCAGCAACGATATGGTCACCAAGTACAAAAAAATGTATAAAAAAACTTGAAAGAATACAAAGAGCAATTACAAAACTGGCACCAACACTCTCAAAACTATCATATGAAGAGAGACTACAAAAACTTAAACTACAGACACTAGAGCAAAGAAGAGAGAGAGGAGATTTGATAGCTATTTACAGAATCATGAAAGGCATAGAAATTACTGATAGAGAGAATCTGATAAAATGGGATGACAGAAATACAAGAGGACACGGAAAGAAAATAAAAAAAGACAGCTATAGAAGAGATTTGAAAAAGAACAGCTTTCCTCACAGAGCAATAGACAGTTGGAACAAGTTAGATGAGAAAGTGGTGTGTGCAAAATCAATACATGAATTTAAAAATAGTTTAGATAAAATGAGATATGAAGACGGGACCCCACGAGCATAGCTCCCCTTCCCGTAAAATACAACTAGGTAAATACAACTAGGTAAATACACACTTTCAACGAACGGACGGCTTGAAGAACGCTCTGAAGAAAAGTGCAGATTGTGGATACCAACGCAAAGAGAAGTGCCTTTTTGTATTTGCAGGGGGGGGGGGGAAATTGCTCGTGAGGTAGTAGGAAAGTAAGGAAAGAGGAGAGGGGGAGGGATTGCTGGGGAAATGGAAGGTAATGAGGAGGTGGAGGAAATGGCCCTGACGGGCCGCCGTAAGGTAGACAAACGACCCCAAGACGAGTTGGATGATAACATGTCTAATAGGAATGTGAAGATTAGAGGTATAGATAGGAGCAATATAGCAGAAAGTGATGAGAATATTTTCAAGGGATTTAAAGAGAGTGGGGGGGACACAAACCCCCCCCCGACTGACAAGACTAGAGAAGAAGGTTGATAAGGTGATCGAGGACTTGGAGAGTAGGTTAGGTCATATGAACACCATTTTAAAAAGGGTTGAAAGATTGGAAGAACTGGAAAAGGCGAATAAAAACTTAACTGATGAAATAGAAGAACTAAAAAGACAGTTAAGAGAGGTAAAGGGGGAGAATGAGGAATTGAAGAAGAATAGTAAAGAAAACAGAGAAACAATAGCTAAAGAAAGTAAAAATTGGAAGCAAACCCAAGAAGGAAATAAGATTTCATTAACTGACATAGTCAAACAGCAATTGAAAGAACATACTGAAGACTCAGTTATTAAAGTGATGAGACAAAAGGAGAATATAGTAAGGGATTTAGCAGACAAGAAGAAATGTATAATTATATTAGGAATGGAAGAGAAACACAACACAGATAGAACCACAAGAATCAAAGAGGAAAATGAAAAAGTAAGCCAATTACTAGAATCAGTTCAGGAAGATGAACCAGGAATTATGAAACAAATCGAAGAGAAATTTAGACTCGGAAAGTATAGCACAGACAAGACCAGACCAATTAAGATTAAATTCAAGTCACAAACAACGGCAGAGAATATCTTATCCAAAACAGGGAAACTAGCAACAAGTGAACAACACAAAAAGATATGGATAAAAAGAGAAATGAATAAAGAGGAAAGAGAGGAAGAAAAGCAGAAAAGACTGGAAGCTAAGACAAAAAACGAGAACAGAACGGAGTCAGAGAAAGAGAGATTCTATTGGAGAGTAGTGAACATGAAACTAAGGAAGTTCGACATACAAAAGAAAAACATAAGGGAAACAGAGAACACAATGGAAGTGGCAGAAAACTAAGAGTGTCTTACACAAATATAGATGGATTAATAACAGGATTGAATGAGCTGAATGATTATTTGAAAGAAAAAGAACCGGACATAATGGGAATTGTAGAAACAAAATTAAAAGGCCCACTACCACCCAACAGTGTAGGACATGATGCATACAATTATTGGATTAGAAACAGAGAGAAAAAGCAAGGGGGTGGAGTTATGTTCCTGACTAAGAAGGATATAAACGTGAAAGGTGTCATATATGGAAAGAATACAGTAGAGATGATTATGATAGAAGTGGAAGACAGAGATAAGAAGAGCAGAAAATTTGTGATCAATTATGTGCCTCCGAAAACAGCCTCATGGGAGGAGAGTGAATATAAAAGTATGCTAGAGGACACAAAGATAGCATTAACTAAAATAATGGAAGACGGAGGAAGAATAGTTATGATGGGCGACTTTAATTGCAAAGAAATCTGCTGGGAAGAAATGACAGTAAAGAGTGGTGATGACTCATGGGGAAATGCTCTACTTGAGATGATTACTGACCATTCAATGACACAATGGATACAAGAGAACACTAGGTATAGAAATGAAGAAGAACCATCGAGGCTAGACTTAATAATTACATCTGAACCTAGAATAGTGGACAAGATTGAATATAAAACACCAATAGGTAAAAGTGACCACATATTGATTGAACTGGAACTTAATGAAGAAAAATATATGAAAAGAAATGAACAATATAGAAAAGGAAGAATGATGTATGAAAAAACAAACTTTGATAAAATAAGAGAATTCTTCCAACAAGAAAACTGGGAAGAAATATACAAAGAAGAAACATCAGTGGAAGAGAAATGGAATATTTTGACAAAAATTTACAAAAAAGGAGTGGAAAAGTATGTCCCAAGACAAAAACAAGAAAAAGAATATGTAAAATGCTGGTACAACAAAAGTTGTAGGGAGTTAAAAGACAAAAGAGACAAAGCCTGGACCAGATGGAAAAAAGACAGAAGACCTGAAAAATGGAAAATATATACTGGTTATAGAAATGAATATGTACAAAAGTGCAGAGAGAAAAAAAGAAAATATGAAAAAGATGTTATAGAAAAGTGTAAAGATCAACCAAAACTATTCTACAGATTTGTAAACAATAAACTGAAAAACAAACAAGACTTGGAGAAATTGAGACAAGGAGGAGTTGAATACACTGAGGAAATGGAAATGGCAGAAATTATGAACAAACATTTTAAATCAGTGTTTACAAGGGAAAATATACAACCTGAAGAGATTGAGTGGAAAGAAAAAGTCCCCCCTATGGAAGAAATAGAAGTAACAAAGAATGAAATATTGACACACTTGGGTAATTTTGATGTCAGAAAATCGCATGGGCCAGATGAAATAGCAAACTGGATTCTGAAAGAATGCAGGAATGAACTGGCAGACAAAATACATAGCATAATAAGCAGTTCCTTAAAAGAAGGAAAAGTTCCAGAAGATTGGAAAAAAGCAAATATAGTACCTATATATAAAGGAGGAAATAAAGAAGAACCTACCAACTATAGACCAGTCTCTCTAACAAGTACAATAGCAAAAATTTGTGAAAGAATTATCAAAAGTAGATGGGTAAAATACTTGGAAAAAAACAACGTACTAAATCCAAGGCAATTTGGATTCAGACAAGGACGATCATGCGTCACCAATTTAATATGTTTCTATTCAAGGCTAATAGATATAATACAAGAAAGAGATGGATGGGCTGATTGTGCATTTCTAGACCTAAAAAAAGCTTTTGACAAAGTACCACATAAGAAGTTGCTTAAGAAATTAGAATATGAAGGAGGAATACAAGGTAAATTGCTAAATTGGATGGAAGACTTTTTGCAAGAAAGAAAAATGAGAGTAGTGATAAGAGATCAGCACTCAAAATGGAATGAAGTAATAAGCGGTGTCCCGCAGGGAACAGTTCTGGCCCCAATAATGTTTGCTATATATATTAATGATATGGATGAAGGAATTGAAAGCTATATGAGCTTCTTTGCAGATGATGCAAAACTACTGAAAAGAGTGAAAACTGAAGAAGATTGTGAATCACTACAGAGAGATCTAAATAAAGTACAAGAATGGAGTAGGAAGTGGGAGATGGAGTTCAATACAAAAAAGTGTAGTATAATGGAATTTGGAAAAAGCAAAAATAGAATAACAGGATCATATAATTTGGGAGAAGAAGGAATAAAAAAAGTAGAAAATGAGAAGGACCTGGGAGTCATTGTTATGAATAATATGTCACCTGAGAAACATATAAATAAGATTTTTGGAGAAACTTATAATTTAATAAGAACAATCAAAGTGGCATTTACATACCTGGATGAAGAAATGGTGAGGAAAATCCTAATCACCCTGATAAGACCAAGATTAGAATATGCAGCAACGATATGGTCACCAAGTACAAAAAAATGTATAAAAAAACTTGAAAGAATACAAAGAGCAATCACAAAACTGGCACCAACACTCTCAAAACTATCATATGAAGAGAGACTACAAAAACTTAAACTACAGACACTAGAGCAAAGAAGAGAGAGAGGAGATTTGATAGCTATTTACAGAATCATGAAAGGCATAGAAATTACTGATAGAGAGAATCTGATAAAATGGGATGACAGAAATACAAGAGGACACGGAAAGAAAATAAAAAAAGACAGCTATAGAAGAGATTTGAAAAAGAACAGCTTTCCTCACAGAGTAATAGACAGTTGGAACAAGTTAGATGAGAAAGTGGTGTGTGCAAAAACAATACATGAATTTAAAAATAGTTTAGATAAAATGAGATATGAAGACGGGACCCCACGAGCATAGCTCCCCTTCCCGTAAAATACAACTAGGTAAATACACACACACACACTTTCAACGAACGGACGGCTTGAAGAACGTTCTGAAGAAAAGTGCCAATTGTGGATCCCAACGCAAAGAGAAGTACCTTTTTGTATTTACAGGGTGGGGGGAAATTGCTCGTGGGGCAGTAGGTAAGTAGGAAAAGAGGAGAAGGGGAGGGATTGCTGGGGAAATGGAAGGAAATGAGGATGTGGAGGACTTGGCCCAAGCAGACAAGCGTAAGGTCAACATGAAACGACCACCGGACCAGCTCAGTGATGACGAAATGGCAAATAAAAATGTAAAGATTAGAAGTATAGAGAGGAGCAATACAGTAGAAAGTGACGAGAATATGTTCCAGGGATTTAAAGAGGGTGGGGGGGACACAACCCCCCCCCCCCGACTGATAAGACTAGAGGAGAGAGTTGATAAGGTGATCGAGGACTTGGAACGTAAGTTAGGTAATGTAGACTCCATTTTCCAGAGAATTGAAAGGTTGGAACAACTAGAGAAGGCTAACAGAAACTTAACTGAAGAAATAGAGGACCTAAAAAGACAGTTAGGAAATGTAAAGGAGGAGAATGAGAAATTGAAGAAGAATAGTAATGAAAACAGAGAGAAAATAGCTACAGAAGCTAAAAATTGGAGAATAACTCAAGAAGGGAATAAGGTTTCATTCACTGACATAGTCAAACAACAATTGAAAGAACATAATGAAGACTCAGTTATTAAAGTGATGAGACAGAAGGAGAATATAGTAAGAGAATTAGCTGACAAAAAGAAATGTATAATTATATTAGGAATGGAAGAGAAACATAACCCAGATAGAACCGCAAGAATCAAGGAGGAAAATGAAAGAGTAAGCAGTTTATTAAAATTAGTCCAGGAAGATGAACCAGAAATTATAAAGGAAATTGAGGAAAAATTCAGACTCGGAAAATATAGTACAGATAAGACCAGACCAATTAAGATTAAATTCAGGTCACAAACAACGGCAGAGAAAATTCTATCCAAGACAGGGAAACTAGCAACAAATGATCAATATAAAAAGGTATGGATAAAAAGAGAAATGAATAAGGAGGAAAGAGAGGCAGAAAAGCAGAAAAGAATTGAAGCTAAGGCAAAAAACGAGGAAAGAACGGAGTCAGAGAAAGAGAGATTCTATTGGAGAGTAGTGAACATGAAAATAAAGCAGTTCGACATACTAAAGAAAAACATAAGGGAAACAGAGAACACAATGGAAGTGGCAGAAAACTAAGAGTGTCTTACACAAATATAGATGGATTGATAACAGGATTGAATGAACTGAATGATTATTTGAAAGAAAAAGAACCGGACATAATGGGAATTGTAGAAACAAAATTAAAAGGCCCACTACCACCCAACAGTGTAGGACATGATACATACAATTATTGGATTAGAAACAGAGAGAAAAAACAAGGGGGTGGAGTTATGTTCCTGACTAAGAAGGATATAAACGTGAAAGGTGTCATATATGGAAAGAATACAGTAGAGATGATTATGATAGAAGTGGAAGACCGAGATAAGAAGAGCAGAAAATTTGTGATCAATTATGTGCCTCCGAAAACAGCCTCATGGGAGGAGAGTGAACATAAAAGTATGTTAGAGGACACAAAGATAGCATTAACTAAAATAATGGAAGATGGAGGAAGAATAGTTATGATGGGCGACTTTAATTGCAAAGAAATCTGCTGGGAAGAAATGACAGTAAAGAGTGGTGATGACTCATGGGGAAATGCTCTACTTGAGATGATTACTGACCATTCAATGACACAATGGATACAAGAGAACACTAGGTATAGAAATGAAGAAGAACCATCGAGGCTAGACTTAATAATTACATCTGAACCTAGAATAGTGGACAAGATTGAATATAAAACACCAATAGGTAAAAGTGACCACATATTGATTGAACTGGAACTTAATGAAGAAAAATATATGAAAAGAAATGAACAATATAGAAAAGGAAGAATGATGTATGAAAAAACAAACTTTGATAAAATAAGAGAATTCTTCCAACAAGAAAACTGGGAAGAAATATACAAAGAAGAAACATCAGTAGAAGAGAAATGGAATATTTTGACAAAAATTTACAAAAAAGGAGTGGAAAAGTATGTCCCAAGACAAAAACAAGAAAAAGAATATGTAAAATGCTGGTACAACAAAAGTTGTAGAGAGTTAAAAGACAAAAGAGACAAAGCCTGGACCAGATGGAAAAAAGACAGAAGACCTGAAAAATGGAAAATATATACTGGTTATAGAAATGAATATGTACAAAAGTGCAGAGAGGAAAAAAGAAAATATGAAAAAGATGTTATAGAAAAGTGTAAAGATCAACCAAAACTATTCTACAGATTTGTAAACAATAAACTGAAAAACAAACAAGACTTGGAGAAATTAAGACAAGGAGGAGTTGAATACACTGAGGAAATGGAAATGGCAGAAATTATGAACAAACATTTTAAATCAGTGTTTACAAGGGAAAATATACAACCTGAAGAGATTGAGTGGAAGGAAAAAGTCCCCCCTATGGAAGAAATAGAAGTAACAAAGAATGAAATATTGACACACTTGGGTAATTTTGATGTCAGAAAATCGCATGGGCCAGATGAAATAGCAAACTGGATTCTGAAAGAATGCAGGAATGAACTGGCAGACAAAATACATAGCATAATAAGCAGTTCCTTAAAAGAAGGAAAAGTTCCAGAAGATTGGAAAAAAGCAAATATAGTACCTATATATAAAGGAGGAAATAAAGAAGAACCTACCAACTATAGACCAGTCTCTCTAACAAGTACAATAGCAAAAATATGTGAAAGAATTATCAAAAGTAGATGGGTAAAATACTTGGAAAAAAACAACGTACTAAATCCAAGGCAATTTGGATTCAGACAAGGACGATCATGCGTCACCAATTTAATATGTTTCTATTCAAGGCTAATAGATATAATACAAGAAAGAGATGGATGGGCTGATTGTGCATTTCTAGACCTAAAAAAAGCTTTTGACAAAGTACCACATAAGAAGTTGCTTAAGAAATTAGAATATGAAGGAGGAATACAAGGTAAATTGCTAAATTGGATGGAAGACTTTTTGCAAGAAAGAAAAATGAGAGTAGTGATAAGAGATCAGCACTCAAAATGGAATGAAGTAATAAGCGGTGTCCCGCAGGGAACAGTTCTGGCCCCAATAATGTTTGCTATATATATTAATGATATGGATGAAGGAATTGAAAGCTATATGAGCTTCTTTGCAGATGATGCAAAATTACTGAAAAGAGTGAAAACTGAAGAAGATTGTGAATCACTACAGAGAGATCTAAATAAAGTACAAGAATGGAGTAGGAAGTGGGAGATGGAGTTCAATACAAAAAAGTGTAGTATAATGGAATTTGGAAAAAGCAAAAACAGAATAACAGGATCATATAATTTGGGAGAAGAAGGAATAAAAAAAGTAGAAAATGAGAAGGACCTGGGAGTCATTGTTATGAATAATATGTCACCTGAGAAACATAAATAAGATTTTTGGAGAAACTTATAATTTAATAAGAACAATCAAAGTGGCATTTACATACCTGGATGAAGAAATGGTGAGGAAAATCCTAATCACCCTGATAAAACCAAGATTGGAATATGCAGCAACGATATGGTCACCAAGTACAAAAAAATGTATAAAAAAACTTGAAAGAATACAAAGAGCAATTACAAAACTGGCACCAACACTCTCAAAACTATCATATGAAGAGAGACTACAAAAACTTAAACTACAGACACTAGAGCAAAGAAGAGAGAGAGGAGATTTGATAGCTATTTACAGAATCATGAAAGGCATAGAAATTACTGATAGAGAGAATCTGATAAAATGGGATGACAGAAATACAAGAGGACACGGAAAGAAAATAAAAAAAGACAGCTATAGAAGAGATTTGAAAAAGAACAGCTTTCCTCACAGAGCAATAGACAGTTGGAACAAGTTAGATGAGAAAGTGGTGTGTGCAAAAACAATACATGAATTTAAAAATAGTTTAGATAAAATGAGATATGAAGACGGGACCCCACGAGCATAGCTCCCCTTCCCGTAAAATACAACTAGGTAAATACAACTAGGTAAATACACACACACACACTTCAGCGAATGGACGGCTTGGATGACGTTCTGAAGAAAACTGAAGTCTGTGGATCCCAACGCAAAGAGAAGTGCCTAGTGTTTTTACAGGGTGGGGGGGAAATTGCTCGTGTAGTAGTGGGAAAGTAGGGAAAGAGGAAAAGGGGAGGGATTACTGAGGGAAATGGAAGGAAATGAGGAGGGAGTAGACTTGGCCCAGCCAGACAAGCGAAAGGTAAACAAAAGACTGAGTGAGGATGAAATGTCTAATAAAAATGTAAAGATTAGAAGTATAGAGAGGAGCAATACAGTAGAAAGTGACGAGAATATGTTCCAGGGATTTAAAGAGGGTGGGGGGGACACAACCCCCCCCCCCCCGACTGATAAGACTAGAGGAGAGAGTTGATAAGGTGATCGACTTAGAACGTAAGTTAGGTAATGTTGACTCCATTTTCCAGAGAATTGAAAGGTTGGAACAACTAGAGAAGGCTAACAGAAACTTAACTGAAGAAATAGAGGACCTAAAAAGACAGTTAGGAAATGTAAAGGAGGAGAATGAGAAATTGAAGAAGAATAGTAATGAAAACAGAGAGAAAATAGCTAAAGAGGCTAAAAATTGGAGAACAACCCAAGAAGGGAATAAGGTTTCATTCACTGACATAGTCAAACAGCAATTGAAAGAACATAATGAAGACTCAGTTATTAAAGTGATGAGACAGAAGGAGAATATAGTAAGAGAATTAGCTGACAAAAAGAAATGTATAATTATATTAGGAATGGAAGAGAAACATAACCCAGATAGAACCGCAAGAATCAAGGAGGAAAATGAAAGAGTAACAAGCAGTTTATTAAAATTAGTCCAGGAAGATGAACCAGAAATTATAAAGGAAATTGAGGAAAAATTCAGACTCGGAAAATATAGTACAGATAAGACCAGACCAATTAAGATTAAATTCAGGTCACAAACAACGGCAGAGAAAATTCTATCCAAAACAGGGAAACTAGCAACAAATGATCAATATAAAAAGGTATGGATAAAAAGAGAAATGAATAAGGAGGAAAGAGAGGCAGAAAAGCAGAAAAGACTTGAAGCTAAGGCAAAAAACGAGGAAAGAACGGAGTCAGAGAAAGAGAGATTCTATTGGAGAGTAGTGAACATGAAAATAAAGCAGTTCGACATACTAAAGAAAAACATAAGGGAAACAGAGAACACAATGGAAGTGGCAGAAAACTAAGAGCGTCTTACACAAATATAGATGGATTGATAACAGGATTGAATGAACTGAATGATTATTTGAAAGAAAAAGAACCGGACATAATGGGAATTGTAGAAACAAAATTAAAAGGCCCACTACCACCCAACAGTGTAGGACATGATGCATACAATTATTGGATTAGAAACAGAGAGAAAAAACAAGGGGGTGGAGTTATGTTCCTGACCAAGAAGGATATAAACGTGAAAGGTGTCATATATGGAAAGAATACAGTAGAGATGATTATGATAGAATTGGAAGACCGAGATAAGAAGAGCAGAAAATTTGTGATCAATTATGTGCCTCCGAAAACAGCCTCATGGGAGGAGAGTGAACATAAAAGTATGTTAGAGGACACAAAGATAGCATTAACTAAAATAATGGAAGACGGAGGAAGAATAGTTATGATGGGCGACTTTAATTGCAAAGAAATCTGCTGGGAAGAAATGACAGTAAAGAGTGGTGATGACTCATGGGGAAATGCTCTACTTGAGATGATTACTGACCATTCAATGACACAATGGATACAAGAGAACACTAGGTATAGAAATGAAGAAGAACCATCGAGGCTAGACTTAATAATTACATCTGAACCTAGAATAGTGGACAAGATTGAATATAAAACACCAATAGGTAAAAGTGACCACATATTGATTGAACTGGAACTTAATGAAGAAAAATATATGAAAAGAAATGAACAATATAGAAAAGGAAGAATAATGTATGAAAAAACAAACTTTGATAAAATAAGAGAATTCTTCCAACAAGAAAACTGGGAAGAAATATACAAAGAAGAAACATCAGTGGAAGAGAAATGGAATATTTTGACAAAAATTTACAAAAAAGGAGTGGAAAAGTATGTCCCAAGACAAAAACAAGAAAAAGAATATGTAAAATGCTGGTACAACAAAAGTTGTAGGGAGTTAAAAGACAAAAGAGACAAAGCCTGGACCAGATGGAAAAAAGACAGAAGACCTGAAAAATGGAAAATATATACTGGTTATAGAAATGAATATGTACAAAAGTGCAGAGAGGAAAAAAGAAAATATGAAAAAGATGTTATAGAAAAGTGTAAAGATCAACCAAAACTATTCTACAGATTTGTAAACAATAAACTGAAAAACAAACAAGACTTGGAGAAATTAAGACAAGGAGGAGTTGAATACACTGAGGAAATGGAAATGGCAGAAATTATGAACAAACATTTTAAATCAGTGTTTACAAGGGAAAATATACAACCTGAAGAGATTGAGTGGAAAGAAAAAGTCCCCCCTATGGAAGAAATAGAAGTAACAAAGAATGAAATATTGACACACTTGGGTAATTTTGATGTCACAAAATCGCATGGGCCAGATGAAATAGCAAACTGGATTCTGAAAGAATGCAGGAATGAACTGGCAGACAAAATACATAGCATAATAAGCAGTTCCTTAAAAGAAGGAAAAGTTCCAGAAGATTGGAAAAAAGCAAATATAGTACCTATATATAAAGGAGGAAATAAAGAAGAACCTACCAACTATAGACCAGTCTCTCTAACAAGTACAATAGCAAAAATTTGTGAAAGAATTATCAAAAGTAGATGGGTAAAATACTTGGAAAAAACAACGTACTAAATCCAAGGCAATTTGGATTCAGACAAGGACGATCATGCGTCACCAATTTAATATGTTTCTATTCAAGGCTAATAGATATAATACAAGAAAGAGATGGATGGGCTGATTGTGCATTTCTAGACCTAAAAAAAGCTTTTGACAAAGTACCACATAAGAAGTTGCTTAAGAAATTAGAATATGAAGGAGGAATACAAGGTAAATTGCTAAATTGGATGGAAGACTTTTTGCAAGAAAGAAAAATGAGAGTAGTGATAAGAGATCAGCACTCAAAATGGAATGAAGTAATAAGCGGTGTCCCGCAGGGAACAGTTCTGGCCCCAATAATGTTTGCTATATATATTAATGATATGGATGAAGGAATTGAAAGCTATATGAGCTTCTTTGCAGATGATGCAAAACTACTGAAAAGAGTGAAAACTGAAGAAGATTGTGAATCACTACAGAGAGATCTAAATAAAGTACAAGAATGGAGTAGGAAGTGGGAGATGGAGTTCAACACAAAAAAGTGTAGTATAATGGAATTTGGAAAAAGCAAAAACAGAATAACAGGATCATATAATTTGGGAGAAGAAGGAATAAAAAAAGTAGAAAATGAGAAGGACCTGGGAGTCATTGTTATGAATAATATGTCACCTGAGAAACATATAAATAAGATTTTTGGAGAAACTTATAATTTAATAAGAACAATCAAAGTGGCATTTACATACCTGGATGAAGAAATGGTGAGGAAAATCCTAATCACCCTGATAAGACCAAGATTGGAATATGCAGCAACGATATGGTCACCAAGTACAAAAAAATGTATAAAAAAACTTGAAAGAATACAAAGAGCAATCACAAAACTGGCACCAACACTCTCAAAACTATCATATGAAGAGAGACTACAAAAACTTAAACTACAGACACTAGAGCAAAGAAGAGAGAGAGGAGATTTGATAGCTATTTACAGAATCATGAAAGGCATAGAAATTACTGATAGAGAGAATCTGATAAAATGGGATGACAGAAATACAAGAGGACACGGAAAGAAAATAAAAAAAGACAGCTATAGAAGAGATTTGAAAAAGAACAGCTTTCCTCACAGAGTAATAGACAGTTGGAACAAGTTAGATGAGAAAGTGGTGTGTGCAAAAACAAAAACAATACATGAATTTAAAAATAGTTTAGATAAAATGAGATATGAAGACGGGACCCCACGAGCATAGCTCCCCTTCCCGTAAAATACAACTAGGTAAATACAACTAGGTAAATACACACACACTTCAGCGAATGGACGGCTTGGATGACGTTCTGAAGAAAACTGAAGTCTGTGGATCCCAACGCAAAGAGAAGTGCCTAGTGTTTTTACAGGGTGGGGGGGAAATTGCTCGTGTAGTTGTGGGAAAGTAGGGAAAGAGGAAAAGGGGAGGGATTACTGAGGGAAATGGAAGGAAATGAGGAGGGAGTAGACTTGGCCCAGCCAGACAAGCGAAAGGTAAACAAAAGACTGAGTGAGGATGAAATGTCTAATAAAAATGTAAAGATTAGAAGTATAGAGAGGAGCAATACAGTAGAAAGTGACGAGAATATGTTCCAGGGATTTAAAGAGGGTGGGGGGGACACAACCCCCCCCCCCGACTGATAAGACTAGAGGAGAGAGTTGATAAGGTGATCGAGGACTTGGAACGTAAGTTAGGTAATGTTGACTCCATTTTCCAGAGAATTGAAAGGTTGGAACAACTAGAGAAGGCTAACAGAAACTTAACTGAAGAAATAGAGGACCTAAAAAGACAGTTAGGAAATGTAAAGGAGGAGAATGAGAAATTGAAGAAGAATAGTAATGAAAACAGAGAGAAAATAGCTAAAGAGGCTAAAAATTGGAGAACAACCCAAGAAGGGAATAAGGTTTCATTCACTGACATAGTCAAACAGCAATTGAAAGAACATAATGAAGACTCAGTTATTAAAGTGATGAGACAGAAGGAGAATATAGTAAGAGAATTAGCTGACAAAAAGAAATGTATAATTATATTAGGAATGGAAGAGAAACATAACCCAGATAGAACCGCAAGAATCAAGGAGGAAAATGAAAGAGTAAGCAAGCAGTTTATTAAAATTAGTCCAGGAAGATGAACCAGAAATTATAAAGGAAATTGAGGAAAAATTCAGACTCGGAAAATATAGTACAGATAAGACCAGACCAATTAAGATTAAATTCAGGTCACAAACAACGGCAGAGAAAATTCTATCCAAAACAGGGAAACTAGCAACAAATGATCAATATAAAAAGGTATGGATAAAAAGAGAAATGAATAAGGAGGAAAGAGAGGCAGAAAAGCAGAAAAGACTTGAAGCTAAGGCAAAAAACGAGGAAAGAACGGAGTCAGAGAAAGAGAGATTCTATTGGAGAGTAGTGAACATGAAAATAAAGCAGTTCGACATACTAAAGAAAAACATAAGGGAAACAGAGAACACAATGGAAGTGGCAGAAAACTAAGAGCGTCTTACACAAATATAGATGGATTAATAACAGGATTGAATGAACTGAATGATTATTTGAAAGAAAAAGAACCGGACATAATGGGAATTGTAGAAACAAAATTAAAAGGCCCACTACCACCCAACAGTGTAGGACATGATGCATACAATTATTGGATTAGAAACAGAGAGAAAAAACAAGGGGGTGGAGTTATGTTCCTGACCAAGAAGGATATAAACGTGAAAGGTGTCATATATGGAAAGAATACAGTAGAGATGATTATGATAGAATTGGAAGACCGAGATAAGAAGAGCAGAAAATTTGTGATCAATTATGTGCCTCCGAAAACAGCCTCATGGGAGGAGAGTGAACATAAAAGTATGTTAGAGGACACAAAGATAGCATTAACTAAAATAATGGAAGACGGAGGAAGAATAGTTATGATGGGCGACTTTAATTGCAAAGAAATCTGCTGGGAAGAAATGACAGTAAAGAGTGGTGATGACTCATGGGGAAATGCTCTACTTGAGATAATTACTGACCATTCAATGACACAATGGATACAAGAGAACACTAGGTATAGAAATGAAGAAGAACCATCGAGGCTAGACTTAATAATTACATCTGAACCTAGAATAGTGGACAAGATTGAATATAAAACACCAATAGGTAAAAGTGACCACATATTGATTGAACTGGAACTTAATGAAGAAAAATATATGAAAAGAAATGAACAATATAGAAAAGGAAGAATAATGTATGAAAAAACAAACTTTGATAAAATAAGAGAATTCTTCCAACAAGAAAACTGGGAAGAAATATACAAAGAAGAAACATCAGTGGAAGAGAAATGGAATATTTTGACAACAAAAATTTACAAAAAAGGAGTGGAAAAGTATGTCCCAAGACAAAAACAAGAAAAAGAATATGTAAAATGCTGGTACAACAAAAGTTGTAGGGAGTTAAAAGACAAAAGAGACAAAGCCTGGACCAGATGGAAAAAAGACAGAAGACCTGAAAAATGGAAAATATATACTGGTTATAGAAATGAATATGTACAAAAGTGCAGAGAGGAAAAAAGAAAATATGAAAAAGATGTTATAGAAAAGTGTAAAGATCAACCAAAACTATTCTACAGATTTGTAAACAATAAACTGAAAAACAAACAAGACTTGGAGAAATTAAGACAAGGAGGAGTTGAATACACTGAGGAAATGGAAATGGCAGAAATTATGAACAAACATTTTAAATCAGTGTTTACAAGGGAAAATATACAACCTGAAGAGATTGAGTGGAAAGAAAAAGTCCCCCCTATGGAAGAAATAGAAGTAACAAAGAATGAAATATTGACACACTTGGGTAATTTTGATGTCAGAAAATCGCATGGGCCAGATGAAATAGCAAACTGGATTCTGAAAGAATGCAGGAATGAACTGGCAGACAAAATACATAGCATAATAAGCAGTTCCTTAAAAGAAGGAAAAGTTCCAGAAGATTGGAAAAAAGCAAATATAGTACCTATATATAAAGGAGGAAATAAAGAAGAACCTACCAACTATAGACCAGTCTCTCTAACAAGTACAATAGCAAAAATTTGTGAAAGAATTATCAAAAGTAGATGGGTAAAATACTTGGGAAAAAACAACGTACTAAATCCAAGGCAATTTGGATTCAGACAAGGACGATCATGCGTCACCAATTTAATATGTTTCTATTCAAGGCTAATAGATATAATACAAGAAAGAGATGGATGGGCTGATTGTGCATTTCTAGACCTAAAAAAAGCTTTTGACAAAGTACCACATAAGAAGTTGCTTAAGAAATTAGAATATGAAGGAGGAATACAAGGTAAATTGCTAAATTGGATGGAAGACTTTTTGCAAGAAAGACAAATGAGAGTAGTGATTAGAAACAAATTCTCAAAATGGAATGAAGTAATAAGCGGTGTCCCGCAGGGAACAGTTCTGGCCCCAATAATGTTTGCTATATATATTAATGATATGGATGAAGGAATTGAAAGCTATATGAGCTTCTTTGCAGATGATGCAAAACTACTGAAAAGAGTGAAAACTGAAGAAGATTGTGAATCACTACAGAGAGATCTAAATAAAGTACAAGAATGGAGTAGGAAGTGGGAGATGGAGTTCAATACAAAAAAGTGTAGTATAATGGAATTTGGAAAAAGCAAAAACAGAATAACAGGATCATATAATTTGGGAGAAGAAGGAATAAAAAAAGTAGAAAATGAGAAGGACCTGGGAGTCATTGTTATGAATAATATGTCACCTGAGAAACATATAAATAAGATTTTTGGAGAAACTTATAATTTATTAAGAACAATCAAAGTGGCATTTACATACCTGGATGAAGAAATGGTGAGGAAAATCCTAATCACCCTGATAAGACCAAGATTGGAATATGCAGCAACGATATGGTCACCAAGTACAAAAAAATGTATAAAAAAACTTGAAAGAATACAAAGAGCAATTACAAAACTGGCACCAACACTCTCAAAACTATCATATGAAGAGAGACTACAAAAACTTAAACTACAGACACTAGAGCAAAGAAGAGAGAGAGGAGATTTGATAGCTATTTACAGAATCATGAAAGGCATAGAAATTACTGATAGAGAGAATCTGATAAAATGGGATGACAGAAATACAAGAGGACACGGAAAGAAAATAAAAAAAGACAGCTATAGAAGAGATTTGAAAAAGAACAGCTTTCCTCACAGAGTAATAGACAGTTGGAACAAGTTAGATGAGAAAGTGGTGTGTGCAAAAACAATACATGAATTTAAAAATAGTTTAGATAAAATGAGATATGAAGACGGGACCCCACGAGCATAGCTCCCCTTCCCGTAAAATACAACTAGGTAAATACAACTAGGTAAATACACATATATATATATTATATATATATATATATATATATACATATATATATACATATGTATGTATATACATAATCAACCACAATGCGCTTTAATTCTAAGCCATCAACATGGGGTTTCTCGATGGAGGCAACAAGTGCTGTAGTGACTTAAACCATTGCTCCATCAAAAGATGGAGCAATGGTTTAAGTCACCACAACACTTGTTACGTGCTAACCAGGTTCGAGTCCTTGGTCGTATTACGTTTCAAGTTCTGCATGTTGCCTCCATCAGACACCCGATGTTGATGGCTTAGAATTCAAGTGCATTGTGGTTGATAAAAATGTATCGCTAACTTGGACCCATTCAGTATTGTACATATATATAGCTGCTGTCAACCAATTCTATTCAGTTAATGGAATTCCTTGTCGTTTCAGGGATAAAGTTTTTTTTATCTCATTTGTTGATAAATTTAAGTATCTATTCATTTAGTGGTTTATTTTTTTCATTATTCATTTGTTCACAATTATGCATCAGGCCTCGTTATGGGACAACAGATCTGTCAGGACTCATCTTCACTCGAAGAAGAAATCTGATCCTTTACACTTTACCATCTCTTCTTTTTACTGCCCTCCTAGAATCTCTCTTTTACCATCTCTACGAAAGTTAAAGTTGCCGGGGGTTTCAGTTCCGATATCAGTCTTCTCAAAGACTCTCCTCAGAACGTCTGCCGAGACAAGCCGCCGACCGTGATGCTCAGCCACGACATTATCCTCCCCAGTAAATAGCCCTGGGACGGGAGTTACACAATAAAACTTGGCAGCACTTTATGGATGCATGATGGTTTTTATTCAGTATGGAAAGGAGTCTAAAGAACAGTAACACATAAGTAAGGAATGCATGAGAAAACAGTTGAGGAACTCTACGCACTTTTTCTATGGAGGGACGTTATTTGTGCACTTGACGTGGCGTAAGGTCTGTACAGTTTACTTTAACATGAATGTTGAGACATTCTGACGGGTTGACATAAATGGAATAGGAAGCACATGAGTCTTAGTCCGAGTTTATTCCTGACTAGTTTCGCAGGTATGCTTGAAAAAAAAAAAAAGTCAGGAATAAACTCGGACCAAGACTCCTGAGTTTCCTATTCCACTTAAGTTTAACATGAATGCTTAGTAAAGTGTCTTGATGCTCTTGCCTCCAGTACTTGGCCGAACGGCACTTCCAGAAGATTTCCGGAACGTCCCTCTTCACCGGTCTTCGTGGCATCACACACTTCGGGCGACCCAACTTCAGTTTGGTGTTTGAGGCCATAAGGAGAAAATACTCCGTGAGTTCGATGAGTTCGGTTCTTACGATGTGCATGCATATACCTAGATTTCCACACCTTTCACTTCACCTGTTTTTTTTTGTTTTGTTTTTCCTGCAAAATCTTTTACTGTAACCAATCTTTTCTTCGGATATAGGTAGACATAGTCGGGGTGTTTACCTGCGGGAATCCCAGCCTGAGCTACGCGGTCGAAAAGGGATGCAGAGAAATGAACAACAAACCCAAAGGCACCATCTTCAGGCACTACTATGAAAACTTTTAAAGATCACGCTCGCTCGTCCATACTTTGGTCATCTCAGCAGGTAGCATTTTGGAGGGTTTTTGAGAGCAGTTTACATTCTTCAAGTAACTGTTCAGTCATCTAAGAAAAGTATCATTATTTTACGGTTTGAAAAAAAAGAAAAAAAACGACGGACATGGAAACTCCATATTCCATGAATATTATATTTATGGTCTTAGATTTTTTTTTTTTTTTTTACTATTGTGACCAAACACTACTGTCAAAATGTTCTTTCACTTACACACGGTCATGAAATATTATGTAACATCTTAGATATAAATTCTGAACTTGAGACCCCTCTGCAAGTCATCTGTTCATTACCTGTTCATTGCACACAGTGGAGTGGCACGGACAGGCAACCCTTATTATGACCGAGTTGGAAAAAGAAAAAGCATTTTGCTTTTGAATACGACGCGGTAGTGCATGAGTATAACGTCTTTCATCGATGTGTACTCCAGATAGGGAATAGTTTCTTCAGTTGTGTAATTCCAAATTTGGCAACAAAAGGAATGGGAGAAGTATCAAAACAGGTTGACTGAAAATAGCACAAAGCAACTTGACACTTCGGGGCTCTCTATGTATCACGTGACCACGATTTAAAAAGAGAGACTTTTGATGCAGGTCCTGTGGAATACTCCCATACGTATTGCCTGGAGAAGAGAAGCAGTGATGGGGGGGGGGGGGTAATGTCAGAGGCTTGGGGGTTAAACAAAAGGTCTTCAATGGTGACGATGGGGGAAAAAATTGTGCCAAACAGTAATGAAAGAATCTATAAATTAAAAGAGGTAAAACGTCGTGACGTAGGAGCCTTTGGGTGAATGTAGAAGTCTTCAACCTGGAGTTAGGAATAAGAATATTTTTCAGCTGTTTTGTTCAGCATTCAACCTCTGTGAATAATAATCTGAGATTCCACAGGCAAGAAGGAACTGAAGTTAGATGACACTGTGTTCAGGAATTTGGTAAAACTATCAAATGTTCCTTGGTGACAATGATCCTTGCCTGACTGTGATTGCTCACTCATACAACCACCTCCAGACTCCAAAGTCAGCTTATAACATTGTCGTAATCCTGATTGTTAATATTGCAGTACTAATCCCTATGTACATATATCTCCTTTAAACAGGAGGTATGTAATGATAACAGTACCTTTACTAACTGGTAAATGATGACGAACTTTGGAATCTAGATGTACACATGAATGTTTTAATACTCTATTTTGATTTTTTGTTTACTTTTGGATACATCAATTTATTCTGTATTGTTTCTATTATTAAATCTTGCAAGTTTCACCTAGTTTTGTATGTTTTATGACGAAATACAGGGTTATGACTTTGCACATTGCTTTTGACCCAGGGCAGTGGGCGAGATGCAGAGATGACCCGTCACCCAGGAGGAGCCAAGATAAGAGGGAGGGAGGAGGGTAGATGGGAGTGGAGTATATGGGGATGGAATGGATGGGAGTGGATTTTATGCCTTTGTTTTTTTGGCTACTTCCCTTGTAAGGGAGAAGAAAGCCTTTGGTGTATGTATGTATGTATGTATGTATGTATGTATCATCAATACTTTTTTGACAGCCTCTCATTTGTTAACCCTGTACAGAGGATTTCGTCACCAATGTATGGAGTCTGTATCTCACTTTTGGATTGATTTACTCCTCCAAACACAAAGGAAATGACAGACGGAGAACTGTTATTACTTTTTTTTTTTTTTTTTTTTTAGTCCCTGCGGAGCTAGCCGATTTCAGGACTGTCTTTAATTGCTTCTATGGCCGTAATATCTTATTTATTTATTAATTCAATTTTATATTTATTTTTATTTATTTACCGGAGTGTGGAATTTTGTTATATTTGACCCGGCTGGAGGGGGTCATAGTAGGCCTCCCACGGGGGAAGAGCAGATTAGGCTGGCAGCAGCCAGGATTATTTGAGATTTTCCGGCGTCTGATGTGCTGTTTGCCCTCAATTGGTCTAGGGCGGTGGAGGGATCTCCGAAGAGATTTCTTAAATCTTTAAAATGGTCCCTGAGCTGTCTGCAAACGAAAAGGCAGTGATTGAAAGAGACCTGTTCTCTGCCACAGGTACAGAGAAGATTTAGAAATTTGGTTCGCCAATGATTTACCCTTATTCTGGATATCATGGCTAACATATAAGGGGGTACAGAGGGGAAGGTCGGGGGTTTTCCTCCGTGACAGGTTGTTGTCGGCCATCCCCGAGCGATGGCAGTGGCGGTGAAGTCTGCCTTCCAGGTCTCCCAGATGGCTCTGTTGATCTTGTGCAGGGCGTCGCTGACCGTGAATTTGATGGAAATCATGTCCTCTTCAGGCGCCAGGGCGCCCTTCTTGGCTGCCCCATCCGCCTTTTCATTTCCTTGCAACCCCACATGTGAGGGAACCCATTGATATCTTATCTGAATATCTTTGTTGGAGGCCTCAGCAGTGAGGTGCAGTATTTCTTGCAAAGTGTCTGGCTGCGAGTCGCATTGACAGCTCTGCAGTGCCTTAAGGCTGGCTCTTGAATCTGAGAGCACGGTGATGCAAGCTGGCGGATGGGGAAGAGCGAGAACTATTTTAATGGCTTCCCGAATGGCGATTAATTCGGCCGAGAAGATGGAGGTGGGGGGAAGCTTCACGGAGATGGACTCTTGTGTGTTTTCCAAGAATATCCCTGCGCCTGTGCGGCCATCCTCAAGCACAGAGCCATCCGTGTAGACAAGGAAGTCCTCCTTGTACTCCGTCCTTATCATCTCCCTCACATGTGCTAGGAGATGATAAGACAACTGTTGGTGGTTTGAGTACCCAGGGGTGAAAGAGATCCACCTGACACTGGGTAACAAGTTGTCTCGCATCGGGAGGAAGCCCGGCTTTTATGCAGAGGTCCTTGACGGAGCCAGGCAGACCTTGAATGTGCGTCGTCTGTGAGGCCTTCAACCAATCCTCCCGGAGTTCCTCATCCGTAGAATTTGCAACTTTAGCACTGGTGAACAAGTATTTGCAGGCATCTTTCTTCAGTTGATACCAAATAGGAAGAACACCTGCTTCATTATACACTTGTTCATGTGGAACTGATGCTGGCAAACCGAGACCCAGGCGGAGCGCTTGGCACTCCACTCTGGCTAATCTATACACTACCCCCGGGGGAAGATCGTGCATGGCAGGAGATCCGAAGAGGAGCCGGGAGCGTACCAAACTCTTGACTATGGATATCAGTGTTTCCCTCCTTTGACCCCAGGGCTCTCGGCGGATGACTCGGACGAGGTTTAGGGCTCGTCTAGCGTTTATTATGACCTGATTTATGTGGCTAGTCCATTTTCCGTCTCTCTGGAAGATGACCCCTAAATATCGAACTGCCTTAGCTGGGTATATGGGAGTTCCGTCCACTGTGATGTAATTCCAGTCAGGGTAGTCTCCTCTGTTGTAACCTATGCCGTGGACTGGCATGTAAACAGTCTTTGCTGCGGAGAGCATGAAGCCCAGGTCGGTCAGTTGGGTCATTACCAGGTCAACCTGTCTCTGAAAGAGACGGAGTTCTGACTTGTGCTGGTCAGAATCCTTTTTGGGCCGCCGGTGCCTAGCTTTCCTCCATAATGCTATGTCATCAGCATAGGCTGTGACGACAGTGTCCTTTCTCACTCCTTTTCCTACATCCCCAAGGAGCAATGTGAAGAGGAGCGGGGTAACTACGGAGCCCTGGGGGACTCCCATATCAATGGTTGACGATCGGCTGAGGTGTCCTTTCCAGCGTACAACCATGGATCGACCTGAAAGGAAGGACTGCACAAATTTGTACAGTCCCGGCGAAACTCCAATAGACTTGAGTTTAGATAGCAGTTTACCGTGCCAGACGGTATCAAAAGCTTTGGCTATATCTAAAAAGCACGTCTGTAGAATCCGTCTCTGTCTTTGGGCCCTACGTATATGTTCGGAGAGTCGCACGATGTGGTCAGTGATGCTTCTCCCTTTTCTAAATCCGGCTTGAAGTTTTGGGAGGGCTTCCTTATCTTCCACCTGGGACTTCAGTCTATTCAATACTATTCTCTCATAGAGCTTTCCTACGTGGGAGGTGAGAGAGACAGGCCTGTAGTTGGTTACGCTTTTCCTGCTCTTGTTTGCCTTGGGAATTGGTACCACAATAGCGTGCTTCCAGGCGCTAGGAACAACGCCTTGCCTCCAGCATTTGTTATATAATCTTAGCAGATTCATTTGCATGGAAGGCGGCAGTTGCTGTAGGAGAGGGTATGTGACCTTATCTGCTCCAGGCGACTTCTTGTTTGTCCGGGTTGTCCTGAGTGCCCAGCGCAATTCTTGTAGGGTTAGGCTCGAGTCTTCCCCTTTCGGTGGAGAAAGATCCATTCGGGATTCTTGTTCGCGACGGAGGCGCAGTTGTGCTTCGGGGACCATGGCCAGCCTCCCCGAAGCACAACTGCGCCTCCGTCGCGAACAAGAATCCCGAATGGATCTTTCTCCACCGAAAGGGGAAGACTCGAGCCTAACCCTACAAGAATTGCGCTGGGCACTTAAAGATTACAAACTATATATACTGCAAAGCTTGGCGCGTTCCTCGGTGCATCGAATATGTAGGCCACATACTATACCAGAGAAAAAAAAATCGTAGGCCACATCAAAAAGGCAGGCCACATACTAAACCGGCACCGATATACCCACAAATCCATAATAATGTTTATGTGTTCACATGTGTACTGATTGGTACTACTCATGACTGTCTCTGGTCCCCTTAACCCCTACGTATGTTGTCTGTGTAACTTAGTGTAGAAAAGCAGTCTATTGAGGACCACAATGGAAATAAACTTAGATGCTTTTTTGTGTTATCCTCGGCATTTGTAATTGTTATTTAGAATTATGTGTTCTTTTCTTGATCTGCACCTCATGTATATTGACTCAGTGCCAAATAAAATTCAATTCAATTCAAGATACATTCTATTGATTAACATGTGGGATTATATTTATCATTTACCAATTTATTAATTATCATGACCTTCGGTCCACTTTCTTTTCGTTATTTAGTATTGACTTAAACAGCATATGTTTTTGTCTATACTGACTTTTTTATATTTATTTATTAATTAATTAATTTATTTATTACACTGGCACCTTGTGGTTTTTATTACGTGCATGCCACTTCCATTTTCTTGAAGAATGACAATGAAAAAAAAAAAAAAAAAAAACGGTTAATTTATAGTTTCACTCAAACATAGAACTTGATATCTGGCTTATGTGATCCTAGTGAGAAATGTTGTGATATGAACGATGGTGTACTTCATTTCCGTCGCAATTGCGTAGTTTTGAAGATATTAATTGTTAAAGTAATGCACTTAGGCCTACCTCTCCTCCAGAATGATCTGGGGGGAAATGTGGGAAATCGGGGTTTTTGGGTGGGGGGAACTTACACATGGAGTAATGATCGTTGCAAAACATGTCTACAATACAAATTAACGGGTCTAACTAATTGCCGAGAAAAACGAGAAAACCGAGAAAAGCCGAACAATACAAACAAGGACGGGTTTTGCTCAAATGCACACTTCTATATATGTATGGTTGCATTATTTGAACTATTTTCTTTAAAGTGTGTGATTTCCATGTAATATGATCAAAGAGAACTTACGTTTTTATCCTCTGCAATTTTACCGGCTACGACTCGTCCAGCCCGCCGTCTATGATTACTGGTGGTATGGATCAAACTACACTTTTAAGTTTCTTATTGTTGTGTTATTAATGTAATAGACTACATATAGTTGAATTATTTAAAAAAAAAATCTTTAAAATGTGTGATTTTCATGTAATTTCACCAAAGAGAAGTTATGTTTTAGCCTCTGCAGTATGACCGACCACAGCTACATATACCGTAACAGATTAGCATATGGTTGCATTATTTGAACTATTTTCTTTAAAATGTGTGATTTTCATGTAATTTGATCAAAGAGAAGTAACAATTTTATCCTCTGCAAAATTACCGACCCCAGCTATGTTTCGTGGTTACCGCTAGCCTGCCATCTATGTTCTGCGAATGCAGATCATCACTGAGCGTTAGAGTTACCAGATTGGCGTTTTTAATGCCCAATTTTGTATTTTTGGAATGTTTTTACTGTGTTTGGCAGGAAAATTTGTTGGGTGGCATTTTTGAGAATTTGGCATTTTTGGGGGGCGTTTTTAAATACCCGGTCATGATTAGAGATCACTCTTTTACTTGTATCAAGAATTAAATGATGATGTATATGAATTATATAAATTTATCTTGGTTATATCATGTGGGAAATGTTGTAAAGATTTTGTGCCTAGCCAAAGGATGTTTCAGCTCTTCTTTAGTGAAAATATGTAATAACGCAGTAGTGCACCAAACATTTCTAAATCTGATGATGCTTTTGATTATATTTAGACACAATAGAAAAGTCACAAATGTATTTTCTATTTATGTATATCAGAGTCTCTAGGAGGTTGTTTAATAAACTGGTTTAATTTATTGTAGAGGATACTAAAAAGTTTACTTAGGAACTTAAACGTAATGTATGGAGTAATACATTTTATTTTAGTTATTGGTATTTTTTCTTTCTCACGTAATACGGAGTATAATATATTTTATTTTGGAAGTTCATATCTTTCTTTCCTTTTCACACAGTCTTGAAGTAGATTTATTTCAGAGGATGGTGGTTTATTACAGTACCACTAGAATTAAATGATGATGTACATGAATGATATAAATTGATCTTGGTCATATCATGTGACATTGTTTTATATTGGCTAGTCAACAGTAGAAAAATATTTTATATTGTAATTGTAGTTATACACATTATCCTTAACTACTTGATCTTGGTTATATCATGTGGTATTGTATTATATTGGCTAGTCAACAATAAAAACTATTTTTCATATTGTAATTGTAGTTATATACATTATTTTTAACTACACATGTAAAACCAAAATACAAAAAAAAAATCTTAGAAAATGTAATGGTTGGCATTTTTGGGGTATGTTTTAAAAACGTTTTGTCAGAATTTGGCATTTTTCCTGGTAGAAAACCTGGCAACCCTGCTGAGCATGGTTGATGAAGTTGGCCAAAAACATAATACTTGTAGAATTTCTTGTGAGGTTCGAACATGTGGGGCATATTTGCATACTAACTTGAATAAAGGTAGAGTGAATTTTTTTTTTAAACTGTTGTTGTTTATTTCTTTACAATACAAAGATTACATAAATATTGCATACAATTAAATACAAAATTTTCATTAAATTTTATTTAAAATACGCTATACAAAATTTATAAGCTATGAAATATGATATTGCGTACATTGTATTACGCAAAGTAGACCACTTGAAAAAAGAAACTAACGAAGCAGAGCGCTTTCGTATATTACATATTCAATGCAAAAAGTACATAGTTGAATAGAAATACATATTTCATATATACATAAAAAAGGAATACAAAAACTCCATTAAATATTGACACAACTTCGCCGTGTTCCATCATGCCAACCAAGAACACCACAGAATGGACTGGGATAACGCACCAATTATATTCAAATCCCATTGTAGCTTTCAAAGTGGTACCATCGCAAATGCCAAGATATTCCGCAAACTACGTTCCAAGAACTCGGTGAGATGTCCCTTGGTTACTGGTGCAACTCTTGCGTAACGAACGGGTGCTTCGAGGATAAACTGTTTTTTTTTTTTTTTTTATAACCATAGTAGTTTGTTGCAGGAAGCGCAAAAAGGGAACAATTTTTTTTGCGTAATACACCAAGTACATCAACACCTATAACCTTAGGCAAGTTTGAAGCTCATCTGGAACCTGATACGAATGCCGTTGCGGTCCTTGACAAGTGTGGTGGTGTGAAGAACCGAACGATTCATGTAACCGGGGATGGAATTGCCAGTTCAACTCTTTTTCGGTAGCACAGTGCGGGAATTAGCACCTAGCCACGAATTTACGAGTGCGGACAACAATCTATAGAGGCAAGAACAACGACTCTACGTGGGATGTTCTGTGCCCTCTGTTCCCGAACGCGACGCTCCTTCTGTGCACCCGCCACTTGGTGGAAAATGCAAAACGTCATCTAAATGCTGAGTCCACGGAACAATCAAGGAAAAATGAAACTGTGAATGAGAGGTCTCATATGATGCGTCTAAAATTCGATAAGGATTTACTGAAGTTCACAGAGTACTTTAGTGAGAAACTGGTTCCCTCGTTGCGTTCTCGTGTGTTTCAACCTCAACGAAATTATAATCTTCAATTCAAATGGACCAATAACAACTGTGAAAGTATGAACCACGCTCTCACCTTCCACCCACTAGGGCACGACAACTCTCCCACTGGGGTGCTGGGGTGTAGGACAGTTGCTCACCGGAGAAGTGACAAATAGGACATTTGCTCACCAAAGGATTATCTTTTACTTCTCTTGAACTTATATTGTATCATATATACAACAATAATGCAGAAACAACATCCAAACTTTTAGTTTTTAATTCATTATAAAATTCAATACCAATTTCTTCCATCAATATATAGTAATGATATTCTACTGGTCCAGTCTAATGGTGTGGCTAACTATTCGTATGTATCTCTGTCATTTAATAAGTCGAAATTTTTACTTTCATAGTCTGAATTGACTCCTAACCTTAACACTTCTAGTTCATGAACTAGAAGTGTTAGGGTAATTAGTCAATGAAACAAACTAAAAACAATGCATTAGATTATATTGTAGAGTTTGATAAGTTCTTGGCCTCTAACAATTATGGTAAAGATTTACTTTATCTGTGCCAGGGGTATGCTGCAGGATGTCAGTGTCTTCCTGACTTTCTAAATGCAGTTGGCCACACCATTAGACTGGACTTGTAAACCACTAAGGACAATAAACCCACTTCAGTACTGCACCAGTTGTAAAACTGGAATCACTATATATTGATGGAAGAAATTGGTATTGTGTTTTATAATTAATTAATAACTAAAATATGAAAGTTTGTATATTGTTTGTGTATTATTGCTGTAATAAATTTCAATATAACAAAAAATCCTGTAATATTGCTGTAATAAACTTCAATATAACTGAAAATCCTGTATACTATGTTATTAGGTTTGTATATTGTTTGTATATTATTGCTGTAATAAACTTCAATATAACTAAAATAATCATTTGGTGAGCAAATGTCCTATTTATCACTTGTTCGGTGAGCAATGGTCCGGTGAGCAATTGTCCGTACCCGGGGGTGCTGTTACTCGCATTGTATATTAATGTATATATCCATGTACATAATTTATACAATAAACCTTTGTTAATTGATTAACCATTGTCACATTTAGTATTCGGACATTTAGTCTTCTGACATTTATGTCTTCGGACATTTATGTCTTCGGACAATTGGTCTTCCTTTGCAAAATAACTGGTCTTCGGGCATTTAGTCTTCTGGACAATTAGTCCTCATCTTCAAGTTATAATAGGATAATCAGCTTAAAATATCTGTATTAAGAAAAAAAGATAGATTGAAATTCATTTATATATATTTATTTATTATTTATAGACATATGATATGCATTATTTTCAATACAATGTAATACAATAATTCAAGAACGATTGAAATTTATGTATAAATAATTCTTTACTATGTATAGACACATATGATATACATTTTTCAATACAATGTAATTTAATCATTCACTTTATTAAGTTTACAATTATGTAAGACGAGTAGAATTACCGGTATTTGTCAACGTTCTAGCACAGATATCATCATGAGAAACACAGTTTATTGAAACTTTTAGTTCATGATCGCATACTTCTTCCAACACGACGAAGGAAATCATTGACATCTGATATGCCATCGCGATGCTGCTCGCAAAGTATTTAGTTTATTCTGAAGCTGGACATGTTTACGCTTAACTCGTTTCTTTGTTAACTTAAAATTTAGAACACCAAAATGCCATTATTATTTTTTGAGCACCAACATAACTACTTTGGTCATTCTTTATTTACTTTTATTTATTTATTTATGGATGAATGAACATAAAAAAATCCTTTTGGTGCCAAATAAGTCGCTTAACGCACGAAACCTGTTTATTATCTAACTATACCTTTGCATTTATTTATGTATTCTATTTGTTATCTACATTCTTATAGTTTTTATTTATTCATTTTTATTATTATGATTTTTTTCTCGCATCCGACCTAGATATGGGCCAAAAGGTCTCCTGTCGGCATGCTCCGCCTTTGTAATCCTTTGTAATCTCGCAACAATTATCGAACACGAGGCCCGAGTGCGCCTAAACGCGTGAGACCGGGACATAATCCTGCCAGAGCGAGATTCCTCAAGAAGGGGGAAGTCTCGGATAGCAGTACTTTCGGTAATTGCGGTGTGGTTAGCCCGTCAATCAGAGATAGGGACTAGGGTAAATGACAGGGCGTAATCGATGTGATGAGCAATCGAGCGTGAATGTTCTCCATTCAGAATCTATCATATCTCTGCGGATAAAAACGTAACTTCTCTTTGATCATATTACATGGAAATTACACCTTTTAAAGAAAATAATTCAACTACATGCAGTCTATTACACTAAAAACACAATAGTGTTTCTAAATAGAGTGAAGTTTGATCCATACCACCCAGGCACGGATCCAGGATTGTTATGGGGAGGGGGGGCGATAAGCGATAACAGATACTTGAAACACGCCGAGAAACACCCCCAAGAATATAACAAATCTTAAATTCAAACTTGCCCAAGGTTATAGGTGTTGATGTACTTGGTGTATTGTGCAAAAATATTTGTTCCCTTTTTGCGCTTCCTGCAACAAACTACTATGGTTATACAAAAAAGCAACAGTTTATCCTCGAAGCACCCGTTCGTTACGCAAGAGTTGTACCAGTAACCAAGGGACATCTCACCGAGTTCTTGGAACGTAGTTTGCGGAATATCTTGGCATTTGCGTTGGTACCACTTTGAAAGCTACAATGGGATTTGAATATAATTGGTGCGTTATCCCAGTCCATTCTGTGGTCTTCTTGGTTGGCATGATGGAACACGGCGAAGTTGACGTCAATATTTAATGGAGTTTTTGTATTCCTTTTTCATGTATATACAAAATATGTATTTCTATTCAACTATGTACTTTTTGCATTGAATATGTAATGTACGAAAGCGCTCTGCTTCGTTAGTTTCTTTTTTCAAGTGGTCTACTTTGCATAATACCATGTATGCAATGTCATATTTCATAGCCTATAAATTTTGTATAGCGCATTTCAAATAAAATTTAATGAATTTTTTTTTCTAATTGTATACAATATTTATGCAATCTTTGTATTATAAAGAAATAAACAACAATAGTTTAAAAAAAATCACTCTACATTTATTCAAGTTAGTATGCAAATATGCCCCACATGTTCGAACCTCACAAGAAATTCTAAAAGTGTTGTGTTTTTGGCCAACTCCATCAACCACGCTCAGCAGGGTTGCCAGGTTTTCTACGAGGAAAAATGCCAACTTCTGACAAAATGCTGCCCAAAACTGCCAAATTGTTTTTAAAACATGCCCCAAAAATGCCAACCATTACATTTTCTAAGATTTTTTTTTGCATTTTGGTTTTACATGTGTAGTTAAAGATAATGTGTATAACTACAATTACAACATGAAAACTATTTTTTTACGGTTGACTAGCCAATATAAAACGATACCACATGATATAACCAAGATCAAGTAGTTAAAAATAATGTGTATAACTACAATTACAATATAAAAATAATTTCTACTGTTGACTAGCCAATATAAAACAATGTCACATGATATAACCAAGATCAATTTATATCACTCATGTACACCATCATTTAATTCTAGTGGTACTGTAATAAACCACCATCCTCTGAAATAAATCTACTTTCAAGACTGTGTATGAAAAGGAAAGAAAGATATGAACTTCCAAAATAAAATATATTATACTCCGTATTATGTGAGAAAGAAAAAATATTAATAACTAAAATATAATGTATTACTCCATACATTACGTTTAAGTTCCAAAGTAAATTTTTTAATACCCTCTACAATAAATTAAACCAGTTTATTAAACAACCTCCTAGAGACTGACATACATGAATAAAAAATACATGTGACTTTTCTATTGTGTCTAAATATAATCAAAAGCATCATCAGATTTAGAAATGTTTGATGCACTACTCCGTTCTTACATATTTTCACTAAAGAAGAGCTGAAACATCCTTTGGCTAGGCACAAAATCTTTGCAACATTTCCCGCATGATATAACATTTCCCGCATGATATAACCAAGATAAATTTATATCATTCATATACATTGTAGTGACGCAGCCACAGGCGGTCACACACTTCCCATAGTTGGCAAGAGGTGAATATGAGCTAGCCAATCAGGAGCCAGCAAATGGTTCTCGAGCGGCTAGCGACCTCTCTTGCCAACTACGCTGAGCCGCGAGCGACCCTTAAATAGGGCAGCGGCGGCTAGTCAGGACAGTCCTTGCCCCCACTCCTTAAATAGGGCAGCGGCGGCTAGTCAGGACAGTCCTTGCCCCCACTCTGTACAATCTATATACGAATGACCTGCCAGAGCCGGCTTATCCTCGCAACCAGGCTCTAACTCTCTCGTATGCGGACGACACTAACCACATAAGCAGACACAAAACGCTGCAGGGAGCGTTACACGTAATGCAAAACATCCTAGACGGGGCACACGCGTGGGAGCAACAGTGGCGCATAAAGACCAACGCGTCGAAATGCAATGCTGTACACTTCCGCTGCAAACGAACCAACAGAACAATCACAAACACTCCTCTTAAAATAAACAACACAAACATCCCAGCGAAGGACCATACCCGTGTGCTGGGTAGCACACTTGATAGTGGCCTTACCTGGACCCCACACTTCCGCAAGCAGGGAGCGAAGGCTAGGGCTGTGCTGGGTAGGCTCAGACGCTTCAAAACTGCAACACTGAGAACCAAACGTCGATTGTACCTAGCCCTCGTCAGACCGATTCTGTGCCAGTCCCCGGGACTAAGCCAGCTGACATGTGCCACCAATAACTACGAGCATCAGAAGGTTCAGAATGCCGCTGTCCAGTTCATCACGGGCTCGCGATGGAGCGACTTCAGAACCTCTGAGTCTCTACACCAAATCTCCAACATCCGTCCACTCAACCAACACAAACACAAACTTCACTCAAGACACCTAGAAAAACTGCACGCCAAACACAAACATCTGATACAACATATTACACCTAGACCACACCGTACAGACTATCTGTCAGCTGCGCCCGTCCCACGTGCGGTGTACACGATAAAACGTGTATAACCGCACCAACAAGTAACACACCCCTTCACCAGCTTGACTGGTGATAATGTAATAATAATAATGGTAATGGTAGTAATAATGATAATAATAATAATAATATCGTTACTCAAACCTGACCTGGGGTAAAACAGGAATCCTCATGCCTTACCTGGGGCTAATCAGGAACGCCCTCTAAACGCGGGAAGTGAAATCTACTCACTAACCGTAAATTACACACACACACACCTCTCACGAACATAGCCGCATCCCACGCACAAACATATACACTTCCTTTTCCTTCGACTAAAATTCGCTTCCTTTCTCACTTTCTCTTATACTACATCTTCTCATTTCAGTTTACCTCCCACTAAAGATTTTTCCGTTTTTCCCCCTTTCTCTACTACTACGCCTCCTACCATTTTCTCAACTTTCGTTGGTGATCCTAACCCCGTTGGTAACCCCGTTGGTAATCCCAACCTCCTAACCTCCGGCGTCGGGCGCTTCCCTCCAAGCTCCTGGTCAAGTCCTCCTTTGCCATGACAACAATCTAGCCCCTAATTGCTCGCGATTCGCCCGGTGGCAATAGCCCTCTTTTATACACTACTATCTTTTCATTTTCTAACAGACGTTCTTCCCCTCCCACAAAACCCGATCCCGCGCAAGCGAGGTGGTCTTTTCTTGAATTCCAGAATTCCAGACAGAATGGTAATAGCCACGGCAGCAGCAACAACATCTCGTCCAGTCTTGTAGCAGTTCCATCGAGCCTCGCCGTCATCAGCCGCCACCGCCTCTGACGTTAGGCTCACCGTCCAGCTACGACTGATCAAATCCACTAACCAGTGGCTATTACTTGTGGTTTTACCAAAGAGATTAGAATAAGAGACCAAAGTGAATTTCATTTTCCCTGGCTTGTTCGAACCAAACCACTACAAATTGGTGACCCCGGTGAAAGACAACCAGGATTATGGAAAATTCACAAGTGAAACTTCCCAGTTTCTCCCGTGACTTGGAGAGCTGGCTACTTCACACAGAAGCCTATTTAGCCACTCAAGGTGACGTTCTAGACCACCAAGCCTTCGGCGCGTACATCGCCGCTCTACCAACGGACGTCATCGCCCTTGTCCGTAACGCCGTCTCTTCTCCTCCGGAAGAAGGCAAGTGTGCCGCCCTCAAGACTGCCTTACGGAAGCTATGCGCCAGGCCTGACGACCAGCTCTACCGAGATATCCAGCAGAGCGAACTCGGCGACACCACCCCCTCACAGCTATACACCCGTATGGCCAACCTCAACACCCGTGCAAAGGTGGCATTGCCCAAGGAACTCCTCCGCTCCATTCACCTCTCCAAGATGCCGGACGCCCTCCACTTACACCTGGAAGCTTTAGCCGGCGATAAGGACGACGAACAATACTGCGAAATAGCAGATGGTTGTTCCAGCGACATACCTCGGTACACAAACCAGTGCATAGTGTTCGTGCAAAGTGTAGTGACAACCCAGGTGTTACCGACCATAGTGCTGTGAGTGAAAACATTTCCATGTCATATAGTGCCAGTGACCAAAGTATGCAGCAACTACGGCAGGAAGTCGCCGACATGAAGACCTTGCTCAACCAGTTGCTTGCCGAGAAGGGAACCCCCCCTCAACCACCACCTAGCCCCGCTCCACGACAGGATACTGCCTCCTGTTGGTACCATACCCGCTTCGGAGCCAAGGCGCTCAGATGCACACAACCATGCAGCTGGTCGCAGGGAAACGCCAAACGCGGGGGTCGGTAAGCACTCCTACCCCCGCTAACCATACTCACACCCTCCTCTCAGTGCGTGATCGCCACTCTGGCCTCTCTTTCCTGGTAGACACGGGCTCAGCCGTCAGCATCATACCCCCGACGGAAGAACCCAACCACGGTACACGGTGGCCATCCTACGACCTGCTTGCAGCCAACGGTACGCCCATTGCAACGTACGGCAGCCACCACAGCGTCCTGGACCTCCACGATGTCAAGTTCCCTTGGACATTCGTCATAGCAGCGGTCCAGCACCCCATTCTTGGCTACGACTTCCTCCACCATTACAATATGGTAGTAAACGCCAAGGATAACTGCTTGTACCACGGCACGACAAGCATACCGGGAACCACCACTAACGCCAAATCCCACCAGATATCGTCCCTCCAGTCCGCTGGCGATTATGTACGCATCCTGCAGGAGTTTCCCCAGCTAATATCGCCAGACAAGACCAACACCACCACCACCCCTCACAACATCATGCACCACATCCAGACATCTGGACCGACAGTACACAGCAAGCCTCGACGACTTCCCCCAGAGAAGTTGGCCGCTGCCAAACAGGAGTTCCAAGAACTCCTAGACCAGGACATCATCCAACCATCGGAGAGTGCTTGGGCATCACCACTCCACATGGTTCCCAAGCCACCCCCACCGCCCAACCAATGGCGGGCTTGCGGTGACTACCGTCAACTTAACCGCATCACGAAGCCCGACCGCTACCCCATCCCTCACGCTCAAGACTTCCACTTCAAGCTTCACGGGAAGCAGGTCTTCTCCAAAATTGACCTGGTCAGGGCGTTTCATCAAATCCCTGTAGCGCCGGAAGACGTCCAGAAGACAGCCATAGCCACTCCGTTCGGCCTCTTCGAGTGGAAGATGATGGCCTTTGGCCTCCGGAATGCCGCCCAGACGTTCCAGAGGTTCATAGACCATGCCCTCAGAGACTTCGACTTCATCACCGTTTACATCGACGACATCCTCGTAGCCTCCGATACCCACGACCAACACCGCCAACACCTCCGCCTCCTCTTCCGCCGCCTCCAAGATTATGGCCTCCGGGTACATCCGTCCAAGTGTCTCCTCGGAGTTTTATCTCTCGACTTCCTCGGACACCGCATCTCAACAGCAGGTCTGTATCCTCTCCCTCAGAAAGTAGACACAATCCAAGATTTCCCACAGCCAACAACCATCAAGATGCTCCGACGATTCCTAGGAATCGTCAATTATTACCACAGATTCATCCCCAACGCAGCTGCAAAACTCGCTCCCTTGAACGACCTCACCAAGAACCATTCCAAGCGGTCGGTCAAACCTGTGAGATGGTCTTCCGAAGCGACCCAGGCATTCGAACAAGCCAAGGCAGCAATCGCTGAAGCCGCCCGCTTGTCCTACCCAGTAGCTCACGCACCCACATTCCTTACCACTGATGCCTCCTCCACAGCAATTGGCGCCGTCCTCCAACAGAAGATCAACGGCCAGCTCCAGCCTATCGCCTTTTTCTCCAAACGTCTGGACCCTCCTCAAATTCGCTACAGCGCCTTTGACAGGGAACTGCTAGCCATAGTCTCGGCTGTCAAGCACTTCCTTTACTTCCTGGAAGGCCGGCCTTTCGTTATCCTTACAGACCACAAGCCACTCGCCCATGCCCTAGACAGAGTCTCCGACCATCACTCCCCAAGAGTCTCCCGGCAGCTGTCCTTCCTCTCCCAATTTGATACTCGCATTGAATACATCAAGGGAGAGGATAACCAGGTAGCCGATGCCTTGTCTAGAATCACCTCCAGCATCCTCCCTAACCACAACATAGACTACACACGCATCGCCGCATCTCAGAACAACGACGGTGAACTCCGCCTCCTACGTATGCACGACACCTCGTCCCTACAGCTAAGACAGCTTCCCAACAACCCCGTACCATTGTGGTGTGACATCTCCACAGGCAAACCCCGTCCGTACATCCCCGCCTGTCACCGTAAGGACGTCTTCTCCTCCTTCCATGACCACAGTCATCCGGGCATCCGCGCGACACAACGCCTCATCACGGATCGAGTCGTCTGGCCAGGCATCAACAAGGATGTCAGACAATGGACCCGGACCTACCTCCCCTGCCAGACGGCCAAGGTTACGCGCCACGTCCACGCACCACTCCAGCGTTTTCCTGCACCAACGGCACGTTTCCAGTCAGTTCATGTGGACATTGTGGGCCCCCTTCCGCCTTCTCGCGGCATGCGTTACCTCCTTACGTGTATCGACAGGTACACCAGGTGGCCAGAAGCGATCCCCCTTCCGGATATATCCGCCGAGACGACCGCCCGTGCTTTCCTCTCTGGATGGGTATCCAGATTCGGCGCACCTCACATCATTGTCACCGATAGGGGCTCCCAGTTCGAATCTGACCTATGGTCCAGCCTCCTCAAGTTCCTTGGCACCAAACGTAACCGGACCACCGCTTACCACCCCCAAGCCAATGGACTCGTGGAACGGTTCCACCGCCAACTGAAGGAGTCGCTGAAGGCACAACCCTCATGCGACTGGGTCGACGCCCTTCCCCTGGTGCTTCTCACGATCCGCGTCACACCTAAGGTCGACAATGACATTTCCCCATCGCAGCTACTTTACGCTGAGAACCTTCGCCTCCCTGGGGAAATTGCCACGCCTGCCGTCGGCGATCCGGATCGTCACGCCCTCCTCCAACTCATCAAGGACACATTCGCCAACACCCGTCCAACACCCCCTCGTCCACCACAACCACAGCCGGAGCACCTTCCCCCGGCCCTGTCTACAAGTGACCACGTCTTCGTCAGGAAAGACTCCACACGAGCTCCTCTTCAGCGCCCATACGACGGCCCCTTCCGAGTCCTCAGCAGATCACCAAAGTACTTCGTGATCAACCGAGGTGCCAAACCGGATAGCGTCTCCATCGACAGGCTCAAGCCGGCCCATCTCCCCATCAATCCCCCTACCAAACCTCCAGGGCCACTACAATACCTCTTACAGCATGGTCCTAACCCCATCCTCACCACCGAACCAAGTCATTCCTCACCCCCCGAAACACTCTCCCTTCCAAACCAACACTCCCCTCCAGGGCCACTACAATACATCTTACAACATGGTCCTAACCCCATCCTCACCACCGAACCAAGTCATTCCTCACCCCCCGAAACACTCTCCCTTCCAAACCAACACTCCCCTCCTGCCCCTGACTCTTCACCATACACAGATCACACGCACACGACAGCGAACCCTTCTCCTTCTCCCACCCCGCAACCACATCCTTCTACAACTGTTCCCGGCACCCCGCAAGATCCTCCCCACCCTACGCCCCCACTCTACCATGCAATGCAACAATTCTCACCCAACCTTATGTCTCCACAGCTCCATACTCAACCGACCCCACCTCGCCAGGCATCTGACTTCGACCACACCACCCTGCATTCGAGCCCCCCTCCATCAAGGCCCTCCTCGCCAGACATGCCCCCTGATGGAATGACCACACGTTTTGGGCGAGTGATACGAAGGCCACACCGATTCAACCACGTCGCGCGCGTCGCTCCCTATCTCCCTCGACGCCCGCTCTCGAAGAGAGGGGGAGTGGTGTAGTGACGCAGCCACAGGCGGTCACACACTTCCCATAGTTGGCAAGAGGTGAATATGAGCTAGCCAATCAGGAGCCAGCAAATGGTTCTCGAGCGGCTAGCGACCTCTCTTGCCAACTACGCTGAGCCGCGAGCGACCCTTAAATAGGGCAGCGGCGGCTAGTCAGGACAGAATGGTAATAGCCACGGCAGCAGCAACAACATCTCGTCCAGTCTTGTAGCAGTTCCATCGAGCCTCGCCGTCATCAGCCGCCACCGCCTCTGACGTTAGGCTCACCGTCCAGCTACGACTGATCAAATCCACTAACCAGTGGCTATTACTTGTGGTTTTACCAAAGAGATTAGAATAAGAGACCAAAGTGAATTTCATTTTCCCTGGCTTGTTCGAACCAAACTACTACAACATCATCATTTAATTCTTGATATAAGTAAAAGAATGATCTCTAATCACGACCGGGTATTTAAAAACGCCCCCCAAAAATGCCACCCAACAAATTTTCCTGCCAAACACGGTAAAAACATTCCAAAAATACAAAATTGGGCATTAAAAACGCCAATCTGGTAACTCTGACGCTCAGTGATGATCTGCATTCGCAGTACATAGATGACAGGCTAGCGGTAACTACGAATCGTAGCTGGGGTCGGTAATTTTGCAGAGGATAAAAACGTTACTTCTCTTTGATGAAATTACATGAAAATCACACATTTTAAAGAAAATAGCTCAAATAATGCAACCATATGCTAATCTGTTACGGTATATGTAGCTGTGGTCGGTCATACTGCAGAGACTAAAACATAACTTCTCTTTGGTGAAATTACATGAAAATCACAAATTTTAAAGAAAAAAGTTTAAATAATTCAACTATATGCAACCATACATATATAGAAATGTGCATTTGAGCAAAACCCGTCCTTGTTTGGGTTTTGTTGTATTGTTCGGCTTTTCTCGGTTTTCTCGGCAATTAGTGAGACCGTGTTTGATTTACCAAGGGACTAGGGTAGGTTAGGTTTGGTCAGGTCAGGTCTCACAACTACAATCAATTCATACCCATATGATTGGCAAGTTCTTATCATTATGAGTATTTTGAGCCTTAAATATAATATTAATATTTTAATCAATATTAATATCAGTAGCAGTTTAAAAGAATAAATTATGACTGGGAAGCATTCTTATATTTATGAATTTATTTCATTTGTTTGCTTCCGTTGTTTTTACGTTCTTATTGGGAAATGAGACTCCATCTTGTCTTTCTCTGTACAAAAGTCAAGAATATATGAAGTTCACTTTGAATTCAGTGTGCAGATTGTAACATTTTTGTGAGTAAAATATCTAGACTTTGCAAAAGCTTTTGATACCGTCCCCCACCAAAGAATACTTGATAAATTAGCTTCACACAGAATAAGTGGTAGCCTATTAAGTTGGACTAGTAATTGTTTGAACAATCAAAAACCTAGTTGTTCTAAATGCCAAAACTTGTAAATGGAAAAAGGTTACAAGTGGACTTCCACAGGGTTCCGTTCTTGGGCACCTATTCATAGTATATGTAAATGATATATACTACGGGCTGAAACCTATTGTCTCCAGATTTGCTGATGATACAAAAATGTGCAAAAAGACAAATGATTACTATAACCAATTAGATATTCAAGAAGATTTTGATAAACTACAGCAATAGTCTGAAAAGTGGCTATAAAATTTAACAAATAAATGCAAGGTTATGCACATGGGTAAAAATAACAGTAAATACGATTACAAGTTATTTGGAAATTCATTAACAAAAGTGGATAGTGAAAAGGATCTTGGCGTAATTATCAGTAACGATCTCAAATCATCTTGGCAGTGTATTTCAACCTCTGAGAAAGCAAATAAGATTCTAGGAATGATTGTGGAATCTTTTGACTTCAAAAGTTCATCTCTCATTAACAAACTATATAAATCATTAGATTGTCCACATTTTGAATATGCTGTTTCTGTATGGTCACCAAATCTCATTAAAGACATTGGCAGATTGAGAAAAAATACAATGGTGAGCCACAAAACTGATTCTAAGTATAAAAGATAAATTGTATGAAAATTGACTAAACTATATGAATTTGTTTTCCCTAAAGAAGCATAGACTCGGGTGACTTGATACAGGTCTTCAAGATTCTAAAGGAAATTGGCAACATCAAAAGTGACAAAATTCTCACAGAATGAGAATCTGACAAGTCAGTAAATAGATTTAATTCGGAAGTGGATAGAAACAATTCCAAGCATATAGTTAATGAATGGAATGAACTTCCTGCAGAGGCAGTGCAATGTACTTCAGTTTGAAGCTTTAAAACATTTTTCTCTACACGGCTTTCTCAGAATGCTTCGTTCAGTGTTACGTAAAGCTGTAGTAACATGCTGCAACTGCTTGTATCCCCGAAGTGTGCACATCATACTGTTTATAAAATTATTATTCTGTATCTGATTATTATACATGTCTTTTAAATTATACAGTATGTTTCAAATATTATATTACATACAAAGATTACTGTTGTATTGTTAAATATATTTATATATAGATTTATTTGCATACTTTGTTCAAAGCTTTAATTATTCTCGATGTATTATGTATATAATTGCCGTCGATCTCCATTTTTCATTGAATACAAAAGCAAGCATAGGAAACATGCTAATATTCTACACCTACGATTACAGTAAACAATTAAAAGGTTTAGGATTTTTTAGTATTAAGTTAGCCCTAACTAATACACTCACACATGCACACCATTTTCGTGGAAATATCGCTCATGGTGACGGAATCTAGCGAGAGTTGGCAACTGGCGTGGATAATGTGGACGGTTTTCTACACAGTGTGGAAAAATATTTCCACATTTTCTATCTGCTTTGGGGCCTCTAGTTTATTGTATGCAAAGTTATGTTTAGTTAATGTTATACGTAAATTGGATTGCTGATAACCCAATTTTCCATTAAATACCTATATCTATAAACTAACAGTCGTAAAAATGCAATGATACAAGAGAAGGGTATACGTAAAATGGATTGCTGATAACTCAACTTTCCATTAAATACCTATATCTATAAACTAAGTCGTAAAATTGCAATGATACAAGAGAAGGGTGTTATACGTAAAATGGATTGCTGATAACCAAAATTTCCATTAAATACCTATTTACACTAACAGTCGTAAAATTGCAGTGATACAAGAGAAGGATGTTATACGTAAGATGGATTGCTGATAACCAATATTTCCATTAAAAACCTATTTACACTAACAGTCGTAAAATTGTAATGATACAAGAGAAGGGTGCTTAGCAGAGGAAGGTAACATGGTCAAGGTGTAAGTTTGTGAGGTCCAGTTATTCAGCTGAAAAGGAGCAGTGTAACAACACGATGTCCAGCAGGGGGATCCCCCCCGTCCTCGTAGAGGGGTGGTATTAGCGACCATTCTACTCGCATCCTTCATCGCCGAGCATAACCTTCCATTCAGTACAGCTGACCACTTAGTTGAATTAATGAAGATGAACTTTTCCGCCTATGTTAATTTCTATCACCAAAAAATGTTTTAGATATAAACACAAGAACAGCCCTACCTTCTCTCACAAATTTAGTTCAAGCAGTACCTCGCATTTACGATTTTGATGTCCAAATTCTAGACAATGAATGGAGGAACCTAGATTCCGCAACTTTGCCGCAAGACTTGGTACCTGACTGTAATATTTTAGAGTTCTATGAAAAACTAGGGAAAGTAACAGACGACGATGGCACACATCATTTTCAGTATCTGTGTTCCTTTATAATGCAGGTCTTGTCTCTACCAACTTCAAATGCTGATGCTGAGAGACTATTCTCAAAGTTGTCATTAATGAAAACAAAGACTAGGAACAGGATGCAGCTACCATCGACAAATGCACTAATTTTAGTGTCAGAGGCTGTCAGGGAGAAAGGTACTTGTGTGAGCTTTAAGCCATCTCAGTTAATGATAAACTCCATACATTAACCATGTAATTGCATTCTCTCTCTCTCTCTCTCTCTCTCTATGAGAAAGTATATGTTCTTGTACTTTATAGTATAGATATATGCGTACATTTTCATCCCTCAAAAAGTATGTTCTAATACTTTGAGTATAAATATGTTGTGTGTATAATGTTTGTTGATTTGTGACTTGTGTATGTCCACTTGTGATTCCACCATCAGAAATCAAGTGTGTATTGTTTCATGTATTATTACGTCACCTGCTTATAATATAAAGTCTGTATTTATAGCTTTCCCTGCGAATTTCTTTAAATCATTGGAGGCATAGTGTTGGAGCTACTTTGTGGTGATATTGCAGAAAACTTTCCTTTGTGTGTGTCACCGATCCCTCTATGTATTATCTATGTGTTTTCTTTCTCATCTAATGTTTACAGAACTCTGTTGGTGGCAATACTCCTATTCCACATTGTTGTGTGTGCCCGTTAAGCCGATAGAAATTCCGTCAATCACAAACATAGAATAGCTTAGTCACTGTTCAGTTTTCGATCAAAGAAAACGTGTGGAAAAGACAGGTGTGGTATTCCGGCACCGCTGATACACACCCCTTACCGCCTTCGTCTGGGGGACATGTGCTCTACTCTTATCGAAGCCGTAGGAAATACCTGCGAGCCGGAAGCCCGGCAGACTATCTATCTCTCTCTTCCTTCCGTTATTTATCTCTGTTCTTCCCCCTCTCCCTCCGTGGTGCCATAATATTATATTTGTGTAATGTTAGTGTAGTGCGGAGGCATTTCACCTCTCCCGTCAGGGAAGGTTTTGCTCTCACCACCGTCTCTCTACTACAAGGCAAAATTGCCATCAATTTCAGTCTTTACACGACCAAAATTCAGTCGAATTCCATCTACACACATTGGACAAAAGTACATTCGAATTCCATTTTTACACTAGGCAAAACTGTCGTCGATTTGTATCTTCACACTAGACAAAAAGGCCGTCGATTTCCTTCTTCACACAGGTCAAAAATGCCGTCGATTCCCATCTACACACTAGGCAAAAATACCGTCGGATTACATGTACACACTAGGCAAACTGCCGTCGATTACTATATTCACACTAGGCAAAAATACCGACGATTACTATATTCACACTAGGCAAAAATACCGTCGATTTTCTCCTTCACACAGGGCAAAAATGACGTCGACTTCCATCTACACACAAGGCAAAATACCGTTGATCTCCTTCACACTAGGCAAAATGCCGTCGATTTCCATCTTCACATTAGGCAAAATGCCGTCGATTTCCATCTTCACATTAGGCAAAATGCCATCGATTTTGGTTTTCTATGTCGATGTCTTCCACATTTGGCAGAAAAATAGTTTATATTTTTGTTTTATTCGCCATGACCATACACAAGGACCGAAAAATCTTCCCGCGCTCTGATGCCGACGATTTGACGTCACGTCGCATCAAAATCCATTATATTTTCTATATCATTTTTCTCTCCACGTGTTTTAAAATTTCTCAGAATGTTTCGTTCAACACAATTGTCAAAATTCATCGTCTTTTTTAAAACGTTTCTCTCCACATGTATTTAAAGATTTTCTCAGAATGTTTCGCTCAGAACACAATTGTCAAAATTCATCGTCTTTTCTATATTCTTTTTTTACATTTTTAAACATTTGTCTCTACACGGCTTTCTCAGAATGTTTCGTTCAGTGTTACGTAAGGCCACGTGCTGACCTGATAATTTCGCTCCCTGATACCATATCTTGATTTCCCTTTCACGTCGTCTTAAACTAGGCAAAAACACCGTCGAATTCCATCTTCACACTAGGCAAAAATACCGTCGATTTCCTCCTTCACACAGGGCAAAAATACCGTCGATTACCATGTACACACCAGGCAAAAATACCGTCGACTTCCATCTTCACACTAGACAAAAATGTCGTAGATTTCCTCCTTCACACAGGGCAAAACTGCCGTCGATTTCCATCTACACACTAGACAAAAATACCTTTGATTTCCATGTACACACTAGGCAAAACTGTCGTTGATTTTCAGCTTCACACTAGGCAAAAATACCTTTGATTTCCATGTACACACTAGGCAAAACTGCCGTCGATTTTCAGCTTCACACTAGGCAAAACTGCCGTTGATTTTCATCTTCACACTAAGCAAAAATACCTTTGATTTCCATGCTCACACTAGGCAAAACTGCCTTCGATTTTCAGCTTCACACTAGGCAAAACGGCCGTCGATTTTCATCTTCACACTAAGCAAAAATACCGTTGATTTTCATCTTCACACTAAGCAAAAATACCGTTGATTTTCATCTTCACAGTAAGCAAAAATACCGTCGATTTTCATCTTCACACTAGGCAAAACTGCCGTTGATTTTCATGTTCACACTAGACAAAAATGCCGTCGATTTTCATCACACTAGGCAAAACTGCAGTTGATTTTCATGTTCACACTAGACAAAAATGCCGTCGATTTCCATCTACACACTGGGCAAAAATACCGTTGATTTCCATATTCACACTAAGCAAAACTGCCGTCGATTTTCTCATTCACACAGGGCAAAAATACCGTTGATTTTCATCTTCACACTAGGCAAAATTACCGTTGATTTTCATCTTCACACTAAGCAAAAATACCGTCGATTTTCATCTTCACACTAGCCAAAACTGCCGTTGATTTTCATGTTCACACTAGACAAAAATGCCGTCGATTTTCATCTTCACACTAGGCAAAACTGCCGTTGATTTTCATGTTCACACTAGACAAAAATGCCGTCGATTTCCATCTACACAATGGGCAAAAATACCGTTGATTTCCATGTTCACACTAAACAAAACTGCCGTCGATTTTCTCCTTCACGCAGGGCAAAAATACCGTCGATTTTCATCTTCACACTAGGCAAAATTACCGTCGATTTTCATGTACACACTAGGCAAAAATGTCGTCGATTTCCATCTTCACACTAGGCAAAATGCCGTCGATTTTGGTTTTCTATGTCGACGTCTTGCTTCACATTTATTTTTTGTTTTATTCGCCATGACCCTACACAAGGACCGAAAAATTTTCCCGCGCTCTGATGCCGACGTTATGACGTCAAGTCGCATCAAAATCCATCATCTTTTTTTCCACGTGTTTAAAAATATTCTCAGAATGTTTCGTTCAACACAATTGTCAAAATTCATCGTCTCTTCTATATTTTTAAGACGTTTCTCTCTACATGTATCTAAGGATTTTCTCAGAATGTTTAGCTCAGTTTAATTAAGAACACAATTGTCAAAATTCATCGTCTTTTCTTCTTAAATTTTTTTTCTCTACACGGCTTTCTCAGAATGTTTCGTTCAGTGTTACGTAAGGTCACGTGCTGACCTGAAAATTTCCCTCCGTAAAACCATGACATCTTTACCTTTCATGTCGTCTTAAAATAGGCAAAAACACCGTCGATTTCCATCTTCACACTAGGCCAAAATACCGTCGATTTCCATCTTCACACAAGGTAAAAATGCCGTCGATTTCCTCCTTCACACAGGGCAAAAAGACGTCAAAAATGCCGTCGTTTTCCTCCTTTGATTTCCATCTACACACTAAGCAAAATTACCGTCGATTTTCATGTAAATCGACGGCAAAAATGCTGTCGATTTCCATCTTCACACTAGGCAAAATGCCGTCGATTTTGGTTTTATATGTCGATGTTTTCCTTCACATTTGGCAGAAAAATCGTTAATTTTTTGTTCTATTTGCGTCTTAAAAAAAAAAAAATAAATAAATAAAATAAAAAATCCCACATTGAGTTCCTTTAACGGGAAAGAAATACTGTAGTAATTTCCTCACATCGACTTAAATACAGTCGATATTTTCCCCCCAGAAAGCCCGTAAAGGTGTTTTTGTCCCTTGAGAATATAAATAATAATAATAATAATAATAAAAAAAATGAAAATACAAATATAATTGATAAAGACAAAATAAAGGAATTAATAAAAATTAAAACACATAAAACAATATGTAAATAAGTAGATAAATAAATAAAATGATAAAATGAAATAAACTTATTAAAACAAATTGCATTCATAAGATATACAGTATATGTACATCAATCAAAAACAAAAATATACAGAATATAGATCGAAATTAATATATATTAATATAGATAGATATTACTAACAAAAAAGTACATAGAAACTTTACGTTATCATTTGTTATTTATCATTTATTATTTCATTTATTAATTCTAAGAGACCAATGAGGAAGTGGGTAGAGTGGAGAATCTACTTCGACCTTTTTATCTAAATAAATGAATAAATAATTTGATAAATAGATAGATTAATAAATAAATAAAGATAATTAGAGAAATAAGTAAATAAATGAAATCGATAAATAAACAAATAGTATATGAATAAATTATAGATAAATAGACAATTAAAATATATATAATAAACATAAATAAATAAAATAAGTAAATAAACAAATAATAGATAAATAAATTATAAATAGAAAAACAAATAAATAAATAAGAATAAATAAATAATAAACATATGAATAAATGAAAAACAAACAAATAATAAAAAGTAAATAGATAAATACATGAATAACAGTATGTACTAAAATGCCTATTCCCCCTTGATATCAGGGGGGTAGCCGTGTCACTGCATATATACAAACATTCGTTGTCCCTTCCTTTCTTAGGTCATCCCCGTCTCCTGGCACATGGTTCAGGTTAGAGGTAATTTAGAACGATTGTAATAATAATGATAAAAACAGTGATAATGACAATAATGATAAATATAATAATAATAGCAATAGTAATAACAATAATGATAATAATGATAATAGTAATAATAATAATAATAATAATAATAATAATAATAATAATAATAATAATAATAATAATAATAATAATAATAATAATAATAATAATAATAATAATAATAATAATAACAATAATAATAATAATAGTAATAACAACAACAGCAACAACAATAATAACGATAATAATAATAATAACAATAATAATAACTGTAATAATGTAATCAATAATAAACAATAATAATTAGATAATTATACATTAACATCAATAACGATATCGTTAATGGCAACATAATGACAACAGCACAAAAGTGATAAATAATAGATAAATAAATAAATAAGAATAAATGAATAAATAAAATAGATTATTATAATAAAAATAACTATATATAATAAATAAATAAATAAACAAATATGGTCCACAAAGGCTTGTAATGTGTATAAAAAGGTCGACCCTTTAATTATAAAGGGTTCTTGAACAATTATTTAGATTTTTATCTTTTTGTCATATGGCAACACGACGATGTTGCCATAACGTCATTCATGGTTAGTGAGTCACTCTCATTGGCGAATCACGTGGTGACGTCATGAGATGTACATACACGCTTTGTGTGTTATACTACTCGCCAGTACTTGAGTACAGTTTCTCACGCACACGCGTACATACGTACACATACGTACACACACACACACACACAATTTTTTTTCTTCAATTATTGTGATATATATTTTCTTAATTTCTAAGGTCTACAATCTAGACTCTAAGTAGAATATAGGAATCGAACCTAGAGTGGAAATTAATCTAGAGAAAAAGTGTTTCGTACTTTGATACACAAAACACAGATAGGTAGATAAATAACAAGAGAAAGAGGTGATATAATAACATAATTATGATTTTTTTTTGGGGGGGGACAAAAGAAGCTAAGAAATTTGTGTGTGTGTGTGTGTGTATTCACCTTGGTCTTGGTCTTTTGGATCACGTGTTGGACTCGTGATCGACAGCTATTTCCCTCCCGGAAGAGAGCTCAGAGCTCGTATGACCGATCTATGGGTAATGCTATGACCTTTCACACACACATACACCCAACTCCCCGCCCACGAGAGTCAGAGTAACGACCCGAAGCACAGCGATACCGAAATAATTCCGGCCCTGGGCAGGATTCGAACTGGGCACTGCGAGCACCACCGTACTTCCCAGTCCAGCGCTCTACCAACTGCGCCACCGAGTCGTGTTTGTGTTTGTGTGTGTGTGTGTGTGTGTGTGTGTGTGTGTGTGTGTGTGTGTGTGTGTGTGTGTGTGTGTGTGTGTGTGTGTGTGTGTGTGTGTTCGTGTGTGTGTGTGTCACATCATCCTTCTTTTTCTTCTTCTTCCCACTCCCTCCTCTCTTCCTTTCCTCTTCCTTCTCCTCCATCCTCCCACTCCCTCCCGACGCAATTCCTCCCCCTCCTCCTCCTCCCTCCCACTCCCTTCCTCGTCCTCCTCCTCCTCCTCCACCCACTCCCTCCCAACTCTTTACAACAATAACAAGTGGTCATAAGCTTGCTTCTTCCTCCTCTTCTTCTTCCTCCTCCTTCTCCTCTTCCCCCTTCTCCTCCTCCTCCTCATCATCATCTTTCTCCTCGTCCTCCTCTTCCTTCTCCTCCTCTTCCTCCCCCTCCCCCTCTTCCCTCTCCTTCTCTCCCTCGTCCTCCTCATCTTCCTCCTCCTCCTTCTCCTTCTCCTTTTCCTCCTCATCATCTTCCTCCTCCTCCCCCTCTTCCTTCTTCTCTTCCTCGTCCCCCTCCTCTTTCTCCTCTTCCTCCTCCACTTCCTTTTCCTCGTCTTCCTTCTCTTCCTCCTCTTCCTGTTCCTCCTCGTAAAGGTTTCTGTCACACTTCTTCTTCTCATGTGTGTACATGATTGTACACATCAGCTTAAGAATACACACACATGCACACACTTACATACGTACACACATACACACACACACACACACGATGGCGCAGTTCTAGAGTTCCCGGTTACCACTACGGTGGTCCGGGTTCGAATCCCGCCCAGGGCTGAAATAATTTTAGTAACGCTGCGCTGCGAGTCGTTACTCCAAATCTCGTGGGAGGGGAGTTGTGTGTGTGTGTGTGTGTGTGTGTGTGTGTGTGTGTAAGGTCACAGCATTACCCATAGATCGGTCATACGAGCTCTGAGCTCTCTTGCAGAAGAGTAGTAGCTGTCGATCACGAGTCCAACACGTTATTCAAGACCATTGTGAATCACACATACACACAGTGAGCAAGTGTGTATGTGCATAAGAATTACATGACACACAAATGTGCACTTTCTGCATACATACATACATACATACATACATACATACATACATACACAATAAATACACATACACATGAAAATGCACATAGAAGAAAACTTTACATACGTACAATGTAAAGCTTTCATACACATACATGCAAGACACATACATACATACAAAACGTATACATACTGTGTGTGTGTGTGTGTGTGTGTGTGTGTGTGTGTGTGTCGATTCCAAGGACAAGTAACCAACCCACCAAGGGAAACAAGAAACGCACACACACACACACACACACACACACACACACACACACACACACACACACACACACACACACACACACACACACACACACACACACACACACACACACACACACACACACACACACACACACACACACACACACACACACACACACACACACACACACACAAGGTATAGTGGTTAGCTTTCACGGTTGACCACTCAGGTCTTTTTTAAACTCTTAAAAGCTGTTACCGTACCCCTTAGGCAAAGGCGATGGTATGTGAATGCGTGTGTGTGTGTGTGTGTGTGTGTGTGTGTGTGTGTGTGTGTGTGTGTGTGTGTGTGTGTGTGTGTGTGTGTGAGCATTACCCATAGTTCGTTATGTATACAATCCATTAAGCTCTCATCCGAGAGGGTGATAGCCGTTGATCACGAGCCCAGCACGTGACCCCATGGACCCCCACCCAGCCAAAGGGGTCCATTTTGTTCGACCAATAATAGGTTGCTGAGTACGCGTGACGTCACGGCCGTTCAACCAATCAGCGATCCTGAAACTATAGAGCAAACCCAGCAAAGGGAACCTGCTGATGCTTCCAGGCACAGAATACCAAGAGGAACTCTGCTCACAGAAAGAGTATTAGCTTTCTCTTGTAATCATGAGGAAAATGACAATGAACTCACATCAATACCTCTTAGACCAATGAAATTCAGAAGAGAGTCGGATGGATTATGCTGCAACAGAGGATAGATTCATTTGGAAGAGCTTCCAAGTCCTCCAGAACCTCTTCAGTCACTCTTGAATGGAGCTTCACAAGAATCCAAGGAATTCCTGCAACAGATCAGAGCGTAATATAAGAGCTGTTTTGCCACGACCTCTTTAGCTAGGAAGCTGCAAGTCAAATGTCAGAACTGAAAGCCAAGTCCCTTAGAGGATTGGATCTCTTTCCTTCTTTGAAATGAGATGACAAGGTGTTGAAATATAAATATTTGTTATTGTGCATCTTGTATTGTTTATGATTGAATGTATAATGCAATGTATAGTAAGAATTTTGTCATTTGATTTATTGTATAATCTGTACTTAATTTGCATGTATAAGAAAGTTCAGTTGCTAGGCCTGAGAGATTTCCCGCGCTAAGGGAGACATTACGCTTCTACAAGTCAGTCATAGTGAAGCCACCGTGTGGAGAGGTTGAGGTGTACATTTTTGTCTGAACATAAACTTAGTTGTGTCATGTGCATTGTGCCTATGAAGAACAATAAACAGTTAAGTACTTTTCTAAGCGTTTATATAATACCCATAACTTTTAACACAAGGTTCCTGCAGTTATTTAATTTTATTTAAATTCTACCTTCATGTTTTTTGTTTTTTTGTTTTTGTTTTTTTCGTGGAAGATCATCAGACTCAAGCTCTCTGCTATAGACTCCGAAACCTGACCAGAGCAACGAACAGTATCCGACAGAAGAACAGGCCTAAAGATCCAAAAGACCTTGAATTTGAACTGCAGAACGACCATATACCGGTGGAATTTCTAAAGGGAGATGTTAAAGTAAAGGGCCGCCGCCATCTGATATTTTCTACGGATGAGCAGCTGAATTTACTGCGTAACGCGAAAACATGGTACGCCGATGGAACGTTCAAATTGTGCCGGGACCCGTTCAAGCAGCTGTTCTCCATCAACGCCCTCGTAAAAAGTGGGGAAAACACGAAACAGATACCACTTGCCTTCGCACTGATGTCCGGAAGAAGAAAAAAAGGATTACAAGGCCGTACTAAAGAAACTCAAGGAAAAATTAGGTACTGTCCATGTTCGCAATCTTGTGACTGACTTCGAGATTGCAATGTGGACAGCCTTTCCATGAGTTTTTCCTGGGGTCAAGATTACCGGCTGTCTCTTTCACTGAGAACGAACAACGATGTCGAAGGGTGGCATCATGCCATTAACCGTAGGGCAGGTGACAGGTGTGGCTTGCCTTTTTACCAACTCATTGAATTACTTCATGACGAGGCAAGAATCACCAGCCTTCAAGTCCGCCTCGTATCGGATGGTAAGCTAGGTAGGATTCAGAGGAAGAAGTACATTCAGTTGCAGAAGAAGATCTTCGATATTTGGCAAGCTTATAACGACGGTAGGAAAACGGCGGAACAGTTTCTGAATGCTTGTTCTCACTTGAACGGTCCCGTGATCAATCACCAGTAGGCCCATCAAGCTGTCCGTCCACTAGGCCTATGTTCACTTAGATCCAATTTAGTTATATTCCGGATTTATTTTGATACCGGTATAGACCCTAAAATTTTTGTAGTTGTGTCCAAACAGGCATATTGTACTTTAACGGGTGCTTATCCGTCCAAACCAGAGCATAGATACTTCTTTTCTTTGCGATAACAAATCAATTTCTTTTCTTTGCAACAGACCAATTTCTTTTCTTTGCAATGAAAGCTGTTTCATCCCCGTTTGAAGTGTCCAAACAGGCATATTGTACTTTAACGGGTGCTTGTCCGTCCAAACCAGAGCATGAATATTTCTTTTCTTTGCGATAACAAATAAACTTCTTTTCTTTGCAACAGACCGATTTCTTTTCTTTGCAATGAAAGTTGTTTCATCCCCGTTTGAAGTGTCTAACGGGTGCTTGTCCGTCCAAACCAGAGCATAAATATTTATTTTCTTTGCGATGACAAATCAATTTCTTTTCTTTGCAACAGACCAATTTCTTTTCCTTGCAATGAAAGTTGTTCCATCCCCGTTTGAAGTGTAAGTTATTAATTTTCATTTCTAAGTTAATTTGTTAATCTTATCTATCGCCAAATCGCCTGATTAGGCAAATTCTTCTGTCTCACATAGAGTTACTTTATAAACCTGCACACATCGTATTTTTTATCATATTCGGATCTCAAATGCGAAAAAATATAATGTAGCGAAATATAGCGAAACGATCGAACAATGTAGCTAAACAACCCAAACAATGTAGCGAAACAACCGTGTAACTGGTCGTTTTGCTACATGGCCAGTTCGCTACATTGTTCGGTCGTTTCGCTACATTGTTCGGTCGTTTCGCTACATTGTTCGGTCGTTTCGCTCCATTTTTTTTCGAAGTTGAGATCCGAATATGATAAAAAAAAAAAAAAAGCATATGTCAGTATACAGTGTATAATGTGCTATTTTTTTTTTATAGAATATTAGTAGTTACCAATCATTTGTTCTTCAAGTATGCTACTTTTTTATGGTCTACGGTCTTTTTAATGTGCCCCCACTAAGTGTCGGTTGCATTGCTACTGGTCGATAGCTTTGGTGGGGGAAACATTGATTAGGACCATCTAATGTGCTTACGGCATATACCTATGATACTTTTTCTTTGTAGGCCTACATTTTTGTTCTGTTTTTCAATTGTGCTACTTTTACGCATAGGCCTATAATCCTTTTAATGTGCCCCACCAACTGGTGGCTGGATTGCTGCTGGTCGATATCTTTAGTGGGGAAACATTGATTAGGACCATCCGATGTGCTCACGGTATGCCATTTTTTTCTTACTAATATGTGTTCTTTTCCTTAATTACCAATCCTGTTTTTCAAAACAATGAAAATTCTGTTCTACTTCATACTAAGGATATAAAACTCCGGCTTATTTTACCTATTTTTGGCCTAGTTTTTGGGAAACAATTTGGGGGGGTGATCAAAAGTTGAACAATCTAATTTATCTTATTTTTTTTTTCTTTTATTTAAAGAAAAATAATTTTGCACTGTGCTTCCCACCTGATGAGGTCCTGAGCAAAGTTTTTGGGGGGTTGATCAAAAACTGAACAATCCAATTCCATTTTTTTTTTTTTTTTTTGTAAAAAAAAAAAAAAATAAAAAAAAAAATAATAATAAATAAATAAATAATTTTGCACTGCGCTTCCCACCTGATGAGGCCTTGAGCACAGTTATATATATATACCACTGAAATTTTGGATTTATGTACTGACGATAGACGGCTCCCAATTTTAGAAGCATTATATATTAAAGAGTTAAGCCCAGATCTAAATAAACAAGCAGACGACCTTAGAGCCCTCCCAAGCATGAGGCAAACTGGTGCAAATCCAAACACGAGACATAACACCACAAACGCCAATATGGGACAAAACATCACCAATGTAAACACGAGACAAAATTCCGCCACAACACGACCCGGAGGCTCTCCTAGTGCACGTGACATTTCGTCTCTGCCCGAATACCGGGTGACCTCCCCTAGTATGATCAGCCAGTTTGAAGGCTTGGTATAAAACTTAGAACTTTCATTAGACTCATCGGATTAATTCTTATCCTATAAGATAGTACATCCCAATAGCTACTGAAGAAGGGTCTAGAACCCGAAATCGCGATCTAGCTAATATGACTACATACAACCAAGTCATAAATTTCCTTTCTAAGGAACATAAATCTATAATAAGGTATATGGAAAATACCTATAAGAAAATAATTAATGCAAAACTAGTCATCACTTTTAATGATATATATATATATATATAAACATATATATATGTATGTATGTATGTATGTATATAAATATGAAAAAGCCTTTTTAGGCAATCGAAGATACGCATCATCACAAATATTTTCTATAGGCCTGAAAATGCCTAAACCATGGAGGTAGTGTTACCTGGTCCAGGGGCGCATCAACCTCATAAGAACATAAGAATGAAGGAGACTGCAAGAGACCATAAGGCCTATTTTAGGCAGCTCCGTATCCATCACCACCTGTCATCCCCATCCATAAAGTTGTCTAATAGTTTCTTAAAGCAATTGATAGTTTCAGCGCTTACTACATGATTACTGAGTTTATTCCATTCGTCGACCACCCTCTTAATAAAACAATTCTTGCCTATTTCCTTCTTAAATTTAAATTTGTCTAGTTTATAACCATTACTGCGAGTCCTGCCCTGTTGTTTTGATATAATGACCTTGTTTTCATCATCCTTGATAAAGCCTTTAATCCACTTGAACACCTCTATTAGATCACTCCGCACTCTTCGTCTTTCCAGAGAGTGTAAGTTAACTTGCCTAAGCCTCTCTTTGTAAAGCAAATTTCTGAGTCCATGTATCATTTTGGTCATTCTTCTCTGTACTAATTCTAGTGAATTGATGTCCATTCTGTAGGACGGAGACCAAAACTGGGATGGGAGCAATGAAACCTAATGCTCTGTACCCAGGGTCTTCCTCCAATCTCGGGTCGAGTCGTCAGACCCTGGAGACACAATCGGTTGAACTGCAAGATTCTTGCAATATCAACTTTAATTAGAAAATATTACGTTTAAAGCTCGAACCAATCAGGTTGCAGGATTCGAATTATGTTGCCAGGGCTAACATTTAGTGCAAACAGTAAGCCTATGGCATAGGCGCGGCCTATCATATTACAATTACGTTTATTGAAACTGAACAATACACATTATTTTGTAATAAGCACATTTCGAATAAAAGAAAGGGAAATTAATTACAAATTAAGAATTATTCATCCCAGTTTTAAATAATTTAGGTCCCCCCTAATTCCAACTGAATCTGAAGATGACAAATATTTCATTTTAGAACGCCCGTTCATTTCACGCACATGGCATATATATTAGTGTGTCATGTGCGTGAAATGAACGGGCATTCTAACAGTAATGTACAGAACTGTGCGCGTTCTTCGGTGCATTCCGAAATAAAAGTCCGGTAGGCCACATAATATACAAAAGAAATTTTTCGTAGGTCAAATACTATACCGACACTACGTTGCTTTAATAGCTTAGGAGCGCTAACCTCGGCCAAACTAAAGTGGAACTCACCTAGGAACGCGCCCGGCTCTGGTAATGTACATGATAAGTCACTGTTTTCATAATTATCGGCCCGATAATCTGCCTGACGATTGCATAAAACAAGGCCTGATAAAAACAAATTTATTTATCGCCCATTAGGTAAATTCTACTTCCGTAGCCTGCAAAAATACTTTATAAATTTGCACACATCGTGTTTTTTATCATATTCGTATATCAAATGCTATAAAAAACAGTGTAGCGAAATGTAGGGAAACGACCAAAGAATGTAGCGAAACGACCGAAAGACTGTAGCGAAACGACCGAAGAACGTAGCGAAACGACCGAAGAATGTAGCGAAACGACCGAGACAATGTAGCGAAACGACCGATGAATGTAGCGAAACGACCAAAGAATGTAGCGAAACGACCGATGAATGTAGCGAAACGACCGAAAGGATGTAGAGAAACGACCGAGGCAATGTAGCGAAACGACCAAGACAATGTAGCGAAACGACCAAAGTATGTAGCAAAACGACCGAGCAAGGTATCGAAATGGCTGGTAGCGAACTGGCCATGTAGTGAAACGAAAATGACTTTATAAACCTGCACACATTGTATTTTTTATCATATTGGTATCTCAAATGCGAAAAAAACAATGTAGCGAAACAACCGAAGAATGTAGCGAAACGACCGAATGTAGTGAAATGGGGTATCTGGTCGTTAAGCTACATGGCCATTTCGCTACATTTCTTCGGTCGTTTCGCTACATTCTTCGGTCGTTTCGCTATATTTTTTGGTCGTTTCGCTACATTTCGCTACACATTTTTTTTATCGCATCTGAGATACGAATATGATAAAAAATACGATGTGTGCATTTGAGATACGAATATGATAAAAATTACAATGTGTGTAGGTTTATAAAGTCATTTTCGTTTCTCTAAATGGCCAGTTTGCTACCAACCATTTCGATACATTGCTTGGTCGTTTCGCTACATCCTTTCGGTCGTTTCGCTACATTCTTCGGTCGTTTCGTTACATTCTTTGGTCGTTTCGCTACATTTGGCTACATTGTTTGGTCGTTTCGCTACATTTGGCTACATTGTTCGGCCGTTTCGCTACATTCTTTCGGTCGTTTCGCTATATTCTTTCGTCGTATCGCTACAATTCGCTACACTTTTTTTTTTATCGCATTTGAGATACGAATACGATGAAAAATGCGATGTGTGCAAATTTATAAAAAATTTGTGTAGGCTACGGAAGCAGAATTTGCCTAATGTGGCGATTTGGCGATAAAATTATTTTTATCGGCCCTTGTTTTATGCAATCGTCAGGCAGATTATCCGGTAGATAATCATAAAACAGTGACTTATCATGCACATTACCAGAGCTGGGTGCGTTCCGCTTTAGTTTGGCCGCGGTTAGCGCTCCCAAACAATTAAAGCTTAAAGGACAGGTTCATAACGAAATAAAACTCCGGTATGCCACATACTATACCAAAGAAAATTTTCGTAGGCCACATACTATACCGGCACCTATGTTCCTTTAATATTTTGGGAGCGCTAACCGCGGAGAAACTAAAGCGGAACGCGCCTAGCTCTGGTAATGTGCATGATAAGTCACTTTTTTATAATTATCTGCCTGACGATTGCATAAAACAAGGGCCGATAAAAACAATTTTATCTATCGCCAAATCGCCTCATTAGTCAAATTTTGCCTCCGTAGCCTACAAAATTACTTTATAAATTTGCACACATCGTATTTTATATCATATTCGTATCTCAAATGCGATAAAGAAAAAAAAAAACAGTGTAGCGAAATGTAGCGAAACGACAAAAGAATATAGCGAAACGACCGAAAGAATGTAGCGAAACGACCGAAAGAATGTAGCGAAACGACCGAACAATGTAGCCAAATGTAGCGAAACGACCGAAGATTGTAGCGGTTACAGGTTGTTTCGCTACATGGTCAGTTTGCAAATTCTGCTTCCGTAGCCTACAAAATTACTTTATGAATTTGTACACATCGTATTTTTTATCATATTCATATCTCAAATGCGTTAAAAAACAGTGTAGCGAAACGACCAAAGAATGTAGCGAAACGACCGAAAGAATGTAGCGAAATGACCGAACAACGTAGCCAAATGTAGCGAAACGACCAAAGAATGTAGCGAAATGGTTGGTAGCGAACTAGCAATGTAGCGAAACGACCGAAGAATGTAGCGAAACGACCGAAAGAATGTAGCGAAACGACCGAACAACGTAGCCTACAAAATTACTTTATGAATTTGTACACATCGTATTTTTTATCATATTCATATCTCAAATGCGTTAAAAAACAGTGTAGCGAAACGACCAAAGAATGTAGCGAAACGACCGAAAGAATGTAGCGAAATGACCGAACAACGTAGCCAAATGTAGCGAAACGACCAAAGAATGTAGCGAAATGGTTGGTAGCGAACTAGCAATGTAGCGAAACGACCGAAGAATGTAGCGAAACGACCGAAAGAATGTAGCGAAACGACCGAACAACGTAGCCAAATGTGGCGAAACGACCGAAGAATGTAGCAAATTGTTAGTAGCCAACTGGCCATGTAGCGAAACGTCCAATGGGTTACAGGTACTTTATAGACCTACACACATTGTATTTTTTTTTATCATATTCGTATCTCAAATGCGAAAAAATAGTGTAGGGAAACGACCGAAGACTGTAGCGAAACGACCGATAGGATGTAGCGAAATGACCGAAGAAATGTAGCGAAACGACCGAAGAATGTGTAGAGAAACGACCAAAGAATGTAGCAAACTGGTTGGTAGCGAACTGGCAATGTAGCGAAACGACCTGTATTCGAAATGGTTGGCAGCGAACTGGCCATGTAGTGAAAAGAAAATTACTTTATAAACCTGCACACATTGTATTTTTTATCATATTCGTATCTCAAATACGAAAAAAAAACAATATAGCGAAACGACATCGTATTTTTTATCATATTCGTATCTCAAATGCGATAAAAAAAAAAAAACATTGAAGCGAAATGTAGCAAAACGACCAAATAATGTAGCGAAACGACCGAAAGATTGTAGCGAAACGACCAATGTAGACAAATGTAGCGAAACGACCGAAGAATGTAGCGAAACGACCGATACAATGACTACATCGTATTTTTTATCATATTCGTATCTCAAATGCGAAAAAAAACATTGAAGCGAAATGTAGCGAAACTACCAAATAATGTAGCGAAACGACCGAAAGATTGTAGCGAAACGACCAAACAATGTAGACAAATGTAGCGAAACGACCGAAGAATGTAGCGAAACGACCGATACAATGTAGCGAAACGACCGAAGAATGTAGCGAAACGACCGAAGAATGTAGCGAAACAACCTAAAGGATGTAGCGAAACGAACGAGCAATGAATCGAAATGGTAGGCAGCGAACTGGCCATGCAGTGAAACGAAAATGACCTTATAAACCTGCACACATTGTATTTTTATCATATTCGTATTTCAAATGCGAAAAAACAATGTAGCGAAACGACCGAAGAAATGTAGCGAAACGACCAAAGAAATGTAGCGAAACGACCGAAGAAATGTAGCGAAACGACCAAAGAATGTAGCGAACTGGTTGGTAGCGAACTGGCAATGTAGCGAAACGACCAGACACCGTTCCTGGTCGGTGCAGATCCCTACTCGTATAGTTAATAACAAAATAATAAATAACGGTATCCGGTCGTTTCGCTACATGGCCAGTTCGATACCAACCATTTCGCTTCATTGTTCGGTCGTTTCGCTACATTTCGCTACACTGTTGTTTTCGCATTTGAGATCCGAATATGAAAAAAAAAAATACAATGTGTGCAGGTTTATAAAGTAACTTTATAAGCCACAGAAGAATTTGCTTAATGAGTCGATTCGGCGATAGACAAAATTGTTTTTATCGGGTCTTGTTTTATGCAATCGTCAGGCACATTATCCGGCAGATAATTATAAAACAGTGACTAATGCACATTACTAATGCCCGTTCATTTCACGCACGAAATGTAGCGAAACGGCCGAACAATGTAGCGAAATTTTTGTTAGCGAACTGGCCATGTAGCGAAACGCCCTGTAACCGTTAATTAATAATAACAGTTTCCAAGCACTACGAAATATGATCATGTTCACTTTGAATTACTGTACCTGCAACACTGGATCTTCTGTGGGACAAGAAGCGGTGCTGCTACTAACTACAGCGTGAGGTCTTGTACCACACTATAGTTAGCGTGAGATCTTCTACCTCCCGTTAGCAGCGTGAGGTCTACTACCATTTCCATACAAATATTTAGTTTAGCGATAAACACACATTTTGTACACATCCTAGGAATGACTTAGATAGATGGTTGGATTTCTAATTCCATTCATATTGAAGGAAGAAATGTAAAAATAAACATGCTATCACATATTTCCATACATTCTCTCTCTCTCTCTCTCTCTCTCTCTCTCTCTCTCTCTCTCTCTCTCTCTCTCTCCCCTCTCCCCCTCTCTATCTCGCTCTCCACCTCCCGCTCTCTCTCTCTCTCTCTCTCTCTCTCTCTCTCTCTCTCTCTCTCTCTCTCTCTCTCTCTCTCTCTCTCTCTCTCTCTCTCTCTCTCTCTCTCCGTCCCCTATTGTATTCTAATTTCTGTTAGCATTATGCATAGATGTACTGTACAACGACAATTGATGTGTCATTGTGTCTGTATGTGTGTGCGTGCGTGCGTCCATGCGTGTGACAAGCGTGAATGTTCGAGAACTTACAATTGCCAATCTGTTTACGTAATTATCATTTATTTTGTAATGCGAAAGTTGAATAAATGAGATAGATTATTATTATCAAAACTGAATTATTGTATAACTGAGATTGGATGTGTGCAAAATTCTGCGCACAAGGAATAATTGTGGAAAATTAAAATTAGCAACTGCCGCCTTGGGCACGCCAAGAGCGTGAAATAGCATCACGCAGTCAGTCAGTCAGTCAGTCAGTCACAGAGACGAGCTGTAGGCAGCCGAGTGAGACACAGACATACTGTACTGTTATTTTCGCTGTGAAATTAAAAGTTACGAACAAGTGAACACTTCATCGTTTCTCTGCCACCTTTAGGGTTGATTCACACTATCGGTCCGGTCGAGCTCCACTCCCGCTACGCTCTCGGTCCGGTCCAATATTGTCTCATTAATTTCAATGGAAGCATTCACACTGGCGCTCTCGCTCCGGTCACGGTTCCGTCAAAAGATATTTTTACTGGAGCGAGACTGGACCGTGAGCGCCAGTGTGAACTCATTTGCCACGGTCCTGCTCCACTCCAGTCGAGATTCAGCCTTCATATAAGCAAGTAGTGTTACCCTCTGCCCTACCAAACCATGGATAATCCAAAGGAAACACCACAATGGGATCATGAGAAAGTTAGAAAAATGATAAAAATACATTTTCTTTTTATTTATCACTGATACAATGACAATGCGTACAGCGAGGATATTCATAAGCACCAACTGAATACAATATAACCTACAAAACTTACTTTAATTTTGTGGATTTAGATGAAATGCTAATAGAATTAGTCAAAAGGTAAACCAGAGCTGTATGACCTGACTTCGCTGCACTACAGTGATAATGTTTGCATACTTATCATATTGCCAAGGTACCGAGAGAAAAAATACACATTATTAACCGAAGAAAGAAATTCCATATGGATAATAACAACCTATTATCCACTGCGGAAATGCATCTCCTTAGCTCACTCAACAAATATTCCTACACAAGTTTGTTTGTCTACTTATATTTTATCATTTTGCCAAGGCATTGAACCAGCTGGGGAGCTGAAATAATCTTTCAGTGTTTCTCTCGCGCCAAAAGCCTCCTTTGTAGCATTTCCCCCTCTTCCTCTCATTGGACGTACTGTGTTTGATGGAGACATGACAACAGTATCTGGTAATGCAACAGCATTTGGGTGTATCAGATTGTGAAGTATGCATGTTGTTGTAATGATTGCATTAGCGTTAGAAGGCATAGCTTTAAGTTTCCTTAAATATATTCTGAAGGTTTGCACTAGAATACCAAATGTGCACTCAACTATCCTCCTGGCTCTAGATAATCTATAATTAAAAATCCTCTTCTCTATCTTATGTTCAGTCTGTGAACCTGGGTAGGGCCTCATCAAATTTCTCTTCAGCGGGAAAGCCTCATCTCCCACTATAACGTATGGTGCAAGCACATCAGTGCCAGGAAGTGCAGCATCTTCTTTACAAAGGCGGAGCATGCCGACAGGAGACCTTTTGATCCATATCTAGGTCGGATGCAAAAAAATCATATTAATAATAAATTAAAACTATAATAATGTAAAAATAACAAATAAAATACATAAATAAATGCATAGGTATAGTTGAATAACAAACAAAAAGGTAAATAGTAAATGATTATAAATTGACATATAACTAATAATAAATGAAAATCAGACAGACAAATTATAACAAAACAAAAACAAATAATATAAGATAAATTATAATCATTACAGCATCTTACTTAGGTATTTATCTAAATGATTCTTAAAGCTTTGAACTGAACTACATTGCACTACCTGTGCAGGAAGTTTATTCCATTCGTTAACTACACGGTTGGTAAAGTTGTTTCTACCTACTTCCAAATTGAATCTATTTCCGGATAGTTTGAGACCATTGTTTCTTGTCTGATTCTCATTCAATTGTGAAAATTTTGTCACTTTTGATGTCAATTCCCTTTAAAATCTTAAAGACCTGTATCAAGTGACCTCTGAGTCTACGCTTTTTTAGGGAAAACAGATTCATGTGTTTTAGTCGATTTTCGTATGATTTATTTTTTATATTTGGAATCAGTTTTGTGGCTCGCCGTTGTACTTTTTCCAGTCTGTCAATGTCTTTAATGTCGCTGTCGCAGTACAAAAATCTTATTAACTGCTATATTTCGTGTTTATCACTTTATGAAATTATATTTCACGTTTTTACATAAAAGAAATATATTCGAATAGGCTACAAAATGAAAACTAAATAGATTAACACAAACCCATGCAAAGTAAACTTTCGCTCGTTATGACGTCATGTCGCTCTCGCAGTACAAAAATTTTATAGATTGTTATATTTCGTGTTTATCACTTTATGATATTGCATATCACGTTTTTTACTTAAGAGAAAATTATATGAATAAATTACAAAATGAAAACTAAATAGATCAACACAAACCCACGCAAAGTAACCTTTCGCTCGTTATGAAGTCATGTCGCTCTCGTAGCACAAATATCTTATCAACTGTTATATTTCGTGTTTATCACTTTATGAAATTGTATTTCACGTTTTTTACATAAAAGAAATATATTCGAATTAACTACAAAATGAAAACTTTATAGATTTACACAAACCCACGCAAAGTAGCCTTTCGCTCGTTAAGAAGTAATGTCGCTCTCGCAGTACAAAAATCTTATAAAATGTCATATTTCGTGTTTATTACTTTATGAAATTGTATTTCACGTTTTTTTATATAAAAGAAATACATTTGAATAAATTACAAAATGAAAACTAAATAGATTAACACAAACTCACGCAAAGTAACCTTTCGCACGTCATGACGTCATGCCACTCGCAGTACAAAAATCTCATAAACTGTTATATCTCGTGTTTATCACTTTATGAAATTATTTTTCACGTTTTTTTTATAAAGGAAATATATTTGAATAAACTACAAAATGAAAACTAAATAGATTAACACAAACCCACACAAATTATCCTTTCGCGCGTTATGACGTCATGTCGCTCTCGCAGTACAAAAATCTTATAAACTGTTATATCTCGTGTATATCACTTTATGAAAATATGTTTTACGTTTTTTATATAAAATAAATGTTTGACTTATTTTTTTTTAACTAAATAGATTAACACATGAATAGTCCTTAACCTAACCAGAATATATATTTCTAAATTAAATATAGTTATCCAAGTACCTGGAGGGATAAGGTATCAGAATATTTATATATGGTTATGGGGGTCTATCTCCCATTTCTTGATGTTCTGGTGAAACAGGGAGAAGAAACTTTCAACACCTCGGTTTATGTTAAATCCACCAATCAAAGACATCGCCTAAATGGATCAAGCGAGTGAGTGCCCTCACAGGTACAAGGATTCGACAAAAGTTGCCTTTATTAGAAGAGCCCTGACAAACTGCAACAGAGTTGGAAAGGAAGGGCCACGCAAGTCCTCATCAACAACGGATTTGCCAACAAAGACATTGAAAGAATAACTACGAAGGTAGTGGGCACGTGGTACCTAAAAAAAGGAAGATGACCAAACACCAGAAAATATCATTAACATATTTCATAAATCATTCTTCTCCACGGCATACAAGGAAGATGAGAGAATTATGAAGCAAACTGATGACGTCACGCACCGCTCAGCCAATGGGAGAACAGACCGTACCTAACCCGCAGCATTCCAGCTAATCACCATCCACCTTCCGGATATAAAAGTTGCTGATCTTCATGGAATCTCCATTACTTCAATTGCCACTGCACTCTAAGAAATTTTCAGTAATTTTACGGTACTATACTGGCAGCTGGGCCTTCCATCTTTCTACTGTAAAAAATTACGGTCACACCGAATTTTTTTTAGTCACACCAAAATTTTTACAGTATAATACCATATTTTCCACAAGGATTTTTTTTTTGGCGGGGGGAATATGCCTATATGTGGCATATATGTCTGTAAGGAATGCTACCTAATGAATGCAGTCTTCAGGTGATATAATCACTAACAACCTTTAACAAAAAAAAAAAAAAAAAACTAAACTAAACTGAACTGGCTAGCTGGCAATGGGAACATACAGGACTCTGCACTTGAAGTATTAACACTAACAAATGAAAATATGTTCATTCCAAAGAAAATTTAACATACTTTTTAAACTGGTAGCCTAGCTTATAGTACAAAAAAAAACTTACATAACACAAAAAGAGCATTGTAGGTATTGTGCTTGAGACCCATTACCATTATTCTACTGAAGCCAATACAAGAATTTATTCAAAACCTCGCTGACTATTAAAATTATAAAAATACTGATGTATAAAGCAATCTAGGAATAAATAATTGTGCAAAGAAAAATATATGTACATATAAACAACACTTTTTCCCATCAAAGTTAAAGAATCACAACATTTAACTGAACAACTACTAAGATCAAATCCTTAAGAGAATAAATGATGCAATGTACTAAGTATAAACAAATTAAAAAGGAATCCTTTCATAATACCCAAACAGTACTTTTTATGACAAAAAAACTGAAAACTTTGTGAAATAAAATTACAGATCCAGTTTTATTCTAGATTCAATGAATACTTGTCACGAGGATAATATTTTCTTGGAAAATATGCCTATATGAGGCCTATATGTCAATGTGAGGAATGGTACCTAATTAAATGTAGTCTTCAAGTTATATATAATCTCTTACAAGCATTAACAAAAGAAAAAGAAACTAAACTGAACTGGCTGTCTGGCAATGGGAACATACAGGACTCTCAGTATTTTCACATTGATCAAGCACTTACCTGCATCCATACTGGTTGTTTCTGGCTCATCTGGGTGTGCTGGATCTGATAGATAATAGAATGCATAAAAAAATCATTACTTCTTACCAAACAATGTTAATTATTGTAATCTTATGATAATGTATATATAAAACTGCATTGACTCACCAGGCAGATTTTGATCTGGGTATGCATTGGGGCACAAACGGGTTGATGATGCATATTGCCGTTGAGAAAAATGGTGGCTACATATCCTTTGACTTTTATTTAATTGTGTAGGTGTTTTCTTCCTTAATGTTGATATACCGGTTACTTGTATCCACTTTGAACATCTATCAAAAAGAAGATAATGTTGATTTACATGTTTACTTAATCAATAAAATGACACTTATAATATACACTTACCTTTGTGGTTCTTTATGAAACCGATGGTACATGAATTCAGGGTGAGAACTTTTGTGTCACAATTTTTGAAATTGTGACACCCGGCTCGCTGTCCTTCCTTCCCATTTTCTCGTCTGATCCCTCACCGTTTCAGCCTTCATTCCCTATACTCGGGGGAATTTCCAGAGTCCTTAAGACTTCTAGTAGCTACATCCTGTCCTTTCTCCTCCTCGTTATCCTCTTTATCTGTCATGTCATTTTTGACAATCAATTTCAGTGCCTTAACGAAGGGAGAGACTTCTAATTATCTAGAACCCCCCCCCCTTTTTGATTTGTGTTCTCAGAGCCATGCTCAACGGTTTTCGCGCCCACACAAAGCGCTCAAACACACCCCCTCCCCCCCCCCATGCGCGCTGCCACATATTTGTTTAAGCTAGGCAATTAGAATAATTAGGATTGTGTCTAACCCGCTCGTGAACAGTGTCTACCTCAAGGAACAATTGCAACTGTGTCACCTCCCACATGAACATTATTCGTAGTACCCTTCACAACTAGGGACGGAGACATAGAACTATTGAGACAGAGGTCAGTCTAGCGTGGGTTCTCAGAGAACAAGAAGTAACTCCTACGCGGTCTCGGAAGATTCAGGTGCATTGGTCTCGCACAGTGGCTGCGATGATTCACTTCGTTAATACGAACTAGTTAAACGCCATCCAAAATTCAAGACCGATTGACCCCTAGTGTCAGGTGAACACGCGTAACTAAAATATAAGTGTCAAGGAACTCAGTGCTACGGCGTTCCGTGTTACCTGTGATCAGGATCTCATCGCCATCGTGTAGATTACCAGGATCATCGCATCAAGGTCGCGAGGTGCAGATACATCCCCTTTCGGGACATCCAGACCGGAAGGACGTTAGCAGAATTGCGGAGAGACGCCTACCCAGCCGTCTTCAGTGCCCGCTCGGAGATACCAACCGTGACCAGGCAGTTCCCGCCCATCGCTACAAAGGCCTCATCCGAGGTGCGAAGCCGTGCTCGTCTGAACCCACTCCCACAACCAACAGTAGATGCTAAGTTCAATTTATTTGATGTTACTGTAAGATGTTTAGTTGAAGCGCAGGGAGACAGAGTACGATAGGAACCATTAATTAACTTTTAGACCAACCTTTATAGATTATACTAACCATATTTGATATTTGAACAAGTTATCAATTAAAGTCACATTAGGAATTCTGGGTTTCATTACCCAAAGACGGTCATCTTTATGAGTTGTCCCCACACCCCTCTTTGATTTACGTACATACACGCTTGCTGTGAGGAAGCACGCGTGGTCCCGTGTGGTAATGCGAACCTCCTGGACTTCGGCTTCCCCACTGAGATTATCCTCCTCCTCCATTCTTCACTCCCTTGAGGTACGTATTTCCCCACGCCCCCTCAACCACCTCTTCCTCCTTCCACTGTCCAGGAAATTTGTAATATTTTGGACCGTTTGAACTAACCATGTGTTCCAAGTGACAGATGGCTGAAATGTAAATATGCAGACGATTCAAAAAGCCCGCTAATTCTTTCCGAATGAAGCACAGCGATTTCTAGCGTTGATTGAAGTAACTAAACTCATGAGTAATCAGTTAGGCTATTTACACACCTTTTCCGTGCCTTCCTGTCTTTCGTATATAATAATAATAGTCTTTGGTGCCGATCAAATCTGACAGTTTCCGAATGTGGTAAAGCATGCTACGTATTTTCCACCTCTAGGCCTACAGTTGTTTAGTCACAGGGATTTATTTTATATTTTAAAATACCTTTATGTTGACATTTGATTTCAAACCTACGCGAAATCATGCAATTTGTTGAACTGTTCGAATCGCGCCACCAAACCGCAGCCAGCCAATGCGCCATTGACTGTCTGTGAGAGTCAACAGCCTCAGCATTTCAAATTCTGTAAATTTTCTCTGGTAAAGTAATGGACGTCTTGCCTTTTTAGTCACTAAGGTTTTTGGGATAATCTTTTTGACAATTCGTCGTAACTTACTAGTCTATATGCTTTGGTTTGAATTATTCCTGTTAATTGTTTATACCTTAATCATTCATGATCGAAGCCTGTGTCGACTGTCGTCCATGCGTGCAACTACACTTGGTAATACCGTTACCGTAATTGTTCAGCGCGAGTGTAGGCATGCAGGGTTATGACGTTATGTAGGCCAAATGATTAGTCACGCTGCTATGATTGCTGTTGTAGAGTACATTTACACTACGTAAACAACTATTTAGGTCTAGCGTTCTAGTTTTCACATGTTTATGTAGGGATGCATGTAGCCTAGTCCTAGGATACAGTTGATTACAGTAACATTTGAAGTTTACTGGAAGAGGCCTTATGTGGCCTGTGACTCCAGTGTGGCAACCTGATTTCTAGTATGATGTTGGTGCTGGCCGCGTGCAGTGTTAATTTGTGCTCTATAATTATATAATATATTTGCTCTTGTCCCTCCCAGAATTTGTCTAGCCTTGCCTCAAAACTTGTGCCTGTGTCTGCATTTACCACCCATTCTGGCAGCTCATTCCAATTATTAATGACTCTGTTATTATTCTGGCAGCTCATTCCAATTATTAATGACTGTTATTAAAGGAGTACTTTCTCAGGTCCAACCGTGCTCCTGGCTTATTCCTTAAATATTTTCCGACTATTTCCCCTTGTACTGGACCCCTCTCTAAATTCAGAGACCCTCAGTGCAGTTTCTGTCATATACACCAGTGACAATTTTGTATGTCTCAATTTGGTCCCCTGGGATCTCTTGTACGCCAAGGTGGGCAAGTTCATCTTCCTCAGTCTCTCTTCATACGATAACTCGTTGAGGGATGGCAATAATTTAGTTGCTCTCTGCTGCACATTCTCCACAGCCTCCAAATCCTTCAACAGATGGGGACACCACACCGGCTGGCGTACTCCAAGTGTGGCCTTACAAGAGCTGTGTACAGAGGCTTGAGAATGTTTGGTTCTAAATGTTGAAAGGTCCTTCTGATCAGCCCTACTAACATATTGGCTTTATTGATTTTTTCTGCCATGTGGCTGGAGAAATTTAGTTTATCATCTATGATCACCCCTATGTCTTTTTCATTTCTTGTCTTACTGATTTTGCTGTACAAACTATAACCCTTCTCTTCCATTGTGGTCCTCCCTATCCTCATATACTTGCTCTTCTCTGTATGAAAACTTAGGAGCCACCTCTCTGTCCATTCTTTGAGTTCGCCCAGGTCCCATTGTAACCTATCACAGTCTTCATTGCTTTGTATTGTCGTATATCTTAGTGTCATCTGCATATAGATACACTTTACTTCCATTCACTGCTGCTTCTGGCAGGTCATTTATGAATATTACAAAGAGCATGGGGCCAAGAACAGAGCCCTGCGGGACTCCGCTTGTTACTTCCTTCCATCTAGAGGGCTCTCCATTTATCAACACCCTCTGTTTTCTCCCTGTTAGAAAGTTCTGAATCCATCTTAATATTTTACCTTCTACCATGTAGCTTGATATTTTTTTTCCATCAGATATTTGTGTGGTACTCGGTCGAAGGCTTTCATAAAGTCCAAATATACCACATCCACAGCCAACCCTTCATCCATTGCCTCAGTCCAGTCATCCAGTACCTTTATTAACTGTAGTGTAGTTAATCTCCCAGAAATGAAGCCAAACTGTTTCTCACTAAATAACTTATTCTCCTTCATATGTCTAATTATCTCCTCCCGCAACAGTGACTCCATAACCTTGCATAGGACACTTGTTAGGCTGACAGATCTGTAGTTTCCTGGATTGCATTTGTTGCCTCTCTTGTAGATGGTCGTGACATGGGCAATACGCCAGTCCTCGGGTACCACTCCGTCCTGCAATGAGCTGTTATATATAATTCTCAGTGGTTCCAGTAAGTCCTCCATCAGTTCCTTAATTACCCTTGGATGTATCCCAATGGGTCCGGGTGATTTGTTCCTCTTCAGCTTTTGCAGGGCATTCCTTATTTTGTCTACAGTGATTTCCATACTATCCAGTGTTGTTGCCTCCCTTGTAGCCGCCCTAGGTGGATCTTCATCTGATTCATGTATGAAAACCTTTGAGAAGTGCTCTGAGAGTATGTCAGCTCTTTCCTTGTCACTTAATGCCTTTTGAGTTCTTTCTTCATTCTTATACAGTTCTCCAATGCAGGCCTTTGTTCTTGTCTTCAATGTTACATACTTCCAGAACACGTTCGGATTCTTCACACACCTTGCTATTTCCCTCTTTTGATTTCACAGCATTCCTAGTTTGTCTTCTGACTTGGTTATTGACTCTTCTGCACCGTGTCCTGGTATGTCCTGTTTAGTGTTCTGTCATTTTCCTGTTTCATTTTCTTCAATTTTTCCCACATTCTTTGTTTCCTTTTAATCTTAACCCATAGTTTCCTGGTCATTGGTAGGTTTTCATTTATTCTTGTACTATTATTATTTACTGCTGAAATATGTTTCCTGGGAACACCTTCCTCAATCACTTCGTGTAATTTATTGGTGAATTTCTTCCACATTTCCTCTGTACCCAAATCCTGTAAATACTGGTTCCTGTCAATTGCAAGCCTCTCTTTCATGAGCTGATAATCTGCCTTCTCATACACATAAATTTGTCGCTTACTGTTATCCATCTGCTCCTGAGTGTCACAAGTGAACAGAATGCTTGCGTGATCACTTTTTCCCAGCGGGCTTTCTACACTGATTTCTCCAATTATTGTTTCATCATCAGTAAATATTAGGTCTATTGTGTTTCCAGTGTTGTCCCCTCTTATTCTGGTGATATCAAGTATGTGCTGGTGGGTAAAAAAGCAATCTCTCACTTTCTCAATAAATTGACTGTTGTAATCCATATGACTAGATTCTGTTGTATAGTTGCTCCAATTAATGTTGGGAAGGTTAAAGTCCCCTAGTAGTATCGTATATTGCACATTCATATCACTTACTTCCTGCATCAGTTGGAGCAGCCCAGCATTATTGCTTTCATCGCTGTTTGGGCTTCTGTATATAGGTATGACCATTAACTTCTCATTTCCGCATTCTATCAGTATGCCACAGTATTCACAATATTTGGTTTTCAGATCAACTAGATTAAACTTTGTACCTTTCTTAATGTAGATAATAAGTCCCCTTCCTATGTTATTATGTAAGTTCTGTTCAATAAGATCGTGTCCTTCCATGTTATAATCTGCATTGGTCCTTTCATATCTAAAAATTTTTGGTTTGACCTCCTGCAGAGCTATGATATGAGGTGTATTTTCCAATTCACTTATTCTATTACTTAATTCTATCCTTTTATCAAAACTAAATATATCCACATACTGACTGCTGTGTGCTACAGAAGAAACCCCCCCCCATCCATCCATCTGTGCACTTGATTTCAAGCTATTTTGGGCCCGTCGCTGGGATTAGGCATCTCTGCCTTAAAGACAGCGAGATTGGATCAATGGTGTTTGCAGTATAGGCGTATAGGCGCTAGGCCTAAATCTAGCATGCCTAGGCTTGGGTTTTTATATATTTAACATTTTATGATATTGGCATATATACATAACTATATTGGTTTGCATTTGGATTTAGAGCCAGTTTTTAAATTGAAAATGTCTGAGTTCAAACCTGTGTCCTATTGGACTCAACATAGCATAGAAGGATTTTCGCTGGGGTTTCACGGCATCTTCTGGAAATTGCTGATAGCTGTGAAAACAATGATAGTTTTTACCATGCCTGCTGTATCTGAATATAGTCTGGACAGCTGTGAAAGCATTGCTGATGATTGATTCACTTTTTGTTCAGAAAGGTTTTGATAATTTAAACAGCCATGACGTATAGTCACTAGTGGAAGTACTGGCATGACTGGTTCCTTGTATGATTACATTTCAACATGTGAGAATGCAGTTTGCTATTTGGTTGGTGATGTGGGTGACCTTGACAATGATTATGCAGGAAGTTCATTAAGCAATTTTTTCAGATGAAATTTTTTATTCTTCATCTGACTTGGAGGACAAAGTGGGAGAAACTGAATGTATCTGTGAAAATTTGGCAGAATGGACCAGTAAATTTAAAATTTCACACATTGCCCTGTATTCCCTTCTTGGCATATTATGGGAAAGTCATCGTGACCTTCCCAAAGACCCGAGGACATCAATGCGCACTGAGACAGTAACAGGTATAAGAGAGGTTGCTGGTGGGTCATACTATCATTTTGGTTTGGAACCAGGAATAATTTCAAGATTGAAAATGTATCCATCATTGGCAGCTCAAACTTGATCACTTCCAATATGGAAGAGTTCACTTGATCAGTTCTGGCCTATTTTAGGCATGCTAGAGCATCCAGTTCACAAAGACCCATTTATTGTAGGGTTGGTTTATGGTTCTTCTAAGCCAAGTGATCCACCGTCAGCATTCTTGAAACAGTTCATTGAAGATATGAAACTTGTCCAATGTGAAGGTGTTACATTTGATGGTAGAGTCATACCAGTTCGTATTTCAGCATTCATTTGTGATGCACCAGCCCGAGCCTTTGTTTAAAGAACTGTAAGGGGCATTCTGGTTCGAGTGGCTGTGAAAGATGCAAACAAGTCGGTGTCTGGTTGAAGAAGATGACATTTCTGGTACTAGATGCACCCCACAGGACTGATTATGAATTTGCCCATCAAATTGATGAAGAGCATCACCTTGGCCCATCACCCCTTGTAGGCATCTCTGAATTTCTACTAGATTATATGTGCCTTGGTGTCACTAGACGACTGCTTAATCTTTGGTTCAAAGGTCCTCGAAATGTTAGGTTAGGTTCAAGGTCTGCTGCTGTTTTGTCAGACTTGTTATGCAATATGAGGAACTATGTTCCAAGAGAGTTTGCTAGAAAACCCAGACGAATTCAGGAGAAAGATTGTTGGAAAGCTACTGAATTTCATCAGTTCTTACTTTACGGAGCCTGTTGTTTTAGCTGATGAGCTACCTGACAAGATGTACAAAAACTTCCTTTTGTTTTCTGTTGCTATCTGCATTATGTTGAGCCCTTCACTTTCAATGCAGTACTCTAATTATGCCCATAAGCTCATTCTATTATTTGTAAAAAAATTGTCAGACATGTATGGTAAGGATCAAATTGTCTATAATGTGCATGGACTAATTCACCTGGCTGAAGATGTCAGGTTGTTTGGCAATTTAAATAATGTCTCAGCCTTCCCACTTAAACACTTCCTTCAGAAGTTGGTTCGAAAACCCAAGTTCCCTCCTCAGCAGGTTATTCGATGCCTTTCTGAGTACAGCATGTTCTGCAATTCACCCAAGGAAGAACAGGTAGCTGTTACTGGTAAAAAAAAAATAATAATAATAATAATAATAATGTATTTTGCAGGCCCTATTCCAGCTGGTTTTTGTTGCAGTGTTCAGTACAAAGAAGTACATGCGAGTCTAGGCAGCAACCTAGAATTGATTTCAACATACCAGGGTAACAACTGCATCAAGGTTGGAAACAATGTCACAGTTGTCAAGAATATCCTTCAGAATGAATCTGGCTACTACCTTATTATAAACAAGTTCACCAAGAAAATAGAATTTTTTTACCTATCCACTGAATTCGCAGGATTTAGGAATACATAGGGTTTCCAAATTGTCTCGTGAGCTTTGCACTGTACTTGTTCAGGATGTTACAGCTAAGTTTGTTCTTTTTCCATATCATAATGAATGGGTTTGCATCACATTTTTGCACTCCATTTAATTTAAGGTTGCATGTTTATGGATGGATATCTTTAAATTTGAAAACTTTTCTTTTACCTGGATGGGCAAAATTCTCGTCTATTATTCATGTTATTGGAAAACATCAATGTGATGTCAGAGCATGCATGCCCGTTTAAAAAAATGCATTTTGTGAACAATAGTGTCAGTACATGTATGTACCCAGTACATGATGTACATGTACCTTTGATGAATCTGAAGAGCACTTAAGTATTTTTATCCCTCTCCCAATATAGGCCTATACTAAGTCTGTTGGTTAGAGTAGGTGCATGTAGAAATTGTGTGTTTACGTGTAGTGTAAATTGGTAGTTTCAGCTCTCAGTCAGTATCTCCAGACAAGCCATCTGGTCATTTTTTCACCATTGTCTGTCATTTTCTTCTTCACTACTGTGGTCATATGGACACTTGGGTTAATTTTCACAACCTAAATTGTAGGGCTGGACTCTTGTTGCTAACTAAAATTTTGTAGGAGCCATGTGATATAGGCCTAGATCATCACAATCCCTTTGAATGTTGCTATATATGATAAATTGCTTGGAGTCACTTGAACAAGAATGAAACTTCTTAGTCCTCATCCATTAGTTCTCAGTTTTGGTGCCTTACATGGAAGCTGAAATTATCAAATTTCCATCTTTATTGATAATTGCAAGTAATCTGACAGTGGGTACCTTTCTGTATTGTAGGTAAAGATAAAAAATATTCTGTAGTGGTATTTTTGGACGAGGTTAACGTGGACATGGTCCCAACAAAATTGATCTTTGCAAAGGAGAAAAAGTCGTATTGTTACTGGCTGAGCAACCTTACAGAATCGAAATTGCGCAGGGCAGCAGTACAAGAACAGGCAGATCTGATACAAGGATGGGAAACATATGAAGTAAGGGTTATTCATCAAGCAGGTGAGTTGAATAGATTCAGTTGTGTTCCTCGTGTTGTACACTTGTTGCATGCAGGGGTAGGTTTTTGATGTACATGTAAATGCACTGCCCTGGCCTTCAGAAAAGCATGGACATAGGCATAGCTTTAAAACAAAGTTTCATGAAGTTGGCCATTTGCAAGGCAGTCTGAAGGTTGTGTTACATGTAGGGCCTGACAATAATACACATTGTATTCACCACATTGCAAGACAATGGTCTGGCCACAGTTCATTCCCGACAAGTGACAGTTTCATGACATTGAGGTTGGATCTTTATCTTTTCTATAACATAGTATCCAATTTATTTAAGCATTTCAAATGCTCTTTATTTTAAGGCATCTACGAGGCATGTCGGAAAAAGTTCTCTAGAGCCGAAATTACATCAGACCTTGCTTTCTACAGCTGATGAGGAGAATGACATCCTCCCCCCCCCCAAAAGGAAGCAAAGATAACTAGGCAGCTGAGCAATAGCTAAAGGCATCTCGAGAATTATCGTATTCATGTGATAGCATTAAAACCAAATTCTAAAAGTGAATGTGATCAAATAAACTGCTCGGTGTCAACTGCCTGACAAGAGTGATGCAGGATTTGTGCTGTATTTTACCTGTACCGGTATAGTTTTCTATACATTGAAACTATGGCATGCTGATGTGGTCTGTAAATCATACATTCTTAAAATGCAATATTTCTGGTGGAATCTAAATAAATTTAGCACAAAATTGTATGCATTTACATTTAACTAGATTTGTACTCACAATTGATATGCCCTCCTACAACACAACAGATTTAAGAATGCTCCAATGCAGGATATCACTTTGCTGTCCTTCTGTCATGTTCACGTGATATGCACAAGTATTTTGATTAACCCATTATTGTTGACAGTGTACATGTACAAGTAGGCTAATGTATATACTACTATACATGTATGTACTTGATATCTGAACAATTTCCTGATGCAAAGTTCATCTTACTGGTTGTAATTAATTGATCCTTTGTCTCATTGTATAACAGACCTGCTGCTCACTATCTAACAAGTAGCAAAAGTGAAGAAGAGGATGATAACATACATGTCATAAAAAAAAAAAAAAGTTGTCACCATCACCACCAAGCCCTCCTCCAAATCCTTGAAGAAGATCGATAGTAGTGCTGCCAACACTGCCACAAAGAGTACCTCCAAGTCTTGAAATCGCAAGCACCAGTCATGCCTGTCCTGGAGGTGCACAGCTTCCAAAGCTGCCACAAATTTCTACTCCACACAAACCTGCTGCACGATGCAATCTTCAGAAGTGGGAGAAGCCATTCTTGCACCAGTTGCTTGCACTCGTAGGTGTGTTTATATTCACTGCAGTATCAAGCCCTATCCTGTGGCTCGCTTCCAGTACACCCCGAAATAGCTCAGAAAGCATGTTTAAAACCTAAAACAGCTACTATGCTACATAATAGCATAGTACCTATAACATTGTCATTTTCCTCAATCTTTTTAACCAGAACTCCCTAAGGCTTAAGGCTAAGACTTCAAACCCCCCCCCCCTTTCAGATAGGTTCCTGGTTTTGCAGGTAGAAAATGTCTACTGGCTAACTGGCTGTCAGTTGACATACTATTTCAATTCTTGAAATAATTCTGGAGGAACATTTTTTTTCAGGCTGATCAGACACATATTTTATAATAGTTTATTAATTTTATTTACATGCAGCTGCAGAACGCCAAATAATCCTACTCTTAGAAACAGTAAATGCACGGGCCCTGGAGAACACACAATTGCTACACGCAATTCAGCGGTCTGGTGACAGGCAAGCTACAAGTATAAGTGAAGAAGATATAGAAGAGATTGGGGGTGAATCTGCCCTTGGCATCCCTTCCTCAAATTGTAGATCTGGAAGAGAGGCTAAAAGATAAGGCCTTCAAGGGAAATCTAGTGAGTGAGCTTTGCTGAAATTCTTACCTGTGCAGTTGCATGACCAGAGATGCAAGCTTTTATCAAACACACATTTAATTGTAGAGAATGTTCACATCCCAAATTAGTTTTGTTAAGTACCGGTCAAGGTATCGGTTTGTTCTGTGTCTGTCAAATTGTGTTTTTATCTCGTCTCTGACATGCAATGGCAAACTGTTGTAAAAATTGCAATGTACATGCCAACATGTGGGACAGTAACCAAAATGTGCCTTTGAAAGTCCGTTTGGTGCCTGATATAGTCCTTGACCATGTTGACAGGTGCCTTAATTAAGGCTTGCATTTCTGAACGTACTTCACATCACATTTTGTTATTAATGACGTACATGTACATTCCTACTTTTTTTTAGTAAACAAAAAAAAAATTACATTAGTATTTAGGTATGATTAGGTATTAGTTATTAGGTCCACGGTATACACAACTTTCAATGTCCCACTTTTTCTTATACAGTGTTGTCTTAGGCAATAAAAAAGTCATATTTTTACATGTGATGCTCACATCGTCAATGCTGATACAAGTAATAATTTGTTTAATTTCCAGGTTGCAAACCTGAGTATCCTTGGAGGAGCCAATACAACCGAAGCAACAAATAGGATGCTAAAGGCATTGTTGACCAGTGAACTTGCTCTCCAATTTAACTGGTTTAACAAGTTTCAAGGCTCTTCTTCTGAGTGATGTAGTATTAGGTAAGTTCCACTTTTTCCTACATGTCCTATTAGCTGTGTTGTTGTTGTTGTTGTCGTTCCCTAGACTGTCTGTCCGAGCAGTCCCGTCTCCCCAAGGAAGGCCACAGCCGAAACTGGGTTTTCCCACAGATCCTTTATAGAGTGTATGTTGTGTTGTTTGCGTGCATGATTGTGTATAATGCAGTCTTCCATTATGTGTTGTATGGTATGGGGTGAAGTGTTACATCCTGGGCAGCTGTTCACAACACGGTCGTCCAGCCTCTTCTGGTAGCTTAGAAGTGCTGGGTGGTGACCGCATCGCAGTCTGGCCAAGTGGACTCTGTCCTTTCGTGGGAGAGAGGATTCAGAAGGGTGGATATCAGGGGGTCTGGCATGCAGCAGTGTGTTGTCTTTCAGTGTGTTAATGGAGCGGTGAGTGATATGATTATGAATATGTTTCCGGAGGCTGGTATTTGGTGGTTGTGGAGGAAGAGAAGAGAGTATCTGTGCGTAATAAAGGTCTTTGGGTGTAGTTTTAATGTTTCTTGGTGTGTGTGGGTGTTCTGCTATGTAGTGTAGCGGGTGTGATGTGTTTGTGGTGGCTGCAGCAAGTGTTTGTGTGCCTCTCATGTCGAGGTGGTCCTTGACTTTGAGGACTTTTGTTTCATGGTGTAAATGGTCTGTAGGTGATGTATTTGTGCAGCCTGTAATTGTTTTTAGGGCTTTGTTTTGTATGATTTGAAGGGTGTCATGGTGTGTCTCACTGAGATTAGGAGCCCATGCAGGACTCGCATAATTCATCACTGAGCGTATGCATTGTTTGTATATTGTTATATTAGTTTCTTTGTTTTGTCCAAATGTTGTTCCAGTGATTGACTTAAGTGCGTTAAGTCTAGGTGTGCATTTGTTTTTTATGTTTGTGAGGTGTTGTTTGAAAGACATGGATGTATCGTATGTTACACCAAGAATTTTCGGTGTGTTTGTGTGTGGTATTAGTGTGTTGTTGATGTAGAGATGAGGTATGTATTTGTGTTCTTTTGTCCAGTTGGTGAGAAGTGTTGCTGTAGATTTGGTTGGAGCTATTTTGAGTCTGTTTGTGATGAACCATGTGTTGAGTGTGTCAAGGTAAGGCTGGATTATTTCTGCAGCTTTGTCTGTGTTACGATGTGTGCATGTGATTGTCATGTCGTCTGCGTAGGAAGAGATTTGTATTTCTGAGGTGTCTGGCGTGGGTAAGTCATGCATGTATAGATTAAATAATGTGGGGGATAGAACTGAGCCCTGTGGTACTCCGTTCTTAATGTTTCTGATGTGCGATGATTGGCCATTATATGACACATGAGCATTCCTGCCTGCCAGATAATTGGCCAGCCATCTTTTGGTGTTATTGTGCATGTCTGTGTTATATATTTTATTTGTTAGGTTGTGGCGGGGGATAGCATCAAAAGCTTTACTAATGTCCAATGTTATAAGAAGTGTTCTGTGGTGGGGCCTATCTGAATTGATGCCATCTAAAATTCTTTGTGTGAGGTTTGTCAGAAGAGTGTTTGTGGAGTGTAGTGGCCTAAAACCGTGTTGTGAGTCAGCAAGGGGAATATATGGTGTGACAAGTTTAAGTATTAGGCGTTCAATGACTTTAGAGGGGGTGCAGAGAAGTGTGATTGGGCGGTGCGATGTTGGGATTGTTGGGTCTTTGTTCGGTTTTGGAATGGTGATTATTTTACCATGCTTCCAGATGTCGGGTATAGTGTTGTGTGAATAGCTGTAGTTTGCTGTGTTGTTATATTTACCATAGTGAGTAAGTTTACCCTAGACTTTTCACAGGTTTCAGTTTAGAATTCACTTTGAAGTGTTTTGTTTACAAATACTGAACTAAAATAATTGTTTAAGATATTACACATTCCTTCATTTGAATATTCAAGTTGACCGTCAGCAACAACCCTAATGACCTCAAGAATTACAGGTATTGCATTACTAAATGCAGGTTCAGTTAGGTTGGTAGGTTAGGTAAGGGCTAGAATAGACGAAAATATCATACTTTAATTTCTTCAGCCTCCACTGCCAAAAGAAAGATGGTGTCTCAACTAACCAAAGTGGTTATGTTTGTTTATAGTTTTTAGCAACCTTTTCTACTATTAATTTCTGCCAAGAATGACCATATATTACATTGATGTATTATGATTTACAAAATTAAAATTTTATTTCCTATTACTATATTGCGTTAGGTATGCACTTTTATCAATTTATCAGATGTACTGACCCCCTGCTCTCACTTCCACATTTCTTCTCGTATCTATCCTTGTAACCTGCAGTGCACCCCGTACTTCTTAAGATCTTCGATGTGATGACGCCCACGTAGGCGTCATGAGGCGTGAGTGGATATACGAGGATGTTGGCGTCTTGATTATATTCATTTTGTAGTCGTAGCCGAGTGAACTCCACATTCTGTGAACTGGTTTGATTGTGTTTTCTGCGTTTGTTAATACTCGGTGAAAGAGAATAATTAATACCAGCAGTGACTTCATGTTTTATGACGCCAGTAGTGTGATGCATCGTGCATTAGGCACCCGATGCTGTGCGAGAGAGGATTTGACTCCTATTGAAGAGGTTAGCCATTTCCTTCCTCTGAATCCCCCCCCCTTATTATGGATCTTCCTTTGTATACATACATACATTACATACATCTACCAAAGGCCTCACACGGGAGGTAGCCAAAAAGAAAAGGGCATGGAAACCACTCCCACCCATTCCATCCCTGATACACTCCACTCCCCTCCACCCTCTACCCTCTACCCTCCCTCTTATCTTGGCACCTCCTGGATGACAATGGGTCATCCCTGCATCTCGCCCACTGCCCTGGGTCACAAGCGGTGTTGCAAGACACAGCACATCCTCAGCAAGGTCGCTTCATTAATTCGGCGACCCCCCCCCTCTCATCTCTCCTCTCTCCCCATCTCTCTTCTCTCCCCCCGCTCCCTCTTCTCTCCCCCTCTCTCTTCTCTCCCCCTCTCTTCTCTCTCACTCCCCCTCTCTTCTCTCTCTCCCCCTCTCTCTTCTCTCTCCCCCTCTCTCTCCTCTCTCTCCCCCTCTCTCTTCTCTCTCTCCCCCCTCTCTCTTCTCTCTTTCCCCCAATCTCCTCTCTCTCCCCCCACTCTCCTCTCTCCCCCCACTCTCCTCTCTCTCCCCCCACTCTCCTCTCTCTCCCCCCACTCTCCTCTCTCTCCCCCCACTCTCCTCTCTCCCCCCACTCTCCTCTCTCCCCCCACTCTCCTCTCTCTCCCCCCACTCTCCTCTCCCCCCTTCTCTCCCTCTCTGCTTTCTCCCCATCTCTCCTCCCTCCCTCTCCCCCACTCCCCCTCTCCTCTCGCCGTCTCTCCCGCACTCTCCCCTTCTCCCCCCACTCTCTCCTCTCTCCCCCTTCCCCCACCCACTCTCTCCTCTCTCCCCCTCTCCCCCTCTCCTCTCTCCGTCTCTCCCTCTCTCCGTCTCTCCCCCTCTCCCCCTCTCTGCTTTCTCCCCTTCTCTCCTTTCTCCCCATCTCTCCTCCGTCTCTCCCCCTTCTCCCCATCTCTCCTCCGTCTCTCCCCCTTCTCCCCATCTCTCCCCCCCCCCGCTCCTCGATCCTCCCCCTCTCATCTTTCCCCCTCTCCTCTCTCCCCTCTCTCCTGTCTCCCCTCCCCCTCTTCCCTCTCCCCCCTCTTTCCTCCCCCCTCCCCCCTCTTTCCTCCCCCCTCCCCCCTCTTTCCTCCCCCCTCTTTCCTCCCCCCTATCTTTCCTCCCCCTGTCCTCTCCCCTTTCTCCCCCCTCTTTCTCCCCCTCCTCTCTCGCCCTCTCTTCTCTCCCCTCCTCTCTCTTCTCTCCCCTCCTCGCTCCCCCTCTCTCCTCTCTCCCCCTCTCCACTCTCCCCCTCACTCCACTCTCTCCTTTCTCCCCCTCTCCTCTCTCCCCATCTCTCCTTCCTCCCCATCTCTCTCCTCTCTCCCCCTCTCCCTCTTCTCTCTCCTTTCTCTACCCCCATGTCTCTTCTCTCCCCCCTCTCCTTTCTCCCCCCTCTCTCCTTTCTCCCCCTCTCTCCTTTCTCTCCTCCCTCTCCTTTTTCCTCTCTCCTCTCACCCTTTCCTATCTCCCCCTTTCCTCTCCCCCTTTCCTCTCCCCCTCGTTTCTCCCCCCCTCCCCCTTCTCTCCTTTCTCCTCACTACTCTCTCCTCTCCCCCTCCTCTCTCCTCTCTCCCACATCTTTCCCCCCTCATCTCTCCCCCCTCTCTCCTCTCTCCCCCTCTCTCCTCTCTCCCCCCTCTCTCCTCTCTCCCCCACTCTCCTCTCTCCCCATCTCTTTCCTCCCCTCCCCCTCTTCTCTCTCCCTTCTCCCCCACTCTCTCTTCTCCCCCTCTCTTCTCCCCCTCTCTCCATTCTCCCCCTAACTCCTTTCTCCCCCCTCTCTCCATTCTCCCCTTCTCTCCTTTTTCCTCACTACTCTCTCCTCTCCCCCCTCTCTTCTCTCCCCTCTCTCTTCTCTCCCCTTCTCTCCTCTCTCCTCATCTCTCTTCTCTCCCCCTCTCTTCTCTCCCCCTCTCTTCTCTCCTCTCTCCCCCTCTTCTCTCTCCTCTCTCCCCCTCTTCTCTCTTCTTTCTCTTCCCCATCTCTCTTCTCTCCCCCTCTCTTCTTTCTCCCCCTCCTTTCTCCCCCCTTTCCTTTACTCTCTCCTCTCCTCCCCTCTCTTTCCTACCTACTGCTCTCCCACTCTTCCTCTCTCTCCCCCTTCTCTCTCCTCCCTCACCCTCTCTCATCTCCCCCTCTCCTCTCTCCCCCTTCCTCTCCTCTCTACTCTCTCCCTCCTCTCTTCTCTCTCCCTCCTCTCTTCTCTCTCCCTCCTCTCTTCACTCTCCCTCCTCTCTTCCCCCTCTCTTCTCTTCCCCCCTCTCTTCTCTCTCTCCCCCATCTCTTCTCTCTCCCCCTCTCTTCTCTCTCTCCCCCTCTTTTCTCTCTCTCCCCCTCTTTTCTCTCTCCCCCTTTTTTCTCTCTCTCCCTCTCTCCTTTCTCCTCTCTCACTCTCTCCCCTCTCCCCCAACTCTCCCCTCTCCCCCAACTCTCCCCTCTCCCCCAACTCTCCCCTCTCCCCCTACTCTACCCTCTCCCCCTACTCCACTCTCTCCCCCTACTCCACCCTCTCCCCCTACTCTACCCTCTCCCCCTACTCTCTCCTCTCCCCTTCCCCCTACTCTCCCCTTCCCCCTACTCTCCCCCTCCCCCTACTCTCCCCCTCTCTCCTTGCTCCCCCTGTCTCCTCTCTCCTTGCTCCCCCTCTCTCCTTGCTCCCCCTGTCTCCTCTCTCCTTGCTCCCCCTCTCTCCTTGCTCCCCCTGTCTCCTCTCTTCCCCTCTCCTAAGGTGGTCGTAAAATAGTCTGTAGGCTGACCGCGCGCACATGTGCGAGCCGAAGTACCACCAACCCCCCACTCCCCAAGCGGTCGTGTCGTAGGCCGAAGTCCAAAAGCGTAACCAAGTTGCATCCCGAAGAAGAATTAAGTGACCCCCGCCAACCCCTGTCCAGCTGTTGCAAGAACTAAAATGGGACGACCTTAAAAAGCAGTGACCTAACACCCCCGCCAACCTCTGTCCACTTGATCCAACCCCCATCCCCCCTCCGGCCTCCGGCCCCCTATCCTCGTCCCAACCCCGAACCCCCCCGACCCCCAGTCCCTCCTTCATCTTCCCACGCCTAGGGCAATATGAAATGACCGTCCCTCTTCCTCTCTCTCTCTCTCTTTCTCTCTTTCTCTCTCTCTCGCCTCTCTCCTCTCTTCTCTCTCTCTTCTCTCTCTCTCTCCTCTCTCTCTCCTCTCTCTCTTCTCTCTCTCTCTTGCTAGCTCTCTCTCTTGCTAGCTCTCTCTCTTCTCTCCTCTCTCTCTTCTCTTCCTCTCTTGCTAGCTCTCTCTCCTCTCGCCTCTCTCCTCTCTCTCTTCTCTCTCCTCTCTCTCTTCTCTCTCTCTCCTCTTTCTCCTATTACCCTTCTTTGCATCTGTATACATAAGATATTGTTATTAGGGATTACTAATAGGGATTCTTTTCATCTGTATACCTAAGTATTATTAGGAATCATTATTAGGGACTGTATTAACACTAGCTACCGCAGTCGATCCGGATAGGGAAATCGGTGTTTATTTATCGTTCAGAGAGAGGAGCATCCGAAAGTGGTGAGTACAAATTTAAGATTTTTTCTTTTCTTTTCTCAAGCATATCAAGACAAACATCTAAATCAGTCAAAATGCCTTCTACCTTATGACCCTGCGAGGGCTGCAGATGCAGGATGGCAAAGCAGTATTTAAAAAACTCGTCTATTTGCCGCATGTGTGTCTTTAAAAATGGTCAAGACAAAAACTCCCAACAGATCAAGGCTATGAAGGAGAAGTGTGACTCCCTGAAGGCGAAATATGAGGCCCTTGTTGAAATGATCAAGACAAGATATGAGGCCCTTGTGGCATTCGTGACCGAGAACGTGGGGACAGCCCCACAATTGCTGGCTCCGATACACCCGAATGAAAATGCGGTCCCCCAAAATGACATTCCTGCTTCACAGGATAGTCCCGAACCGGCACTACAGGCACCGAGACACTCGCGTGAAATTGCAGTCCCCAAAAATGACATTCCTGCTTCACGGGATGGTCCCCAACCTGTACTGCAGGAAGCCCCCCCACCCGCTACACGGGATGGGGAATGGCAAATGGTCAATAGAGGTGCCAAACCCCGCCGGAGGGCACAGATATCATCAGGACCCACCACCTCCAACAGATTTAAAGTTTTAGAACTAGCCAAGGAGGACGAGTTTGAGACTCGTTTAGTAGGAGACTCCATAGTGAGGCACCAATCCGAAGAGTTCTGTGGCCGCTCTTCAAATGGCCGCAGAAGGTGCTATATGTATAGAGGCGCCGGACTCGATGACATCGCCGAGTCCTGTGACGAAGTCACAAAAGAAGCGGGCGCAAATACGCTATTCATCATCCACGCCGGTACGAATGACGTCGAATCAACTCGATCGGAAGTCCTCATCGAAAAGTACCGGAGTACAATCAGGAAATATAAAGAAAAGGTTCCCGGGAAAAACCTTGTCATCTCAGGGATCCTTCCCAGATTCCAGAGAAGGGGAAAATATTTCGACATAGACAGATTCTACGACAAAGCATTCAGTGCGAACAACAGAGTAAAATCCCTCTGTGAAAAGGAAAAAGTACACTTTGTCAACTTCTGGGACAACTTCTACTTTGATAAAACTCTTTTTGAGGACGACGGTCTCCACTTGAATGTGGCCGGAGCAGCAAGGTTAGGAGGAAAAGGGTCATGTAAGGTCGCCTTAGATTGATACTTGCCATATACCAGGACTAAAGGTACATTTTGCTCGTTACGATTATCGCTCAACGATGATCGTTTATGGCTCAACCATGATCGTCAAACGATCGTCTAGAGCACTAATTCTTAACTCTGTCAAACACACACACAAAAAAAAAACTCTCTCTCTCTCTCTCTCTCTCGCTATATATATATATATATATAAATAAAGTCAAACTAGTATGCAAAAAAGACATTTACTTATTTATCAATATATCGTATATATATACGTATATAAACATATATATACATATATATATATAAAACTATATATATGTATATATATACACTCGTGGGCTTAGAAAAGAATATATATATATAGATATAAATTAACATATAAGCATAAACCATACATTGGTATATGTATATGTAGCGTATAAGCATTATATAAACATATATAAAACATATAAACATTTATATTTAAACATAAACGTATATATAAACATATATATATATGTGTATATATTTTTTTTCTAACGTTATCCCTGCCTCCGTTTTCTCTCATCTTTATGATCGATCAAAAAATTTGACGTCATTTTAAATGCCAATATCTAGGAAACTACTCAGTGCATCTCAATGAAACTGCACAAACTTTATGTTGAACATCATAAGTTTTATTGGTTGACATTTCAAAGAAAAAAACAAAGATTTGTAGATTCTATGACCGATTTCACAAATGTTCAATATGAGCGCCGCCTGTGACTGCGCACGTCAAGTCGGTACTCAAACTCGTGCCAAACACGCTGCAGCATGTTTTTGGTAACATTCTCCAGTGCGGCAGTGATTCTCTGCTTGAGTTCTTCAACGTTAGCAGGAAGAGGGGGGACATAGACGAGTCCTTTCACAAACCCCCAGAGGAAAAAATCACACGGTGTCAGGTCAGGTGATCGTGGTGGCCATTTCAGCAGCAAATTGTCTTCCTCACCACCACGCCCGATCCATCTCTTTGGCAGATTCTCATTGAGATAGGCCCGTACAGTGAGCTTCCAGTGAGGTGGAGCCCCGTCCTGTTGAAAAATGAAGCTTTCATGTTCATTTTCAATGAGCTGATCAAATAGCCAGTTCTGAAGCATTTGCAGATAAACATCCCCGTTCACATTTCCTTCAAAGAAAAACGGTCCATAAATTTGATTCTTGGAGATGGCGCAAAACACATTCACTTTTGGTGAGTCCCTCTCGTGCTCAATTGTGGCATGGGGATTTTCTTCGCCCCAAATCCGAACATAATGCTTATTGACTTTGCCATTCGTATGAAACGTGGCTTCATCACTAAAAATTAGACGCTCATCGAACTCGTCTTCTTCAAGTTTCTCTAGCATATCATAGCAGAATTCTTTACGTTTTCGCTTGTCATCTTCCTTTAAAGCCTGAAGGAGCTGCAGCCTGTAGGGTTTCATTTGCAATCGTTTCCTCAGAACGCGCCAAACTGTTGTTCGAGGAATCTGGGTTTCCACACTTACTCTTCTTACAGACTTCCGGGGACTTCGCAGGAATGTTTCACGAACTTTCTCGACCTTCTCTTCCGATGTTGATGGCCGTCCAGATCCTTTAGCCATGCATAAGCAGCCTTCCTCTTTAAATTTTTGGTGCCAGGTCCAAATTTGTTTACTAGTTGGTGCATTTTTGGCAAATTTTGCAAAGAAGGCACGCTGCACGGTCTTGGCTGACTGTGAGCATATTCCAACACTCAAAATGACTTTTCTTTTGAAGTGAACGGCATTTCTCAACCTGAAAAGAGATAAATGTCAAACATTAAACATAAAATCTTGAACTGTTTCTATGCAAGCTGTGAAAATTTGAGGTTTCAACGAAAATTGCCAAAATTATTGGCCTGCGAAATGACGTCAAATTTTTTGGAACACCCTGTATATATATATATATATATATATATATATATATATATATATATATATATATATATATACACAAATCTCTTTCTATATATATATATATACAAGTCAAACTAGTATGCAAAAAAGACATTTATCTATTTATCAATATATCGTATATATATGCGTATATAAATAAATATATATATTTTTTCTAAATTGCATAAGCGTGTACAGGTGTTAAGTTTGGCCAGAAACGGTTAATGCTGTCAAACAAAAAACAAAAAAAACAAAAAAAAAAAACTCTCTCTCTCTCTCTCTAATATATATATATATATATATATATATATATATGCATATTTATATATATATATATATGTATATATATAAAATAAATAAAAAGTCATACTAGTATGCAAAAAATAGACATTTATCTATTAATCATTATATCGTATATATATATATATTTATATATATTTTTTCTAACGTTATCCCTTCCTCCGTTTTCTCTTATCTTTTTTATCAAACTTAATAATCGATTTAAAAAGCATGAAAATATATAATGGCGATATGGGAAAATATATATGACGATTATGTAATGCTGTGAAATTAAGCGACAAGGTTTCATTTGAAAATAATTGCATAAGCTTGTGTAGGCGTTAAGTTTGGAAATGATTGCTTGATGTACTCAAAAAAAATTCTCTCTCTCCCTCTCTCTCTCTCTCTCTCTCTCTCTCTATATATATATATATATATATATATATAATGTCAAACTAGTATGCAAAAAAGACATTTACTTATTTATCAATATATCGTATATATATACGTATATAAACATATATATATAAAACTTTCTCTATATATAAATATACACACACACACTCGTGGGCTTAGAAAAGAATATATATATATACATATAGATATAAATTAACATATAAGCATAAACCATACATGGGTATATGTATATATAGCGTATAAGCATTATATAAACATATATAAAACATATAAACATTTATATTTAAACATATAAACATGTATATATAAACATATATATATATATATATATACACATATGTATATATTTTTTTCTAATGTTATCCCTGCCTCCGTTTTCTCTCATCTTTATGATCGAACTTAACTAGTATGACTAATCAATTAAAAAAGCATGAAAAGATATAATGGCGATATGGGAAAATATATATGACGATTATGTAATGCTCTGAAATTAAGCGGCAAGGTTTCATTTGAAAATAATTGCATAAGCTTGTGTACGCGTTAAGTTTGGAAATGATTGCTTGATGTACTAAAAAAAAAATTCTCTCTTTCTCTCTCTCTCTCTCTCTCTCTCTATAGTCAAACTAATATGCAAAAAAGACATTTACTTATTTATCAATATATCGTATAAACCTGCACTTATTGTATTTTTATCATATTCGTATTTAAAATGTGAAAAAACAATGTAGCGAAACGACCGAAGAAATGTAGCGAAACTACCGAAGAAATGTAGCGAAACGACCAAAGAAATGTAGCGAAACGACCGAAGAAATGTAGCGAAACGACCAAAGAATGTAGCGAACTGGCAATGTAGCGAAACGACTGAAGAATTACATGTCGTTTCGCTACATTGCCAGTTCGCTACCAACCAGTTCGCTACATTCTTTGGTCGTTTCGCTACCAAACTGGCCATGTAGCGAAACGTCCAATGGGTTATAGGTACTTTATAAACCTACACACATTGTATTTTTTATCATATTCGTATCTCAAATGCGAATAAAAACAGTGTAGCGAAACGACCGAAGAATGTAGCGAAACGACCGAAAGGATGTAGCGAAACGACCAAAGAATGTAGCGAAACGACCGAAGAAATGTAGCGAAACGGCCAAAGAATGTAGCGAAACGACCAGACACCCGACAAAACCCCCCCAGTCCCAAATGTAATTTAACTGCCCTCTTGTCCGTAATGCGAGAGAACCAAACATATAATACAGAGTCACCAAGATAGGTCTCGCTCTACCTTCATCTGATCCTTCATACTTTCCCAATCTCCTTATTTCTTCTATCTCACTTTCATAACAGGTGATTCCCATTCCCTTACAAAATTCGATAAATACCAACTTGTCATGCAATACCTTCTGCTCATATGTGTGTGTGTGTGTGTACACATTCATATTATTTTACTTTTGTCACGCTAGCTTATTCAGTCTAATAAATAACTCCTCTTATTTTCCCAAGTATTTCTTCACAGTGAAAACTATTCATGAACTATTTAATTTCATATATCAAACGTTGCATTTTTAGCAAATGCGACTGCGCATAGAAACAATGCAGGCGAAAGTGAGTGTCAGGCAGAAAGTGGTAGGTCGACAGATACAAAATTATTCAAAATGGAAAGAAAATGGTACAAATATCCAAGCATAAAGACTGAAAACCTTCCCCCGGATATTACAGAGGTAAGAAATAGTGACATCAACAATAGCTAACGTAAAGTTGAATTATTTTATCAACAAAACTGAAAATTTATGGAACTACTTGTCACAAAATTGTAACAAAACAAATGGAGGACCAGTTGATTGGTGTGTCGATCAATTCATATAAGATTTAAAGTCATGATTTAAATACTGAATATAGGGAGAAAAATAAGAATAATACACTGATTTGGCTTACGACAATGCAATGCAGAAATATGTATTTTGTGAATACAGTAATTCTGTATTGTATTGGCTGCATTGCCCAGTAGCTTTCTACTGGTGACTGTCAGTACAATTTACAAAAGTAAGATTATTTTGATTAAATTAAATCTTTGTACAAAAATGGCAGAGGTTGCAGTTATCAATGAGAGTTGTACATAAAAGGTTATCCAGTCTTGTCTAATTTTAAAATTAGGTAAATGACACATTTATATTAATATGTTGTATTTTATTCCTTAGTTTATTTGATTTTTTATTATTGAGTTTGTGGTTATTGTTAAACTTGCTCATATGGTATGGGAATAATTTCTATTTAAAGATTTGGGTAGGTTTTTGCTTCCCTTAATGCAAATATTTTAAGTTAGATTCTTTCACCTTTTCTTCAGTTCTGTAAAGAAACAAATGATAAGTCAATAGTGACAGCACTGTCTTATTATCTGAAAAGAAAATAAGTAACATACCCGGCTTTGGAGCACTTGTTTTAAGTGTGTTCATGACTTCAGAGCCCTGAAGAGCATTTACTTGGGAATTGTATGATCTGTTACCGGGAATGTCAAAAGAAGTTTTGCATGGCAGTAAAAACCCTTTAAAGACCCCAAGGCAGTCAAAAGTTTTCCGCAAACTAGAAGATTTGATATCAAGTATGATTAGGCCTACATTGATTAAAAATGATAATAATGATATGGTATTACATCTCAAACTCCCCCCTACCTATCAGAGGGCTAGGACGGTGCCCCTCACAGAGGACTCTGTAGTTTACCTAGTTGTATTTTACGGGAAGGGGGAGCTACGCACATGGTGTCCTGCCTTTGTATCTCGCAGTGTCTAGTTTGCTCTTAAATTCATGAATGGCTTTTGCACACACTATTTTTTTGTCCAGTTTGTTCCAAGTGTCCACTACTCTGTGTGGAAAGCTGTTCTTCAGATCTCTTGTATAACTGTTTTTTGGCTTTCTTTCCATGTCCTCTTGTGTTTCTCTTGTCCCAGTTTAACAAGTCCTCTCTATCAAGTATTTCTATGCCCTTCATGATTCTGTAGATAGTCAGTAGGGTGCCTCTCTCTCTTCTTTGCTCCAGAATCGGTAACTCCAAGTTAGCCAGTCTCTCTTCATATGACAATTTTGAAAATGCAGGGGCCATTTTTGTGGCTGCTCTCTGGGTTCTTTCTATTTTCTTTATATTCTTTTTGGTACTGGGTGACCACAATGTCGCTGCATATTCTAGTCTAGCCTTATCAGTGTGACTAATATTTTTTCAATAATTTCTTTGTCCAAATATGTAAATGTCACTTTTATTGATCTTAACAAGTTATAGGATTCTCTGAGAATTTTGTTTATTTGTTTATTATAGGACAAGTCGTTTGAGATAATTACTCCCAAATCTTTTTCGGATCCCACTTTCTTTACCTCCTTAGCTCCAATTTTATATTGTCCTTATATTCTATTGTGTGTGTGTATTTACGTAGTTGTATTTTGCGGGAGAAGAGCTATGCTCGTCCCTAGGGACCCGCAGTTGTATCTTTCCGCATCCAGTTCTTTCTTAAAGTTGTGTATAGTTTTAGTACTCGCTGTTTTCTCTTTCAATTTATTCCATGTATCTAACACTCTATGTGGAAAGCTATTCTTTTTCATATCTCTTCTGTAACTGTCCTTCTTAAGTTTCTTGTGTCCCCTTATATTTCTATTGTCCCATTTAAGTAGATCATCCCTGTCAAGGATTTCCATCCCTTTCATAATTCTATATATGGATATCAAATCTCCTCTTTCTCTTCTTTGTTCCAGAGTTATTAATTTTAGTTTGTCCAATCTTTGTTCATATGTCAGCATACTGAGTGTTGGTGCCATCTTTGTTAGTGCTCTTTGAATTCTTTCTAGTTTTTTGTACTGGATACTCTAATTTTGGTCTTATCAGTGTAACTAGGATTTTCTTCACCATCTCCTCATCTATGTAGTCAAAAGCCACTTTCATTGATCTTATTAAGTTGTAGGTTTCTCCAACTATTTTGTTCACATGTTTGTCTAGTGTCATGTCATTTGAAATGATCACTCTTAGGTCTCTTTCTGAATTTACTTTTGTAACTTTTTTGTTCCAATTTTGTATTTACCGGATATTCTATTTTTGCTTTTTCCAAATTCCATTATACTACATTTTTGAATGTTGAAATTCACTTTGTTCTTTTTACTCCAATTCCAGACGTTGTCCAGATCTCCCTGAAAAGATTTACAGTCTTCCTCGTTACTCACTCTCTTCAGTAGTTTTGCATCATCTGCAAAGAAGTTTATGTAGCATTTAATTCCTTCATCCATGTCGTTTATATAAATAGCGGGGTGAGGAATTTGGTACATCGTAAGTTGGGCGGAGGAGAAAGAGCACAAATATTTTTAGAAAGAATCCAAAGAGCAGCGACAAAAATGGCACCTACATTGTCAAATCTGACATATGAACAAAGATTGGAGAAATTACATCTGTCAACACTGGTACAGAGAAGAGAAAGAGGTGATTTGTTGACCATTTACAGAAATATGAAAGGGATGGAAATTCTCGATAGAGACAACTTGCTAAAGTGGGACAGAAGATAAACAAAAGGACACAAAAAGAAACTAAAGAAGAACAGTTACAGAAGAGACCTGAAAGAGAATAGCTTCCCACACAGAGTGATTGATGTCTGGAACAAACTGAATGGAGAAACAGTGAATGCAAAAACTATACACAATTTTAAGAATAAACTGGATGCGGAGAGATACGAAAACGGGTCACTACGAGCATAGCTCTCATCCCGTAAAATACAACTAGGTAAATATGTAACCTTTGTGGTTCATTTTTTTTATTTATTTATTTATTTTTTATTTATTATTATTATTATTATTATTTTTTTTTTTCCAGATTTATGGACTCCAGGTCGAGGACATTTGGAATGAGTGCAAATTGTGTCCCCCGGGATGGAGGATCGTAAAGAGGAGGTGCAGCAGGATGACAATGAGGAAGGGAAACGGCAGGAAGGTGAACTGGAAGAGAAGCTGTGGGAAGTGGAGGAGTTCTTGGTGACTTTGGTCGACAACGGTCGTTCGGTTGTTGTGAGGAAGGACGACTTACCCCTCCTGCCCAGGAGCACGAAGGACTTCACTCCGTTCCTGACGGAGTTGGTGCTCAAGAACGTCAGCCCCCTACGCAAGGCAGATCCAGACCTTCTGCGGCAGGTAACGCGACCTACTACAGACTTCCTTGTCTGTCTAAAGTTTGCTCTAAGGGTTGATGTCATAATGTGTTATCTCTCTTGTATCTCACTAGCCAAGTGGGTTAGGGTGTCGTTACGATACGAAGTCCTCTTTGAGGGGCACTGTCCTAGCCTTCCAATAGGGGGAGTTTGTGACATTAAACCAAATCACTTGCGGCGAAGGTAGAGATGATGACGATTCGAACCCTGCTTGGGGTATAGTTCATTAGATTCCACGTTACAAGGCCCACCGTAAGGAGCACTGTCTTAGCCTCCCTGATAGGGGGGAGTTTGTGATGTTGAACTGAATGGCATCATCACAATCATTCTCTCTCGTATCTCTCTCTATGCCTCTCGCCTCTCTCTTTCTATCAAACACCTCCCTACCTGTCTCCCTCTCTTCCTCATGTCTCCTTCCCTCCCTTTCCCCCTCCTTTCCTTCACTCCAAGATCACAGTTGAACCTAATGGCAACAGTGATTGATAATCAAGAGATCAAATGAGGAAAACCTTTTGACAGTAATGGCGGAATTGGCAAAGATCATGAATGCATTTGATGCGTCTAGAATAGAAAGGGGGAAATGCAGAATTGGCAAAGATCACGAATGCATTTGAGGCATCTACAATCGGGGAAAATGCGGGCATCATGTGTAAGACATCTTGCCTCTTAACTCCTAGAATACGATGTGACTGCATAGGCGTCATGAGACGTGAGTATACAAAGATGCTGCTGTGAGTGTCCTGATAATCTTTATTTTTTAGATGGAGTCGACTAGTGACCCCAGTATTATGTGAACAGGCTTGATCACATTTTCTGTGGACATGAACATTTTGTGTGAAAGAGAATGAATATAACAGCAGCTGTAGCTTTACATTTTATAGTGCAAGTATTGTGATGCATCGTTGTACGTCAGGCACAAGTATTTAATTTGTATTGAAGAGGTTAACGTCAGATGCTTTAAGAACCCTATTTCCGTACAGAGGAGGTGTGGCATTTACCCCTCTCGATTCTCGATGCCTCGTTTCAAGTTGGAACAAAGTTCGTAGTTTCAGAGCCATTACGTGCCTAAGTGCCCCCCCCCCCAGCAAAGGACTCAGGGATGCCCCCCTCCTTTCCCCCATCACCACTTATCATCTCCACCATCCCTTAATGCGCCTATTGTAGCTGTTGGCATGCGAAATAATTAAACAGATTTATAAATATTATTTAATGTCCCTATTGCAGAAAGGTTAACCCCTTCCATACGGTGCCGCACACGTAGCGATTCCGGTGCAGTGCCAATGCACGACGTGTGTCGTAATAATACTCGCATCATAAAATATAGTCACCGCTTATATCGATCGTTCTCTCTTCACCCGTGAATTTTGATAACCATAGAAAATGCGATTACAAAAGAATTAGAAAGAATGTCATTATGGAGGGGCGACTACAATAAATATAATCAAGACGCCGATATGGCAGCCTCGCGAATACACTCGCTCCCCATGACGCCTACATGTGCGGCACCGTATGGAAGGGGTTAAGGGAAAAAATTTCGTATTCTGTTGAGTCTTAACGCAAAATTCGTATATTATGGTAAAATATTGAGGGTTCCTTTGACCTTTTTATTTAATATGATTATTTTGTCAGCCTTCTGGGTGGCACGTCCAGACTAGAATTGCCGCCACCCCCCTAAATGTACCGTCCTATGGCAAATGCACCCCCATGTGAGGCCCTCCTGCATGGTTTTCTTGGGGCGTAACATCAATGGCCATAAGAGTTACGATGCCAGAAGTGAACAATCCCCATCACTTCTGGACACCATCACTGTCTTTCACCACGCCCTCCTTTCACCATGCAGGGACGGGAATGGCTCACGGAGAGGCTCAGAGGAGGCAAAGAGCTGGAGCTTCATTGCATCGGGAATCCAGATTACAGAAACGGCATTGTCCAGGTAAGTTCTCGTAACACGGATGTACGCTATTTTTCTTAGAAGTAGTATAGCACCAGAAAAAAATTTTTTTTTTGTAAATTACAATACATCAATGTAATAGATATTTTTCTCAGCAGAAATCGTTATCGGAAAACGTTGTAACCTGTACAGAAATGAACAAAGTCGCTTAGACTCCTTTAGATGCCAACTTTGTTTTGATAGATTTGGAGGTCTGAGATGATGACAACCCTAATGACCTCAAGAATTACAGGTATTGCATTACTAAATGCAGGTTTGGTTAGGTTGGTAGGTCAGGTAAGGGCTAGAATAGACAAAAATATCATACTTTAATTTCTTCAGCCTCCACTGCCAAAAGAAAGATGGTGTCTCAACTAACCAAAGTGGTTACGTTTGTCTATAGTTTTTAGCAACCTTTTCTATTATTAATTTCTGCCAACAATGGCCATGTATTACATTGATGTATTATGGTTTACAAAATTAAAATTTTATTTCCTATTGCTATATTGTGTTAGGTATGCACTTTAATCAATTTATCAGATGTACTGACCCCCTGCTCTCACTTCCACATTTTTTCTCGTATCTATCGTCGTAACCTGCACTGCACCCCGTACTTCTTAATTAATCTCTTCGATGTGATGATGCCCACGTAGGCGTCATGAGACGTGAGTGGATATACGAGGATGTTGGCGTCTTGATTATATTCATTTTGTAGTCGTAGCCGAGTGAACCCCCCATTCTGTGAACTGCTGGTTTGATCGTGTTTTCTGCGTTTGTTAATACTCGGTGAAAGAGAATGATTAATACCAGCAGTGACTTCATGTTTTATGACGCCAGTAGTGTGATGCATCGTGCATTAGGCACCCAATGCTGCGCGAGAGAGGATTTGACTCCTATTGAAGAGGTTAGCCATTTCCTTCCTCTGAATCCCCCCCCCCCCCCGTATTATGGATCTTCCTTTCTGTACATTACATACATCTACCAAAGGCCTCACACGGGAGGTAGCCAAAAAGAAAAGGGCATGGAAACCACTCCCACCCATTCCATCCCTGATACACTCCACTCCCCTCCACCCTCTACCCTCTACCCTCCCTCTTATCTTGGCACCTCCTGGATGACAATGGGTCATCCCTGCATCTCGCCCACTGCCCTGGGTCACAAGCGGTGTTGCAAGACACAGCACATCCTCAGCAAGGTCGCTTCATTAATTCGGCGACCCCCCCCCCCTCTCTGTTCCCTCATGCAGAAAGGGAGAAGATGGGGAGAAATTCCTTCGGGCTGCGCCAAATTTATTTCTCATGCATACTCCCTCACCCCCCCTCAACTTCCTTTCTGCCGCTTTTAAATACAAGGTCTTCTTGAGCGCAGTGCCCTCGGCAGTTGTTCCCAGATACGTATTAACCACTTCAGCACGAGTCAAATTCTCGCACACAGCATTGGCTGTCATATGTACGATGCATCACACTACTCGCATTCTAAAATATAAAGCCACTGCTGCCGTATTACTCGTTCTCTTTTACTCCGAGTAATAATAAACCCAGGAAAGGTGATCAAACCAGCTCACAGAATCTGGGGGTAACTCGTGTACAACTACGAAAAAGAAAATGTATAATCAAGATGCTGACGCCGGCATCCACACATACCCACTCGCACCTCGTGATGTTTACGTAGGAATCGAATCATCTTGAATGGAAGGCCCTTGGCATTCGTCGCCAGTTACATATTAATTGTGACAAAGATGATCACTCCGTCCGTTGCCCAGAAAGGGGGCATCAGGGGGGGAGGGAGTGGATCCACAGAAGTGTAACAGACTTTGCAGGTGAACGTGGGCGCGCGCGCACGACATCGGTGGTCAAGAAATCATCGTGAAGGGCTACAGACGGGGTCACGCTGTGGCCGCCCCCAAGAAGAAGAGTGGGGACCTGATGAGCAAGGTATGGTCTCTCTCTCTCTTCCTCTCTCTCTTCCCCACCCTCTCTCTCTCTCTCCTCTCTCTCTCTCTCTCTCTCTCTCTCTCTCTCTCTCTCTCTCTCTCTCTCTCTCTCTCTCTCTCTCTCTCTCTCTCTCTCTCTCTCTCTCTCTCTCTCTCTCTCTCTCTCTCTCTTTCTCTCTCCTCTCTCTCTCTCTCTCTCTCTGTCTCTCTCTCTCTCTCTCTCTCTCTGTCTCTCTCTCTGTCTCTCTCTCTGTCTTTCCCCTCTCTCCTCTCCCCTCTCCCTCTCTCTCCTCTCTCTCCTCTCTCCCCCCTTTCTATCACTTGTCTCTCCCCCCTCTCTCTTCTCTCTCCCCCTCTCATCCCTTTCCCCCCTCTCTCCTCTCTCCCCCCTCTCTCCTCTCTCTCCCCCCTCTCTCCTCTCTCTCCCCCCTCTCTCCTCTCTCCCCCCTCTCTCCTCTCTCTCCCCCCTCTCTCCTCTCTCTCCCCCCTCTCTCCTCTCTCTCCCCCCTCTCTCCTCTCTCTCCCCCCTCTCTCCTCTCTCTCCCCCCTCTCTCCTCTCTCTCCCCCTCTCTCCTCTCTCTCCCCCTCTCTCCTCTCTCCCCCTCTCTCCTCTCTCGCCCTCTCTCCTCTCTCGCCCTCTCTCCTCTCTCGCCCTCTCTCCTCTCTTGCCCTCTCTCCTCTTTCCCCCCTCTCCTCTTTCCCCCCTCTCTCCTCTTTCCCCCCTTTCTCCTCTTTCCCCCCTTTCCTCTCCCCCTCTCTCTTCTCTCTCCCCCTCTCTCTTCTCTCTCCCCCTCTCTCTTCTCTCTCCCCCTCTCTCTCCCCCTCTCTCTTCTCTCCCCCTCTTCTCTTCTCTCCCCCTCTTCTCTTCTCTCTCCCCCTCTTCTCTTCTCTCTCCCCATCTCTCTTCTCTCTCTCCCCCTCCCTTCTCTCTCCCCCTCCCTTCTCTCTCCCCCTCCCTCTCTTCTCTCTCCCCCTCTCTTCTCTCTCCCCCTCTCTTCTCTCTCCCCCTCTCTTCTCTCTCTCTCCCTCTTTTCTCTCTCTCCCCCCTCTCTTTTCTCTCCCCCTCTCTCTTCTCTCTCTCCCCTCTCTCCCTCTCCTCTCCCCCCTCTCCCTCTCTCCCTCTCCTCTCCCCCCTCTCCCTCTCTCTCTTCTCTCTTTCCCTCTTCTCTACCCCCTCTCCACCCTTTCTCTCCCTCTCCTCTCTCTTCTCTCTCCCCCCTCTTTTCTCTCTCCCCCCTCTTTTCTCTCTTCCCCTATCTTCTCTCCTCTCTCTTTCTCTCTCTGTCTTTGTCTTCTCCTCTCTCTCTCCTCTCTCCCCCCTTTCTATCACTTGTCTCTCCCCTCTCTTCTCTCTCTCATCTCTTTCCCCCCTCTCTCCTCTCTCCCCCTCTGTCTCCTCCTCTCTCCCCCTCTGTCTCCTCCTCTCTCCTCTCTCCCCCCTTTCCTCTCTCCCCCTCTCTTCTCTCCCCCTCTCTTCTCTCTCCCTCTCTTCTCTCTCCCCCCTCTATTCTCTCTCCCCCCTCTCTTCTCTCTCCCCCCTCTCTTCTCTCTCCCCCCTCTCTTCTCTCTCCCCCTCTCTTCTCTCTCTTCTCTCTCTTCTCTCCCCCTCTCTTCTCTCTCTTCTCTCCCCCTCTCTTCTCTCTCTTCTCTCTCTCACCCTCTCTTCTCTCTCTCACCCTCTCTCTTCTCTCTCTCACCCTCTCTCTTCTCTCTCCCCTCTCTTTTCTCTCTCCCCCATCTCTTCTCTCTCCCCCTCTCTTCTCTCTCTCCCCTCTCCTCTCTCCCCCTCTCCTCTCTCCCCTCTCTCTCTCCCCTCTCTCTCCCTCTCTCCTCTCTCTCTCTCTCTCCTCTCTCTCTGTCTTTCCCCTCTCTCCTCTCCTGTCTCCCCCCTCTCTCCCCCTTTCTATCACTTGTCTCTTCCCCCTCTCTCCCCCTTTCTATCACGTGTCTCTTCCCCCTCTCTCACCCCGTTCTATCACGTGTCTCTCCCCCCTCTCTCTTCTCTCTCCTCCTCTCTTCCCCCTCTCTCCACTCTCCCCCTCTCTATCCTTCCTTTCCTCTCTCCCCTCTCTCTCTCTCCTCTCCTCTCTCCCCTCTCCTCTCTCCCCTCTCTCTTCTCTCCCCCTTTCTCTTCTCTTCCCCTTTCTCTTCTCTTCCCCTTTCTCTTCTCTCCCCCTCTCTCCTCTCTCCCCCTCTCTCCTCTCTCCCCCTCTCTCCTCTCTCCCCCTCTCTCCTCTCTCCCCCTCTCTCCTCTCTCCCCCTCTCTCTTCTCTCTCTCCCCCTCTCTTCTCTCTCCCCCTCTCTCTTCTCTCTCTCCCCCCTCTCTTCTCTCTCTCCCCCCTCTCTTCTCTCTCTCCCCCTCTCCTCTCTCTCCCCCTCTCCTCTCTCTCCCCCTCTCCTCTTTCTCCCCCTCTCCTCTCTCTCCCCCTCTCCCCTCTCTCCCCCTCTCCTCTCTCTCCCCCTCTCCTCTCTCTCCCCCCCTCTTCTCTCCCCCCTCTCTTCTCTCCCCCCTCTCTTCTCTCCCCCCTCTCTTCTCTCCCCCCTCTCTCTTCTCTCCCCCCTCTCTCTTCTCTCCCCCCTCTCTCTTCTCTCCCCCTCTCTTCTCTCCCCCCTCTCTTTTCTCCCCCCTCTCTTTTCTCTCCCCCTCTTCTTTCCCCCTCTCTCCTCTTTCTCTCCCCCTCTCTCTTTCTCTCCCCCCTCTCTCTTCTCTCTCCCCCTCTCTCTTCTCTCCCCTGCTCTCTTCTCTCCCCTGCTCTCTTCTCTTTTCTCTCTCCCCCTCTTCTCTCCCCCATCTCTCTTCTCTCTCTCCTCTCTCTCCCCCTCTCCCCCATTTCTCCCCCTCTCTCTCCTCTCTCCCCCCTCTCCTCTCTCCCCCCTCTCCTCTCTCCCCCCTCTCTCTCCTCTCTCTCTCTCCTCTCTCCCCCTCTCTCCTCTCTCCCCCTCTCTCCTCTCTCCCCCCCTCTCTCCTCTCCCCCTCTCTCCTCTCTCCCCCTCTCTCCTCTCTCCCCCTCTCTCCCCCTCTCTCCTCTCTCCCCCTCTCTCTCCTCTCTCCCCCTCTCTCTCCCTCCCTCTCTCCTCTCTCCCCCTCTCTCCTCTCTCCTCTCTCCCCCCTCTCTCCTCTCTCTCCCCCTATCTCCTCTCTCCCCCTCTCTTCTCTCCCCCTCTCTCCTCTCTCCCCCTCTCTTTCCTCCCCCTCTCCTCTCCCTCTCCTCTCCCCCCCTCTCCCTCTTTCTCTCTCTCTCTCCTCTCTCCCCCCTCTCTCTCTCCCTCCTCTCTCCCCCCTCTCTCTCTCCCCCCTCTCCCTCCTCTCTCCTCTCTCTCCTCTCTCCCCCCTCTCCTCTCTCCCCCCTCTCCTCTCTCCCCCCTCTCCTCTCTCCCCCCCTCTCCTCTCTCCCCCCCTCTCCTCTCTCCCCCCTCTCTCCTCTCTCCCCCCCTCTCCTCTCTCCCCCTCTCTCCCCCTCTCCTCTCTCCCCCCTCTCCCCCTCTCCTCTCTCCCCCCTCTCCTCTCTCCCCCCTCTCCTCTCTCTCCCCCCCTCTCCTCTCTCCCCCCTCTCCTCTCTCCCTCTCCTCTATCTGCTTTCTCCCCCATCTCTCCTTCTTCCCTCCCTCTCCCCCCACTCTCCCCACTCTCCCCTCTCTCCATCTCCCCCCCCACTCTCCTCCTCCCCCCCACTCTCTCCTCTCTCCGTCTCTCCCCTACCCTCCCCCTCTCTCCCTTCTCCCCTTCTCCCCCTCTCTGCTTTCTCCCCTTCTCTCCTTTCTCCCAATTCTCCCCCTCTCTGTCTCTCCCACTTCTCCCCCTCTCTGTCTCTCCCACTTCTCCCCCTTTCCTCTCTCCCACTTCTCCCCCTTGCCTCTCTCCTCACTTCCCCCACTCTCCTCTCTCCCCCTCTTCTCTCTCCCCCTCTCCTCTCTCCCCCTCTTCTCTCTCCCCCTCTCCTCTCTCCCCCTCTCCTCTCTCCCCCTCTTCTCTCTCCCCCTCTCCTCTCTCCATTCTCCTCTCCCCCCTCCCTTTCCCCCTCCCTTTCCCCCTCTCCATTCCCCCCTATCCCTCTCCTCCCCCTTCTCCTCTACCCCTCTCATCTCCCGCTTCTCTCTCTCCTTTCTCCCCCTCATCTCCCGCTTCTCTCTCTCCTTTCTCCCCCTCTTCTCTCCCCTTCCTCTCTCCTCTCTCCCTCTCTTCTCTCCCCTTCCTCTCTCCCTCTCTCCTCTCTCCCCCTCTTCTCTTTCCCCCCTCTCTTCTCTCTCCCCCCTCTCTCTTCTCTCTCCCCCCTCTCCCCTTCTCTCTCCTCTCCTCTCTCCCTATCCCCCTCTCTCCCTCTACCTCCCTCTCCCATTCCCCCTCTCTCCTCTCTCTGCTTTCTCCCCATCTTTCCTCCCTCTCCCCCCTCTCTGCTTTCTCCTCATGTCTCCTCCCTCTCTCCCCCTCTCTCCCCCTCTCCTCTCTCCTTTCTCCTCTCTCCTCTCTCTCCCCCTCTCCTCTCTCCTTTCTCCTCTCTCCTCTCTCCTCTCTCCCTCTCTCCTCTCTCCCTCTCTCCTCTCTCCCTCTCTCCTCTCCACTCTCCTCTCTCCCCCTCTCCTCTCCTCCCTTCTCCCCATTTCTCCCTTTCTCCTTTCTCCCCCTCTCTCCCCCTCTCTTCTCTCTCCTCTCTTCCCCCTCTTTCCTCCTCTCTCCCCCTCTCTCCCCCTCTCCTCTCTCCCCCTCTCCTCTCGTTCCCCCTCTCCTCTCTCCCTCTCCTCTCTCCCTCTCCCCTCTCCCCTCTCCCTCTCCCCCTCCTCTCTCTGCTTTCTCCCCCACTCTCCCCTCTCTCCTCTCCGTCTCTCCCCCACTCTCCCCCCCTCTCTCCTTTCTCCCCCTCTCTCCCTTCTCCCCCTCTCTCCCTTCTCCCCCTCTCTCCCTTCTCCCCCTCTCTCCCTTCTCCCCCTCTCTCCCTTCTCCCCCTCTCTCCCTTCTCCCCCTCTCTGCTTTCTCCCCCTTCTCTCCTTTCCTCTCTCCGTCTCTCCCCCTCTCTCCTCTCACCGTCTCTCCCCCCTCTCTCCTCTCACCGTCTCTCCCCCCTCTCTCCTCTCCTCTTTCCACTCTTCCCCCACTCTCCTCTCCTCTCTCCACTCTTCCCCCACTCTCCTCTCTCCCCCTCCTCTCCTCTCCCTTCTCTCTCCTCCTCCTCTCCCTTCTCTCTCCTCCTCCTCTCCCTTCTCTCTCCTCCTCTCCCTTCTCTCTCCTCCTCTCCCCCTCTCCTCTCCCCCTCTCCTCTCTCCCTTCTCTCCCCCTCTCCTCTCCCCCTCTCTCCTCTCTCCCTTCTCCCCCTCTCTCCCTTCTCCCCCTCTCTCCCTTCTCCCCCTCTCTCCCTTCTCCCTTCCCCTTTCTCCCTTCCCCTTTCTCCCTTCTCCCCCTTTCTCCCTTCTCCCCCTTTCTCCCTTCTCCCCTTTCTCATTTCTCCCCCTTTCTCATTTCTCCCCTTTCTCATTTCTCCCCCTCTCTCCCCCCTCTCCTCTTTCCCCCCTCTCCTCTTTCCCCCCTCTCCTCTTTCCCCCCTCTCCTCTTTCCCCCCTCTTCTCTCCCCCTCTCTCCCCCATTTCTCTCCCTCTCTCCCCCCTTTCCCCCTCTCTCCCCTTTCCCTCTCTCTCCCCCCTTTCCCCCTCTCTCCCCCCTTTCCCCCTCTCTCCCCTTTCCCTCTCTCTCCCCTTTCCCTCTCTCTCCCTCTCTCCTCTCTCTTCCTTCTCCCCCCACTCTCCTCTCTCCATCCCCCCACTCCCCTTTCTCCCCCTCTCTCCCTTCTCCCCCTCTCTCCCTTCTCCCCCTCTGCTTTCCCCCTTCTCCCCTCTCTCCTCTCTCCCCCTCTCCCGTCTCCTCTCCCATTCTCCCCCCTCTCCCTCTCCTCTCTCACTTCTCCCCCTTTCTCCCCATCTCCTTTCCCCCCTCTCCCTCACTCCTCCCCCCTCTCTTCTCTCCTCTCCCCTCTCTTCTCTCTCCTCCCCTCTCTTCTCTCTCCTCCTTTCTCTTCCCCCATGACTCTTCTCTCCCCCTCTCATTCTCCCCTCTCTCCCTCTCATTCTCCCCTCTCTCCTTTCTCCCCCTCTCTCCTTTCTCCTCTCTCCTTTCTCCTCTCTCCCCATCTCTCCTTTCTCCTCTCTCCTTTCTCCTCTCTCCCCATCTCTCCTTTCTCCTCTCTCCCCATCTCTCCTCTCTCCCCCCTCTCTCCCCCTTTCCTCTCTCCCCGTCTCTCCTCTCTACCCCTCTATTTCCTCCCCTTCTCTCCTCTCCCTCCTCTCCTCTCCCTCCTCTCCTCTCTCTTCTCCCCCTCTCTCCTTTCTCCCCCTCTCCATTCTCCACCTTCTCTCCTTTCTCCTCACTACTCTCTCCTCTCCCCCTCTCTTCTCTCCTCTCCCCCTCTCTTCTCTCTCCTCTCTCCCCCTCTCTCCCTATCTCTTTCCTCCCCATCTCTCTCCTCTCCCTCTTCTCTTCCCCTCTCCTCTCCCTCCTCTCTTCCCCTCTCCTCTCCCCCTCTCTCCTTTCTCCCCCCTCTCTCCATTCTTCCCCTTCTCTCCTTTCTCCTCACTACTCTCTCTGCTCCCCCCTCTCTTCTCTCCCCTCCTCTCCCCCCTCCTCTCTCCCCCTCTGTCCTCTCTCCCCCTCTGTCCTCTCTCCCCCTCTGTCCTCTCTCCCCCTCTGTCCTCTCTCCCCCCTCTTTCCTCTCTCCCCCCTCTCTTCTCTCTCCTCTCCCCTCTTCTCTCTCCTCTCCCCTCTTTCCTCCCCATCTCTCTCCTCCCCCTCTCTCTCCTCTCCCCCTCTCCCTCTTCTCCCCCTCTCCCTCTTCTCTCCCCCTCTCCCTCTTCTCTCCCCCTCTCCCTCTTCTCTCCTCTCTCCCCCTCTCCCTCTTCTCTCCTCTCTCCCCCTCTCCCTCTTCTCCCCCTCTCCCTCTTCTCTCCCCCTCTCCCTCTTCTCTCCTCTCTCCCCCCTTTTTCTCCTCTCTCCCCCTCTCCCCCTTTTTCTCCTCTCTTCTCTCTTCCCCCAACTCTCTTCTCTCTCTCCATCTCTTCTTTCCCCCCTCTCCTCTCTCCCCCCTCTTTCCACCCCTCTCCTCTCTCCCCCCTCTTTCCTCCCCCTCTCCTCTCTCCCCCCTTTCTATCACTTGTCTCTCCCCCCTCCCTCCTCTCTCCCCCCTCACTCTTCTCTCTCCTCTCTACCCCTCTCTCTTTCCTCCCCATCTCTCTTTCCTCCACCTCTCCTTCCTCCACCTCTCCTCTCCCCCTCTCCTCTGTCTCCTCTCCCTCCTCTACTCTATCTCTCCCCTCCTCTCTCCCCTCCTCTCTCTCTCCCCCTCTCCCCCTCTCGCCCCTTTCTCCTCACTCTCCCGTCTCTCCTCTCTCCCCTGTCTCTCCTCTCTCCCCCGTCTCTCCTCTCTCTCCTCTTTCCCCCCTCCTCTCTCCCCCGCTCTCCTCTCTCCCCTTCATTCCTCCCCATCTCTCTCCTCTCCCCCCTCTCCCTCTTCTCTCTCCTCTCCCCCTTCTCCCTCTTCTCTCTCCTCTCCCCCTCTTCTCTCTCCTCTCTCCACTCTTCTCTCTCCTCTCTCCCCTCTCTTGTCTCTCCTTTCTCTTCCTCCATCTCTCTTCTCTCCCCTCTCTCCTCTCTCTTCTCTCCCCTCTCTCCTCTCTCCCTCCTCTTTCTCCCCCTCTCTCCCCCTCCTCCTCTCCCCTTCGCTCCCTTCTCCCCCTCTCCTTTCTCCCCATCTCCTTTCTCCCCATCTCTCATTTCTCTCCTCTCTCCTCCACTCTCCCCTCGCCTCTCTCCCTCCTCTCCCCTCCCCCTCTCTCCCTCCTCTCCCCTCCCCCTCTCTCCCTCCTCTCCCCTCCCCCTCTCTCCCTCCTCTCCCCTCCCTCTGTCTCCCTCCTCTCCCCTCCCCCTCTCTCCCTCCTCTCCCCTCCCACTGTCTCCCTCCTCTCCCTCCTCTCCCCTCCCCCTCTCTCCATCCTCTCCCCTCCCCCTCTCTCCCTTCTCTCCCTTCCCCCTCTCTCCATCCTCTCCCCTCCCCCTCTCTCCTCTCCCTCCCCTCCCCCTCTCTCCTCTCCCTCCCCTCCCCCTCTCTCCTCTCCCTCCCCCTCTCTCCCTCCTCTGCCCCTTTCCTCTCCTCACCCCCTATCTCCCCCTCTCTCCCTCTCTCTCCTCTCCCCCCTCTCCTCTTCCCCTTTTCTCTCTCCTCTCTCCTGCTCCTCTCTCCATTCTTTTTCCCCCTCTCCTCTCTCCCTTCTCTCTTTCCCCCTCTCCTCTCTCCCTTCTCTCTCCTCTCCTCTCTCCCTTCTCTCTTTCCCCCTCTCTCTCCTCTCTCCCTTCTCTCTCCTCTCCTCTCGCCTCTCCTCTCTCCCCCTCTTCTCTCTCCTTTCCCTTCCCCCTCTTCTCCTCTTCCCCCCCTCTTCTCTCTCCTCCCTTCCCCTCTTCCCTCCTTCTTCCCCCTCTTCTCTCTCCTATCTCTTCCCCCTCTCCCTCCTCTCTCCCCTCTCTCCCTCCTCTCCCTTCCCCCTCTCTCCCTCCTCTTTCTCCCCCTCTCTCCTCTCTCCCCCTCTCCTCCCTCTCTCTCCTCTCCTCACCCCATCTCCCCCTCTCTCCCTCACTCTCCTCTCCCCCCTCTCCTCTTTCCCTTCTCTCTCCCCCTTCTCTCTCTTCTCTCTCCCCCTCTCGCTCCTTTCTACCTTCTCTCTCTCCTCTTCCCCCCTCTTTCTCCTCTCTCCCTTTTCTCTCTCCTCTCTCCCTTCTCTCCTCCTCTCCCCCCTCTCTCTTCCCTCTTTTCCTCCTCTCCCCCTCTCTCCTCTCCCCCTTTCCCCCTTCTCTTTTCTCCCCTCTCTCCTCTCCCCTCTTCCCCTCTCTCCTCCTCTCCCCTTCTCTTTCCTCTATCCCTCACCCCTCTCCCCCTCTCACCTCTATCCCTCACTCCTCTCCCCCTCTCTCCTCTATCCTTCACCCCTCTCCCCCTCTCTCCTATCCCTCACCCCTCTCCTCTTTCCCTCTCCCTCTCTCTCCTCTCTCCCTCTCTTCTCCCCCTCTCTCTTCTCTCCTTCCTCTCCCCCTCTCTCTCCTCTCTCCCTCTCCCCCCTCTTCCCCCCTCTCTCTCCTCTCCCTCACCTCCCCATCCTCTCCCTCTCCCACCCCCTGTCTCCCCCCCCCTTCCTCCCCCACCCCCTTCCTCTCCCCCACCCCCTTCCTCTCCCCCACCCCCTTCCTCTCCCCCACCCCCTTCCTCTCCCCCACCCCCTTCCTCTCCCCCACCCCCTTCCTCTCCCCCACCCCCTCCCTCTCCCCCACCCCCTCCCTCTCCCCCACCTCCCTCGCCCCCTACCCCCTCCCTCTCCCCCATCCTCTTCCCCTACCCCTTTCCTCTCCCCCACCCCCTTCACCTCCCCCTCCTCCCCCCCTCCACCTCCCCCATCCCCTTCCTCTACCCCATCCCCTCCCTTCCTCTCCTCCTCCCTCTCTCTCCCCCTCCTGCCCCTCCTCTCTCCCCCTCCCTCCCCTCCTCCCTCCCCTCCTCTCTCCCCCTCCCTCCCCTCCTCTCCCTCCCCTCTCCCTCCCCTCCTCTCCCCCTCCCTCTCTCTCCCCCCTCCCTCCTCCCCCCTTTCACTTCAAAATGTTTCAAAAGAGCTTTCCTGAGCTAAGAAAGGAAAAATTACCTTCTCTTTCTCTCTCCAGGTATTTATTGACGGCACTTTGGGGGAGCCTTCCAAGTGTAATGAGGAATAGAAATTTGGGAATGGATGCTAAGAGGAGACTGTATGAAGGAGTGATTGTGCCAACAGCACTGTATGGAGCAGAAACATGAAACATAAGAGAGGAAGAGAGAAGGAACTTGAATGTGTTTGAGATGAAGTGTCTGAGAAGTATGATGGGGGTTACTAGGCTTGATAGAGTGAAAAATGAGGAGGTGAGGAGGAGAACAGGGGTGGAAAAGGAGTTGGGAGATAGGGTTGATGAAAGAGTATTAGGATGGTTTGGACACATGGAAAGAATGAGTGAAGAAAGACTAGTAAAGGAGGTATGGAAGGCAGATGTGGAGGGAGTGAACATGAGGGGACGTCCTAGGATGAGATGGATGGATGGGGTGAAGGGGGCTTTGGGGAAGAGGGGAATGTCTGTTGAGGAAGGACGGGAGAGGACAGAAGACAGGGGTGAATGGAGAATGGTTGTATATGGAAGATGTTGTGAAGCATGAGGTGGAATGGACGGGGGAATGGGGGGTGAGGTAGTGTGTGTGAGCAAAAATTTTGACGCAGCCCGAAGGGATTTCTCCCCGTCCTCTCCTTTATATGGGGGGACGGAGAGGGGGGATCACCAATTTAATGAAGCGGCCTTGCTGTGGATGTGCTGTGTCCTGCGACACTGCTTCTGACCTAGGGCAGTGGACAGGGTGCAGGGATGACCCGTCATCTAGGAGGTGCTAAGATGGGAGGGAAGGTGGAGGGGTGTGGAGTGTTTTCGGGGATGGAATGGGTGGGAATGATTTTATGCCTTGTCCTTTTTGGCTACCTCCCTGGTAAGGGGGAAAAAGCCTTGGTATATGTATGTATGTATGTACTTTGGAGGAGCCCTGCACTGCCTATTGTGCACGCGGAGGTTCCTCTCCATTTCAGGTTGTGTTGGGGTGGGATTGGGGCTGGGGCGGAGACTCTAAGAACGGTTTTGGAGTTTGAATGTCCAGGTTCCTTTCCATTTCAGGTTCTGTGGGATGGGAGCTGGGGCAGAGACTCCAAGAACGGTTTGGAGACTCCAAGAACAGTTTGGAGTTTGAATGTACAGGTTCCTCTCCATTTCAGGTTCTGTGGGATTGGGGCTGGGGCAGAGAACTCCAAGAACTGTTTGGAGTCAACAGAATGTGGCAAGTGGCCCTTGGTAAATGGAGACCTTACAGTACACAAGAGATGTGAGGGATGACTCGTCATCCAGGAGGAGCCAAGATAAGAGGGAGGGAGGGAGGGAGGTGGGGTGGATGGGAGTAGAGTATGTGGGGATGGAATAGGCGGGAGTGGTTTCTATGCCTTTGTATTTTGGCTACCTCCCTTGTGAGGGGGAAAAAGCCTTTAGTATATGTTTGTATGTACCTTTTACGTTAACTGTGATAAAAAAAATCAGCCATCATATTTCCATGAGCAGCATATAGAGCCACGGTTTGGCCACCCCTGGTATATAGAGACCTAATGGCAATATCTAAAATCTCCCTCAGGTGGACACCTTGACCTTCCAACCTCCATCGGACGACCACGGGGACAGGCAGAGCGGCGGTCCTCCTTCGCCAGAATCCTTGGTGATGGACTTGTACTCAAGCTGGGAGGAACCTACCCTGTCAGAAGAGGACCTGTTGGAAGGCGAGGAACTGTAACATGAGGAGCCACCACCTTTGGACATGAATCTCCCGGATCGTAGCGGACAGACAGCTGCAGTAGATGATTGTTCCATTACAGAGAGTCGTGTGGCATACGAAGAGCCAACTATGAGGGATGGGAGTACTGTTTCTTCTTCGGATATTGTGCTGCTCCAGGAGGAGGAGGAGGATGGAGTACAGCCACAGGCTTCATCCCAGCCCTCCACAGTACACCCTCGTCCCTCTGGGTCCTCTCCACAGCCGTGCATGCCGACACACCAGGGGTATATTACGACAGGTCAGCCTTGCCCCCCTCTACCCAACCCCGTCGGATCACCCTCGCACCCGTGCCCCCTGCCACCTCTGCTACACGTGCCTTCGTCCAAAGGGTATGCATCAGCATTCCAAAGTTGTGTGTCACCCCGATTTCAAGCTCCTCTCTCGTCACACCAACCGTACGTGTCTCCACCACCGCCACTTGTTTCACTGCCTCATCCTCACGTGTCACCGACTCAGCAGCTCGCAACGTTGTCTTCAGTCCATTCCTGTGAACCTCGGTCCCGACTGTGCTCGTTACCGTCTCGGTCAAGCGGAGTGTTGGCCCAGCAGTGTGCACAAGAAACATCCCTGGGTCTTGTCGTCCAACCGTCCCATCCACCTGGTGTCTCCCCACCATCGGAGACCTGCTCCTCTCGAGTGCGATCCACATCCCCATGCCAGAAGGCCTCACCAAAGACAACCAAAGCCAGGTACAACTTCAAAGGGAAGAAGGGACCAGGCAGACACTTGACTCATCCTCAGAGACCTCAGGGTTTTACCAAGGAACCACTTTTTGGCTGGCACGGGGCACCTGCCGCAACAGTGACCCCAGTCTCAGGAGCCAGCGGTAACGAAAGAGGTCTTCCGAAGTGTACCGTATCGTACAAGAAACTGGATTGGAGGTCAGGTGAGTCGTACCTTTTTCTACACCACAGGTTCTTCCCTTGAGGTTAGTGACGTTTCATCAGTATACGATATATATATATATATATATACATATATATATATATATATATATATATAAATATATATATATATATATATATATCTATATATAAATATATATCTGTCTATATATATATATAAATATATATATATATATATATATACATATATATATATATATATATATTTTATGTGTGACTAATAATTTGACATATCCCGAAGGGATTTCTCTCTGTCATCTCATTTTCTGCACTTGTAGTAGGATCAGAGGAGGGATTGAGGAATTTAGTGACAGAATTTGGGAAGGTGTAGGGCGAGTTGAAGCAAAGGCATGGTTCATTAGATTCCACGCTACAAAGTCCACTACAGGGCCCCGTCCTAGCCTCCTGATAGGGGGCAAGTTTGTGACGTTAAACCATATCGTCATTGCTGTCTCGTAAGCTGGATTGGATTAAACCGCATAAGTTTGCCGTTTTGTGGAAGGGATTGAGGGTATTGCAAATCTTCATCATTCTTGTCCTCGAGACACGTTAACCCACTGTTGAAGAATGAGATAAGAAAGACCGGAGATCCGTATATTTTGACCACTATCTGTGGTCCTCTTCAGCAGATCGATGAAGGAGACCACAGATAGTGGTCGAAATATACGGATCTTCTGTCTTATCTCGTTCTCCGACAGTGAGTTAATAAGTCTCATTTTACAAATGTGCTGCTACATTATATCTTCCTAATTCTTGACCTTCTTGTGGTTCTCCGTACAGCACGAGCCTAAAGCCGAGCCACACCAAAGTGCATTTGTATTTATTTGCGAATCTGCATCGTTCTCATAAGAACATAAGAATGAAGGAGACTGCAAGAGACCATGAGGCCTACACTAGGCAGCTCCGTATCCATCACCACCTGTCATCCCCATCCATAAAGTTGTCTAACCGTTTCTTAAAACAACTGATAGTTTCAGCACTCACTACATGGTTACTAAGTCTATTCCATTCGTCGACCACCCTATTAGTAAACCAATTCTTGCCTATTTCCTTCTGAAATCTAATTTTGTCCAGTTTATAACCATTACTGTGAGTCCTGCCCTGTTGTTTTGATATGATGACCTTGTTTGCATCACCCTTGTTAAAGCCTTTGATCCACTTGAACACCTATTAGATCACCCTGCACTCTGCATCTTTCCAGAGAGTGTAAGTTAAGGTGCCTTATAATTCTTGTGGTTCTCCGTACAGCACGAGCCAAATCCTGAGCCACAGGGAGGTCCGTTTGTACCAGCAGAATCTTCGACTGGAGTGGGACGACTTGGAGAAAAGGTACTCGACAAGTTCCTCCACGGACCCAGGGCACAGAGTTCTACAGAGCTATCCAATGGTGGGTTATTGACTTATCTTGTATCAGGCATGATATTCTTCCAATTTAAATCGGAATTCCGATTTTTTTCTTTTCCTGACAATGAGCTCGATTTTTTGTCATTAATTCCTGATTGTCATTAACCGTACCTTTGCCTGAAAAAAGAATTTTTGAAGGAGAAAACATTGGAGGTAATACAAAGACGTGTTAAACTAATCAATTTAGAAACTGAAAGGGGAAGTTTATCTTGTGACGGTTGCAACTTGGTTTCCAAAAAACTGAGAACATCATCTTAATGATTTTAATAAATGATCTTGATAAAAAAAAATTGTTGTGGTCGAATGATTTTTGGTTGATGTGAAGTTTTGGGCGAATCGTATGTCGGCTGTACCTGTGTGTAAGCAGTTTATTTTGTGCTGGCCCGCAAGTGATTCGTTTTGTGGAGCATTACGTGGTGTGGTGCGCATGTGTATGTATAGCAAGGTGATGACTGGGGTAGATTTTATTTTGGCTGAATTATATCAATAGTAACATCAACGGAACAGCTTGCATGCATTTGTTTACTAGTGATTCAGCCCCCCAGGGATTCAGCCTAGGCCCGCAGACCCCCTGACCCCCACTGGGGGCTCTGCCCCTGCCCCTGGACCCCCGGCCAATGTATTTTTTTTTTTTTACCCACTATCATGCCTGTTGTATTTACTCAGTTTGATCTATATATATACATATATATATATATATATATATATATATATATATATATATATATATATATATATATATATATATATACACACCAAGAGCTTTTTCCCCCTTATAAGGGAGATAGCCAAATCAAAGGGCACGCACCCAGTCCCACCCATTCCACCCTCTCATCTTGGCTCCTCTTGGATGACGGGTCATCCTGTCTCCCGCCCAATGCCTTGGGCCAGAAGCAATGCAGCAAGGCACAGCACATATGCAGCAGGGCCAATTCACTTACAGTACCCCCCACCACCACCATTGTCTCTGTCCCCAAATGCAAATACCCCCAGACTGATACCTTAAACATTTCTACTTGGAATAACTTGGATGATATAACCCAAATCTTGATATGACTGTTGGAATTTAAAGATATAAACCAAGATGAAACCACACATGAATTTGTAGCTAGGGCAGGATTTAGAAAATAAATAAGATAATTGAATAAAAAAAAAAAAAAAAATCTGCATGTCTGCGACTTAATATGTGAAGAAAATCTCTTGTTTGCTCGGGTGAAAGTCAGTACAAGGAACGGGGGTGGAGACTTTCTGAATATTACGTTCCGAATAACAGTGTGGCCTCTCCTTGGCTTTTCCCCCCAAGATCTTGGGATTTTTGCCATCATCTTGGAAACTTGGATATGAATTGTAAAAAAGTAACGAATCTTTTATTTTTTTCACCAAGATTTGTTCATTTTTTACCATTTATATCTAAGATTCCAAGATGATGGCAAAAATCCCAAGATCTTGGGAAAAAAGCCAAAGAGTGGCCACACTGCCGAATAAGAATGTTTCTCTGTTTTCAGGATGACCGCGACGTCACTGTACAGCACCATCTGGGCTGGATTGCTGCTTAATTATCAGGAGGAATGACGCTCATGGACAGGCAGGGCCTGTCAATAAGGTGGAAAATGACTTTATTTTACTTATTTATTTTTCTGTTTGAGATGAGGTGTCTGAGAAGTATGGTAGGGGTTACTAGGTTGGATTTAGTGATAAATGAGGAGGTGAGGAAGAGAACAGGGGTGGTAGGGGAGTTGGGAGATAAAGTGGATGAAAGAGTATTGGGATGGTTTGGACACGTGGAAAGAATAAGTGAAGAAAGACTAGTAAAAGAGGTTTGGAAGGCAGAGGTGGAAGGAGTGAACATGAGGGGGCGACTTAGGATGAGATGGATGGATGGGGTAAAAGGGGCATTGCAAAAGAGGAATGTCTGTTGAGGAATAAGGGTGAATGGAAAATGGTTGTGTATGGATGATGTTGTGATGGATGAGAGGGAGTGAGGGAGTATGTGTGAAAAATAATCTGACACAGCCCGAAGGTATTTCTCCCCGTCTTCTCCTTTTCTGCTTGAGGGGACGGAGTGGGGGGATCGCCGATATAATGAAGTGGCCTTGGTGTGAATGTGCTGTGTCTTGCTGCATTGCTTCTGACCCAGGGCAGTGGGTGAGATGCCGTGATGACCTGTCATCCAGGAGAAGTCAAGAAAAGAGGAAGGGAGGGAGGGGTGGTGAATGGGAGTGGAGTATGTGGGGATGGCATGGGTGGGAGTGGTTTCCATGCCTTTTTCTTTTTGGCTACCTCCCGTGTAAGAGGGAAAAAGCCTTTGGTATACGTATTTATGCATGTATGTACAAATACAACATACTTTACAAGTGCCCACTACGTATTTTATAATACATGCATTGTGATGCATCGTTGTACATCAGGCAACCTGACGTGCACACGAATATTTGACTCATATTGAAGAGGTCAAACCCTCCTTCGCCTCTTGGCAGATGCACTGTGTGTTGGAGCGTGTGATGACAACCGTGAAGGTAAGGTAGAGGGTCTCGGAATGGTTTTGTAAGTTCGAATTTGTCCATTGTGGATTAACTCTCTGCCGTATGGACGAACAACTGCAGACGGCAGCCACCGAGGACAGAGAGAGTCAGTTGCCCTCCGCAGATGGACAAAGCCGTCACAAGTCGCTAGACGTGATTGACTGCAGGCAGTTGTTAGGATGAGCCAACAAGTTTTTGGAATCTGCGTCTTTTATGTTTTATTTTGAGTGTGTTTTATTTTGAGTGTATTTAGGGATGAAATGGGTGGGAGTGTTTTTATGCCTTTCCCTTTTTGGCTACCTCCCTTGGAAGGGGGAAAAAGCCTTGGTATATGTATGTATGTATTTATTTTTTATTTATTTATTTATTTTTTTTTTATCATTATTATCATTCAGTGCCCTTGCTATGGATGTGCTGTCTCTTGCTGCATTGCTTATGACCCAGGGCAGGATGCAGGGATGACCCGTCATCCAGGAGGTGCCAAGATAAGAGGGAGGGTAGAGGGTGGATGGGAGTGGAGTATGTTGGGGATGGAATGGGTGGGAGTGGATTTTATGCCTTTGTTTTTTTGGCCAAAAAGACTTTGGTATATGTATGTATGTATTATTATTTGTTTATTTGTTTTTATCATTTGTTTATTTTTTTTTAAGAGAGTGTGCCATATATTCTAATGGAAGAACCTTGTTTGAAATTATGGTTGAAGAAATCTGCCATTGTTTTTCGTCTTCAGGAAAACGAGAGTCTGGTTCAAGTTTGCTGATTCCTAGTCGAGGTGCATCAGTACGGTCCAGAAGAAAGACGTTTGACTCTGGAGGTGAGATTTTGTTCGTCTCTTGTGACCTGTGGACATAAAATTTGCATCAGAACTTCGTTTCCTCAGCTTCTTCAAATGTACTGCATTTGTATTAACGGATCAATTGATTTCCCTTTTTTTATTCCAGGCATGAAATTGGTTACAAAATAGGACAAGGGAATCGTATGAGAGGTACAAAGTAAAGAGAAGGGAAGTTAAGCATAAGATAAAGGAAGCAAAGAGGAGAGCAGATGTGAAATGGGGTAAGAGTATGACAGAAAATTTTGAAAGTAATAAAAAGATGTTTTGGAAAGAAATTAAGAGAGGAAGAGGAGGCGAATCAAGTAGAGAAGGAAAGGTTAATAGGTGCAGATGGTGAGATGATAATGGAAGAGAAGGCAGTAAGAGGAAGATGGGCAGAGTATTTTAGGGAGTTGCTAAATGTGAAGGAGGATAGGGAGGGAAAGATAGTTGCAGTCGGAAGTGCAAAGAAAATGAGAGTGATGAGTGAGGAAAATGGAGGAGAAATAAGGAAAGATGAAGTGAAAGCAGCAGTTAAGATGATGAGAGCAGGTAAGGCACCTTTGTTGGATGGATGCTATGCAGAATGTCTGAAGAAAGGAGGTACAGTGATGGTGGACTGGTTGGTGAGGTTATTTAATGTTTGCTGGAGAGAGGATAGAGTGCCAGAGGAGTGCCTGTATAGTTCCACTTTACAAGGGAAAGTGGGACAAGTGTGATTGTAGTAGTTTCAGAGGGATCAGCTTGTTAAGTGTAGTTGGGAAGGCTTATGGGTGGGTCTTGATTGAGAAGATTAGGAGAGGAACAGAGGGAGTAATGGTGAGGAACAGTGTGGGTTTAGGACAGGTAGGGGTTGTGTAGATCAGATTTTTGTGGTGAGACAGATATGTGAGAAAGCTATAGAAAAAGGTAAGGATGTCTTTTGGGCTTTTATGGATCTGGAAAAGGCTTACGACATGGTAGACAGGAAGACACTGCATACTGCAGATATATGGGATAGGAGGGAAGCTGTTAAGAGTAGTTAAGAGTTTTTACGAGAGTAATAGAGCTTGTGTTAGGATTAGAAATGGAGAGAGTGGGTGGTTTGAGGTAAAGGTGGGACTTCGTCAGGGATGTGTTATGTCACCCTGGCTGTTTAATCTATACATGGTGAGAGAGGTGAATGCAAGGGTAGTGGGTCAGGGGTTGGAGATGATTAAAGAAAATGGAGAAAAGTGGGAGGTGAGCCAGTTGTTGTTTGCTGATGACACTGCACTTGTAGCAGGATCAGAGGAAGGATTGAGGAAGTTAGTGACAGAATTTGAGAAGGTGTGTGAAAGAAGGAAGCTGAAGATAGATGTGGGCAAAAGTAAGGTGATGAGATGTATACAAGGGGAGAGAGTGGCAGCAGGCTGGAAGTGAGCATCAAGGGTGAGAAACTGGAGGAAGTGGATAGTTTCAGATACTTGGGTGCAAATGTGGCAGGAAAGGGAGGAGTGAGGGTGGAGGTAGAATGTAGATTGAGAGAAGCAAGTAAATGCCTTGGTGGATTGAAAAGTTTCCCGTATTTTTCGGACCATAAGGCGCTTCTTACCAGAAGGCGCACCCATAATTTGCTATTCTCCGTCCTTACATAAGGCGTGCCTGACTATAAGGCGCACCTGGTCTCGTCATCAGATAATCATGCATATGTGAGTGCATTCAGAACTGAACATTTTCATTGTTGAATGAGAAAAATCTGTTGGGATTTAGCAAAATTACAAAAATAAATGATATACTTTTTTATTTTGGTCAGTGAGATCAGACCACCTCCATGGACGGTCTGCCCTACCAATACCCCTAAAAAACAACATAAACACGTTACGGGAATTGTGGGGAATAAAACCAACAGCAGTTTTATTCCCGCAATTTTCTATTCACTTAAAAACACAAGATTTATTACAAATGACGGTAAATTCTTAGTTTCGACCATGGGCACAATATAGCAATAGAAAATTAATTATTAATTTTGTGAATCATAATGTATCAACGTAATATGCAATTTTGTGATCGGAAATAAAAAACAAAAGGTGCTAAAACAGATTTCCTAAGTAACGAAGCCGTGTAGGACGAATGGTACGCCATGCTTGTTATGATAGATGCCGACATCGAAGAAATGAAAGTATGATGAATTCACCTAACCTAACCTGTGTTTAATAAATCATTATCTGCAAATTAAATGTCATCCAGCTCGTCCTCGTTGTCGTCGTCTTGAGAGACGTTGATGGGCTTTTCAACCACTCTCTCAGATTGCGGGGTATACAAAGTTCTTGCAGCTTGAAGGAATGCATGTATCTCCACTCCATAACATTCTTTCAAGAAAATGTACCTGGCAAGGTACTGTCGTTAGTACCGAGGCCGTCAATTGACAGACAAGACGGTGTCCCGATCCTATGCTACTGACTTCGTTCATTAGCATATTTGCTTGTAGCAAGGTATTTTTTATTTTCATTTCCGCCCTCAAAATTGCACATTACGTTGATACATTTTAATTTAAAAAATTAATAATTAATTTTCTATTGCTATATTGTGCCCATGGTCGAAACTAAAAAAATACCCAAATGACTACAGTCGGAGTGGAGCAAGACTAGACCAATGCAAAATGGCTGTCTGTGTTGTGGACGCTATCATGTCATAGCCATGATAGCGTGAATGAATGCGGTGGTATGGACTCGAAAGCTGTCGAAGTTTTCGCAATTCTCTTGTCAAGATACATGCATCTTGGTTATAACTTGGTTGTAACATTTGCTAGGTCTATGCACTGTCGCCGTCAGCAGGCTAGCTACGAAACGTGTCAAAATACTATGTCACTGTTCGAGGCCTTTTTTTTTTTTCTCACTTAAGCCACACATAAGGTGCCCCTCACGATAAGGCGCACCACCTGGTTTTGGCCGATTTTAAGGATTTTGCCCACGCCTTATGGTCCGAAAAATACGGTAATGAGAAATAGACATCTGGGAATGGATGCTAAGAGGAGACTGTATTTACCTAGTTGTATTTACCTAATTGTATTTTGCGGGAAGGGGAGCTATGCTCGTGTTGTCCCGCCATTGTATCTCTCAGTGTCTAGTTTGCTTTTAAACTTGTGAATGGTTTTTGCGCTTACTATTTCATTATCCAGTTTGTTCCAAGTGTCTAAAACTCTATGTGGAAAACTGTTTTTGTTCAGTTCTCTTCTATAGCTATGTTTTCTTAATTTCCTTCCATGTCCTCTTGTGTTTCTCTTGTCCCAGTTTAGTAATTCTTCTCTATCAAGTATCTCTGTGCCTTTCATGATTCTGTAGATGGTCAGTAGGTCTCCTCTCTCTCTTCTTTGCTCCAGTGTCGGTAGCTCCAGTTTAGCCAATCTCTCCTCGTATGATAGGTTTGCAAGTGCAGGTGCCATTTTTGTAGCTGCTCTTTGGATTCTTTCTATTTTCTTTGTTCTTTTTGGTACTGGGGGACCACAATGTCGCCGCATACTCTAGTCTAGGCCTTATCAATGTAACCAATATTTTTTTTATCATGTCTTCGTCCAGGTAAGCAAAAGCCACTTTTATTGATCTTAGCAAGTTGTAAGTCTCCCCGACAATTTTGTTAATCTGTGTATCATAGGACAAGTCGTTTGTGATAATAACTCCCAAGTCTTTTTCGGATCCTACTTTCTTTACTTCCTTGGTTCCAATTGTATATTTTCTTGATATTCTGTTTTTACTTTTTCCAAACTCTATTATGCTACACTTCTTAGTATTAAAATCCACTTCCCATTTCTGACTCCAGTTCCATACCCTATTCAGATCTTCTTGCAGTGCTTCACAGTCCTTACCAGTTTCTACTTTCCTTAACAGTTTGGCGTCATCAGCAAAGAAGCTCATGTAACAGTTCACGCCCTCATCCATATCATTCATATAGATAGCAAACATTATTGGAGCCAGTACAGATCCTTGTGGTACTCCTCTGATCACCTCTTTCCAATCTGAATATTTTGCTATGAGTACTACTATCATCTTTCTTCTAGTCAGGAAGTCCTCCATCCATTTTAGTAGGTTCCCTCATATTCCTCCTATGTGTTCCAGTTTTTTTTAGTAGTTTTCTGTGTGGTACTTTGTCAAATGCTTTTTGCAAGTCTAGGAATGCACAATCAGCCCATCCGTTTCTTTCTTGCACTATGTCTATTAGTCTTGAGTAGAAGCATATCAAGTTTGTGGTGCATGATCTACCTTGTCTGAACCCGAATTGTCTTGGGTTTAATATGTTGTTATCTTCCAGGTGTTTTACCCATCTATTCTTGATGATTTTCTCACAAATTTTGGCTAAAGTGCTTGTTAGTGATACTGGTCTATAGTTGGTGGGTTCTTCCTTGTTTCCTCCTTTATATATTGGTACAATGTTAGCATTTTTCCAGTCATTAGGTATCTTTCCTTCCTGGAGTGAGCTATTTATTATGATGTGTATTTTGTCCGTTAGCTCTTCTTTGCATTCTTTTAGAATCCAATTTGCAATTCCATCCGGGCCATGTTATTTTCTGACGTCCAATTTTGATAGATGTTCTGATATCTCTTTTTGTGATGTTGTAAATTCACTCATGTGGGGAGAATGTTTGTTATTATCTACGTTCCAATTTTGTATTTTCTCTCTGGTGAAGACACATTTAAAGTGGTTGTTCATGATTTCGGCCAGCTCTAATTCTTCTGTGTATTCTATATTTCCTTGGCGTAGTTTCACTAGTTCCTGTTTGGTGTGTGAAGGAGTGATTGTGTCAACAGCACTGTACGAGGCAGAAACATGGAACATAAGAAAGGAAGAGAGAAAGAGTTTGAATGGGTTTGAGATGAAATGTCTGAGAAGTATTATAGGGGTTTCTAGGCTAGATAGAGTGAGAAATGAGGAGGTGAGAAGGAGAACAGGGGTGGAAAGGGAGCTGGGAGATAGGGTTGATGAAAGAGTATTGGGATGGTTTGGACACATGGAAAGAATGAGTGAAGAAAGATTAGTAAAAGAGGTGTGGAAGGCAGAGGTGGAAGGAGTGAACGTGAGGGGGCCTCCTAGGATGAGATGGATGGATGTGGTGAAAGGGGCTTTACAAAAGAGAGGAATGTCTGTTGAGGAAGGACAGGAGAGGACAGAAGATAGGGGTGAATGGAGAGGGGTTGTGTTTGGATGATGCTGTGATGCATGAGGGGGAGTGGGTGGGGGATGGGGGTGAGGAAGTATGTATGAGAAAAAATTTGACACAGCCTGAAGGGATTTCTCCCCGTCTTCTCCTTTTCAGCATGAGGAGATGGAGAGGGTGGGGTTGCCAAATTTATGAAGCAGCCTTGCTGTGGATGTGCTGTGTCTTGCGACACTGCTTCTGACCCAGGGCAGTGGACAGGATGCAGGGATGACCCGTCATCCAGGAGGTGCCAAGAGGGAAGGTGGAGGGGAATGGAATGGGTGGGAGTGGTTTCTGTGCCTTTTTCTTTTTGGCTACCCCCCCCCCCCGGTGTAAGGGAGAAAAGCCTTTGGTATATGTATGTATATACAGTATATATATATACATACATATACATATACCAAGGCTTTTTCCCCCTTCCAAGGGAGGTAGCCAAAAAGGGAAAGGCATAAAAACACTCCCACCCATTTCATCCCTAAATACACTCCACACCCCTCCCACCCTCCCTCTCATCTGAGCACCTCCTGGATGACGGGTCATCCCTGCACCCTGCCCACCGCCCTGGGTCAGAAGCAGTGTCACAAGACACAGCACATCCACAGCAAGGCCGCTTCATTTAATTGGCGACTCCCCCTCTCCGTCCCCCCTTGCATATATATATACTTTTTTTTTTCTGATGCCAATGCCAATTCCTATTCACTCTTAGTTGCCAATGCCAGTTCCACTTTATATAATTACTTGCTTTATAATCTGTGTAGATTTATACCTGCCAGTTGTTGAGCTGTTGGATGCTGATGATTGAATGAAGTTAATGAAGGGCTTATTGATTGACCACTTGATTATCAATGTATGGATGGTTGTATTATTTTCTATTGGTTGAAAAAGAGGTAAATATTACCTGTTTCATAGATTTTATTAAAGCACATGTATCAATCCATTTCTTAATCCTAACATAACAGTAAAGCCTAAACTTAACTCAGTCTCTATAATAATTGATGCATGGAATGTGGGAAATGGCCAATTTTTATTTTTCTTTCTTTTTCAAAACCTGTGTCGGGGCACAAAATCCAAATAGGATTTATTTTTTTTTTCCCACCTAATTTTCAACATGCTGACTCACCTGAGTACTGCTGCATTCCATGGGTTAATAGTCAAAGTTAAACATTCGCAAATTGAAGTTCAACAACATCAGTTTCTCCCCTGATTCTGAAGTCAAGTGGTTACAGTGTGGGGTGTAGACATTACCACCAATGCTGAAGAGCCGTTCACTCTTCACTGAAGATGGTGGAGAGCAGCACAGCATTTTGTTGGCAACTTTTTCCAAGTTCAGGATATGAGTTGTGGTTGTCTCTGCACCAACTCAAGGAATCCGAGTCTTGTGGTTCCAGTGGGAGGGGGTAAAACTGATCAACTTTGCTTTGTAGTGTCAGAACAGATGAAGATATATGTTTTTTTTTCTTTGAAGTTTGACTATGTCCAAATTTGACTCATGTGATTGTGAATTTGACAGCAAATCGTCTAAACATGAGTCAAAGTCATAGCTGTCATTGTCAAAAAGCATAAAGATGTATTGTTATGTGTTTACTTGTCAAAATACATAAAAAAAGCCACCTCATTCCCCACAGTTGTGATGCTACTATGTGAAAATAAAATAAAGCAATGATTATTTGGTAGTGATATCTCATATAGCACATAATATGTTGCATGGCTCTCTGCAGCCACCATAACAACGAATGATAGGTGAATTACTGAATTGGCATTGACATCGGCAAAACATTGCTGATGCCGAATTCCTTTCTAAAAAAAATGCTGATTCACCAAAAAAGTGCTAATTCTTGCCTATGCCGATTAATCAGCACACCCCTAGATGTATGGAGCAGTATCAGCTGATGAGTAAAGGAAATCAATATCTGTGTATTGCTGCAACAGAAATGATTTATGTCTACAGGAGTATTAGCTGAAGTACAGTTTCTTTTTCCTGTTTTTTTAATCAAACAGGAGCCAGCTTCTTTATCATGCTTCATGCATCATTGTACAGCATAGAAAGTATTTGAGGTTCCAAGGATGAACCACTTGAACTGCAAATGGAACAGCAGGTATGTGTGCATCCTTTCACTCACATTATAGCCAGCTCATCTTTTGTAATTGAACAGAGTGAAAAGAAGAAAAAAAATATTGAAAGTAAAATTATTCTCCCCAGGTTTGAGGCTGCCAGGAACCCTTTTCACCACATTTGATAAACTCAAGAGGTTTGGTGCATCACATCTCAGTTTGACTGTGGCATTATATATATATTTTTCTTTTAACATTATAATTTACATCATGTGTGAGAATCACAGCTGTTTTTATGCAGATGCTTCCTCAATAAGTGAGGCTTGGGAACAGTGTGGTTGGAATATTGGTATGTACTCTCATAACTAATTTTGATAAACTATTTTACCCATTGACTTTTGTTGTAGTTTTCTTATTGTAATGTTTATTGTCACTGATAATCAGATCTACTTTAGTCTATTGCTATTACTTATGCTGATATCTAGAATTAAAATGAAGGAAGCTTCTGTAATTTAGTGCAAAAGATAAACAAAAAATGTACAGTACAGTTTCCTCAGAATATTGTTATTGCTTCATAAATAATGCATGTAGGAAGACTTTATGAACTATTTTAATATGAAGTTGCATTATGCTTATGATAGCATGGATAGTATGATATATTTCCATGACATGCATCAACCAGTCTATTTAAAGTGATATAAAGTTTTGTTGTTGTGCAGTACATTCCATTGGCAGAGTTAATATCTATGAAACATTACAAGAATTTTTTTTTCTCTCAAGTTTTGCTGACTGGAAACCCACAGCCCCTCAGTAGCCGGCAATGGTCCTCAGGCCTTCCCATAGATCTCTGGGAAGAAATGTTGGACTATTGTGTTGTATGATTGGTTCTGTGTCATTGGCTTGTAGTAGTGGGAATGGAGGGTAGCAGTCACCAGTTGTCTGCTCTCTTAAGTGAGAAAGTAGAGGAGATGTTGTCTTAAATTGATGGAGAGGGATCCTCGGTCCCACCCACAAATTGAGTGTCATCATATTCAGAGTGAAGGTGAGGGTCTTGATGGGTTTTGAAGAAGACGGGGAAACGGGTCTCCAACACCTGTCTCTCAGAACCACCACTTCCATACCTGTCATCAGCCCCAACTGGAAATCATATATATATATATATATATATATATATATATGTATGTATGTATGTATATGTATGTATGTATATGAATGCATGCATGCATGTATGTATGTATGTATGTATGTATGTATGTATGTATGTATGTATGTATATATATATATATATATATATATATATATATATATATATATATATATATGTATGTATGTATATATATTCGAGCTTTCCAGAATTACAATTACATACGAAGGATTACAAAGGAGGAGCATACCGACAGGAGGCTTTTTGGTCCATAAGTAGATTGGATGCGAAAAAAGTTATAATAATGATCACTAAATAGATAAATGAAAATTATAATGTAAATAGTAATAAATAAAATAAATAGGTGAAGTTAAATAACAGATAAATAGTAAATGATAATAAATTGACAGATAAATAATGAAGTATATACAGGCAGTAAGTCTTCTAAAATACAAATTTTGTTGAAGGTGATCCTGTTTTTCTGCATTAATAATTTTCTTGCAGATACTTTCTAAAGATCTCGCTACTCGCCATGTAGCAGGGCCTAAACTCAGTAGAACTTGTGCATAGGTGGACATAATCTCAGATCTGGATTTCGGCTCAACTGAGCCTTCTTCAGGGAGTGTGTCAAGTGTCAGGTGAGAGTGGTATTTGACCACATGAAATTATTAGACGGGGAAGATCACATGATAGTATGAAAAATGGGCATAAATGATCTCATGCTTCTGGCCTACCCTGTGTTCTCATCCTGGGTAGCACTTATAAATCAAGTGCCTATATGTTCAAATTGGGGTTTTTATCCTTGATATAAAGGGCCTCGAATATCTTTAATTTTTTGGGGTCCATGCAGGTTTCCAATATTTTTGTGTTCTGTTTGAATTCTTCTCGTGTAATGTGGTGTCCATGTGATGCCAAAGCATGGTTCTTTGGGGCTCCTGTGTATTTGTGTCCAACCAGTCTGGATTCCAGCTTCATAGTCGTCATGCCTATGTACGAGGAAGGAAGGGCTTCACAGTTCCTTTTGTGCATTTATATTCGTATATGACATGAGACTTTTTCAGCTCATTCCTCTTTTGGCGGGTGTTGTTTTGGAGAAGCAGATTGGAGGTTTTCTACCTTTTATAAAAGATGATTAGTTTGATTGAAGTTTTGTCATTCATAGGCTTTATGCTTCTTTTGACGATGTCTTTGATGGCCTTTTCATCTTCTTTGTAAGCTGTAGAAATGTGTGACTTGTAAAAAAGTTTTATTTCTTCATGGTTTGGAGTACTGTTGGAGTTGGTGTACCATTTGTTCAAGATATTTTCGGTAACATTATTAATTTCTTTGTTGCTGATGCCGTTATTTACTAGTACCTGGGTAGTGCGTTCGAGCTCTTGGTGGATTTTTGACCAGGTATCACAGTGCGTAAGTGTTCGGCGGACATAAGCCCCAATGGTAGATTGCTTATGTCAACTGGGGCACTCGCTGCTTCCGTTGAGACATTGGCCTTCATTGGAAGGTTTGGTGTAGACATTGGTGGTGAAATTATGCCCACTTTGGGTAACAAGGACATCTAGGAAGGGCATGGAGTTACCCACACTGTGTTCAGTTGTGAATTTAAGTCCTGTGGCTTCTTGTAGGTTTTCCACTTCTTGGTAGTTGTTAACTTTAATGAAGATGTCATCAGTATACCTGCAGTATATCTCCGGTTTTTTCCATACTATGAAATATTAGTTCTTCATACTTCCCATGAAGAAATTTGTGAAAAGCACCCTCAAGGGGGAGCCCATAGCAACACTGTTGACCTGGGAGTACAGGTTACCTTGTGGGCAAGTAAAAGGTGCCTCACTCGTACAGCATGTTAGTAGCCATCTTAACCCCTTCCATACGGTGCCGCACACGTAGGCGTCATGGACTTAGATCTCGGTGGCAGCAGCCAATGCCAGCCGTACGACGTGTCGTAATAATACTCGCATCATAAAATATAGTCACCGCTTATATCGATCGTTCTCTCTTCACCCGTGAATTTTGATAACCATAGAAAATGCGATTACAAAAGAATTAGAAAGAATGTCATTATGGAGGGGCGACTACAATAAATATAATCAAGACGCCGATATGGCAGCCTCGCGAATACACTCGCTCCCCATGACGCCTACGTGTGCGGCGCCGTATGGAAGGGGTTAAGATATTCTCAGGAATTTCTATCTTAGGGGTGGAGTTGTCCCTGTATCTTTTATCACAAATAAAGTCAGTTGTCCTATTTACAGGAATTTGTGTAAATAGGGATTCAGCATCCAACGAAGCAATAAAATTGTTAGCATTGTTGTGTTTCAAGATGTCTATAAAATCACTCGCAGAAGTAAGTCTACAGGTAGCAGGTATGTATGGGGCGAGTAGGGCACAGAGTCTTTTACTAAGATGGTAGGTAGGCATGGGAATTTGTGCAATTATCGGCCGTAATTTGTTTCCTGGTTTGTGTATCTTCACATTACCATAACAGTAACCAGGTTTATACTCGCCAGTAATTTTGTTGAGATGGATAGCATTGGTAGCCGAGTTATTGGCCTTTTTCTTTAGGTTTTCCGTGGGGTCTTGGTTCAGTCTTCTAAATTTAGTGGTATCGCTTAAAATGGAATTGAGTTTATCAAAGTAATCTTCCTTTTTCATCATGACAAAAGCAGCAGTTTTGTCGGCCTTTCTGATGATAATGTTGGGGGTCTTTTTTTCAATTCATTAGCTGCATCTATGTGTTTTTTCTTCAATATGTTGCTCCTAAAGTGTCCTCTAGTTTTACTAGCCTCAGCCACCATCTCTTGTTTAATGTTGGTTCTACTGTGATTTTTCTTTTTCCAACTAGTTGGTCAACTTTGTTAATAAGGAGCTCACATTCAGTGCATTTTTGGAATTTAGAAGGTTTAGATATGACCTGGCATCTGAGACCCAGGTTCAGTAAGTCCTCTTGATGAGGTGTAAGTATTTATCAGTGAGATTCACGAAACCTTTTGTGATTGCCTTCTGTGAGGTTCACCAGTTTCATGTGGGTTTGTGTTATGGTTGTGTTTTTGAGTGAGATCTTTAGAAAGTATCTGCAAGAAAAGTATTAATGCAGAAAACAGCATCACTTTCAACAAAATTTGTTGGAAGACTGCATTATACACAATCATGCACGCAAACAACACAACATACACTCTATAAAGGATTTGTGGGAAAACCCAGTTTCGGCTGTGGCATTCCTTGGGGAGACGGGACTGCTCGGACAGACAGTCTAGGGAACGACAACAACAACAAAATTTGTATTTTAGAAGATAAATAATAATTAAATAAACAGACAAATAATAACAAATGGCAATCATTACAGCATCTTGCTTAAGTGTTTTATCTAAATGAATCTTGAAGGTTCAAACTGAACTACATTGCACTGCCTCTGCAGGAAGTTTATTCCATTCATCAACTACATGGTTGGTGAAGTTGTTTCTACCCACTTCCAAATTAAATTTATTTCCTGATAGTTTGAGACCATTATTTCTTGTCAGATTTGCATTCAATGTGAAAATTTTGCCACTTTTGATGTCCCCTTTAGAATCTTAAAAACCTGTATCAAGTTACCCCTGAGTCTATGCTTTTTTAAGGAAAACAGATTCATATGTTTGATTCCCCCCACCCAAAGGTTGCAAGTGTTCTTTGATTTGTGCAAGGTGAGGACCAGAAAGAAATGGTGCATTTAAATTGAAAACTCCACAAAATAGAATATTTACATTGGAACGAGTGAAAATAAGTTGGGGATCAAAGCCATGATACCAAAGTAGACTTTCCTCTGACTAAGCAGTTGTATAACATGAATATCTTATGTTGGTGTGCATCAGAATTGGTCTTTTTGAATTTTTAGTGCACCATTTCATCATCAATCAAAATGACTTACCATCCACACTGCAGTGTGTAAGGTTGACAAGAGATGTTGGTCTCTTATAATTCACTTATGTTATTACAGAAAATAAAAATAGATTTCACAAAACATTGTTTAATTCCTTGTTACTGTATATCCAATACCAGCATTTAAGCATTATTAAAACAGAATAGTCCTAGTTCCAAATGCTACGGCTCAGATGCACATACCACATTAATATACATAAGGACCTTTGCCCCTTGCAAGGCAGTGGCCAAGTCCATACACCCACCCCATACCCATCTCATACTCATCCAAAAAAAGGCTGTCCTTCCTATTGTGGCTCTTCACATGTTGAGTAACCTCATGTAGATTTATACATACACATACAAAAGGTCCTTACCCCCTTGTAAGTGGGTGACCAAATATAGTAACACTGAATAGATATTGAATATATATAGAAACATTGAATAAATTCCCTGTCTGGGGTATTGGGCTGCATTTTATTGTGAGGTTAAAAGTTGCTCAGTAGCATGCAGCTGATACTTTAGGGTCTATATGGGGTGCCCCTACAGACTAGAGCCACACATCATTTTGTCTGTGGTAGAGGAAATCGCTGTTCATAGAGAAATGGAGATACTTTATTATACTGTGGCTGCCCCTCCATTATGCTGTCCCCCCATTCTTGATACTGTCCTGTACCACTTCTCTGATTATTCATTTCCTTTTTCCACCAAACCCTGTGGTGGGGGAAAAGAATAATGCCATCAAGTCTTTCCACTTGAGTTATATGTGGCGACAAAAATGGGATGGGGATAGGACTAGACATCCTCCCTGTAGCCCCATAGGGGACATTGCAAAAAAAGAGCAAAGCCATAAGAGGGTCTGGGAGGAGTTTTCCAAACAGAACCCTAAGGTTTGGGTCTTGTAATGTCCGTGGATGTGGTACAGATGGGAGTAAAAGGGAAGAGGTAGGCAGTATGTTTGTGAGAAGAAAGATGGATGTGTTGGCTTTGAGTAAAACTAAGTTGAAAGGGAGGAGCAAGTCTGAGTTTGGGAGGGTCTCAGGAGTGAAGAGGGGAAGGAGGAGGAGAGAAGGGGTGGGTGGCTATACTAGTATGTGAAGAGATACATAAGGTTTCTTCAAGGTTAATGTGGATGAAGGTGAAACTGGGAAGAGAGATGTGGGTTTTTGTAAGTGCATATGGGCCTGGTAGTGAGAAGAGTGTAGAGGAAAGAGGCTTTTTAGATGGATTTAAATGGGGGATTTGGGGAGGGGTGTTGGGGGATTTTAGTGCTGGGGTGGTTTGGGGTGAACAGGTGGGTGGGGTGGTTTGGGGTTGTGGGGTTCCAGGAGGGGGTTGTGGTGGAGATGTGTCAAGAAAACTAGTTTATAGTAGCAGATACAGTGCTGGGGGGGGGGGTTCATGTGAGAGGGGGTGGTGGATGGGTTATTGGTGGACTACATGGTGGGAGGAGATTTGGATGTACTTCATGTTCCATGAGGGAGGAGAGTGGGGGGAATATCAAATCATTATTGGTGGAGGATGGATGGAGAAGGGGACATGGACGGAGGGTTGGGGGGAGTGAGAGATGGAGTAGAACTGGGGGTGGAGAAGGAGTGGGGATGGTTCAAGGAAGGAGTCATAAGGTGTGCAATGTTTGTGTGTGGAACGGGGAGGATGGGGGGTGGAAGTAGAGGAGGGATGAGTGGTGGGATGGTGATGCAGCGAAGGTTGTAGAATAGGAGGCAAGCATTTGCAGATTGGTTGTAGAGTAGGATGAGAGAATCATGTGGTGGGGGAGGTGCAAAGAAGGGAGAGGAGAAGTGGAGCATAGGATATGGAAGGCAAAGAAGGGAGCAGATGTGAGGTGGGGTGAGAGTATGACAGAAAATTTTGAAAGTAATAAAAAGATGTTTTGGAAAGAAATTAAGGGAGGAAGGAGAGGCAAATCAAGTGGAGAGGGGGTAAGAGGAGATGGAGGGATGATGGTGGGGGAGATGGTAGTAGGGGGAGGATGAGCCAAGTGTTTTAGGGAGTTGCCAAATGTGAGGGAGGGGGGTTGTGGTGGAAGGTGCTAAGAAGGTGACAGTGGTTGGGGGAATGGAGGAGAAATAAGGAAGGACGAGATGAGAGTAGTCATTAAAACGATGAGAGCAGGTAGGGCACCTGGGTTGGATGGGTGTTGTGAGGAGTGGTTTCAGAGGGATCGGTTTGTTGAGTGTGGTTGGGAAGGCTTGTGGGAGGGTTTTGATCGGGAAAGGAACGGGGGAGCGGTTGGTGAGGAGCAGTGAGGGTTTGGGACGAGTGGGGGTTGCATGGGTCAAATTTTTGTGGTAGGGCAGATGTGTGAGAGTTTTAGGAAAGGGTGGGGATGCTTTTTGGGCCTTTATGGGTTTGGAAAAGGCTTGTGATGGGGTGGACTTGGGGGGGAGGGCACTGTGGAGGGTGTGTGTTGCAGGTATATGGGAAGGGAAGAGGGCTGTTTAGAGCAGTTGGGAGTTTTTACGAGAGTAGTGGAGCCAGTGCTGGAATTGGAAATGGAGTGAGTGTTTTGAGGTAGGGGTGGGACTTTGCCAGGGATGTGTATTGTTGCCTTGGTGCTGGGGTAATGGGCCAGGTGATTAGAGGTAGTTGTGGAGGGTGGAGAGGGGTAGGAGGTGGGCTGGTTGTTGTTTGGTGAAGACTGAGCTCGTGGCAGAATTGGGGGAGGGACTGGGGAAGTTGGTGACGGAGTTTGGGAAGGTGTGCAAGAGGAGGAATTTGAGGATGAATGTGGGTAAAAGTAAGGTGATGAGATGTACAAGGGAAGAATGTGGCAGTAGATTGGAGGTGAGTATTGGGGCAGAGAGACTGGAGGAGCTGGATGGCTTTAGACGCTTGGATGCGGATGTGGCGGGAAAGGGGGGAGTGGAGGTGCAGGTGGAATGTAGATTGACAGATGCAAGTGAGTGCCTTGGGGGATTAGAAAGTGTAATAAGAAATAGATATTTGGTAATGGATGCTGGAAGGAGATTGTACGAAGGAGTGACTGTACTGGCAGCACTGTGTGAGGAATAAACATGGAGTATAAAGGAGGAAGAGAGTTGGAGTTTGAATGTGTTTGAGATGGGGTGCCTGAGAAGTATGGAAGGGGTTACTAGGCTGGATGGAGTGGGGAATGAGGAGAGCTGGGGTGGAAGGGGAGATGGGGTTGAGTGTTGGGATGGTTTGGACACATGGAGGGAGTGAGTGAAGAGGGATTGGTGGAAGAGATGTGGAGGAGTTGAATGTGTGGGGGCAACTGAGGATGGGATGGATTAATGGGGTAGTGGGGCATTGGGAGGGAGGGGAGTGTCTGTTGAGGAAGGAGGGGAGAAGGTGGAAGAGGGGGATGAGTGGAGAATGGTTGTGTATAGATGATGATGCTGTGATGCATGGAAGGGGGTGGGTGGGGGATGGAGGGTGAGGGAGTATGTATGTATGAATGATAATTTGATGCATCCCAAAGCGATTTCTCCCCATCTTCTCTTTTTCTACATGAGGGGAAAGGGATGGGGGGTCGCTGATTTAATGAAGCGGCCTTGCTGTGGATGTTGTGTGTCTTACTACACTGTTTCTGTCCCAGGGCAGTGGGCGAGATGCAGGGATGACCCATCATCCAGGAGGAGCCAAGATAAGAGGGAGGGAGGGGGTGAATGGGAGTGGAGCATATCGGGATGGAATGGGTGGGAGTGGATCTTATGCCTTTGTTTTTTTGGCTACCTCCCTTGTAAGGGGGGATAGTCATTGGTATATGTATGTATGAATAAATATTGCATGGTGAAGTAGGATGAAGCATAGGGAACATTTAAGGCTGTTGAAAGTGGTCAATATAAACTTTGCTAACTCAGGTTTGTACACAGTGCAAGAAAGACTTGACACCATGTGAAGTAGATTAAGGAAAGATTTGGAACGGGGAATGGCATCATAAGTTGTAAGTTGCTAGCTGTCAGTGGGTAAAAAATAAATAAATAAATGTAGTTATTGAAATTGTAGGAATCAGGCCTGTGGACCCCAAAAGAGTATAAAAAAGGAATACCTGTACATGTTAGTAGTGGGAGGATTAAGGTACAAACCTATGCATGCATGGAAGCAGCGTAACAAAGTTATACATGTACACAGCTTTCATAATAAAAGGTATTTATTTTCATGGGTACAAGGGGTGTGCCAATTCCCTTTTTTTCTGATTCAGATGCCAATTCCTATTTACCATTAATTGCCAATGCCCATGCTGATTCCTATTCACTCTTAGCTGCCGATGCCAGTTCCACTTTATATAATTACAATATATCAGTTTTAATATAAAGTAATTGAACTATGATTTTTACTTGCTTTATAATCTATTTACCTAGTTGTATTTTGCAGGAAGGGGAGCTGCGCTCGTGGTGTCCCACCTTTGTATCTCGCAGTGTCTAGTTTTCTCTTAAATTCATGAATGGTTTTTGCGCACACTATTTTTTCATCCAGTTTGTTCCAAATGTCCGCCACTCTATGTGTACTGGCTAATCAGTTCAACAAAGTATTCACAGAGGAACCAGATGGAGATGTGCTAAATCTTCCATTTAAACATGTGCCTGAAATGGCAAATATGGAGTTCTCAATAGAGAACATTAGAAATGCCATGAAAGAGAATAAATCACCTGGACCAGACGGAATACATCCTAGGATAATGAAGGAAGGAAGGAGAGCAACTGGCAGAACCTCCTAAATGTTATTTGAAAGGTCATACAATACTGGACAATTATCGATGGACTGGAAAATTGCAAATAGATTGCCATATTTAAACAAGCAACCAGTTGTGACCAGGCAAACTACAGACCAATAAGTTTCAAGTATTGTGCATAAACTAATGGAATCACTAGTCAGAAAGTTATGAAACACATGAAATCAAATCAACTATTTAGTAACAGGCAATTTGGATTCTTACCAGAGTGATCTACAGTTCTTCAATCAATAAGGGTATTGGACAGATGGACTCTGATATTAGATGAGAATGCTGCAGTGGACATAATCTACAAATCAGAATAGCGTGATGTGGAAAGTGGTGTCCCTCAGGGGTCTGTGATGGGACCATTATTGTTCGTCCCTTATATAAATGATTTACCAGAAGTTTTAAAGAGATGGAAGTGAAATATAATTGTATGCAGAGAATACCAAAATCTACAGGCGAATTAAAACCCTGGAGGACATTGCTGTTTGACAAAAAAAAAAGAAAGTGTAAATTCATGAGCATTGGAAACTGTGGTGGAAGAAACTATGGATATAACATGAATGAAAAGATAACAGAAATAAGTACAGGACAGAAAAGGATACAGGAGTAATAATCGATAGTAAGCCCCAGTTCTCAAATCATCTTGCAGAAAAGATAAATAAAGCTAACAGACTTGTAGGACTTATCACAAGAACCTTCGTCTCCTTGGATGAAGAAATTTTCAAGTCTCTATGTGGCACTAATCGGCCCCCATTTGGAGTATGCAAACCAAGCATGAAGGACACTGAAGCTGTCGAAGGAAGGAGTGCAGCGGAGAGCGACTAAGCAGGTACCAAAACTTAAGAAACTGAACTTTGAGGAGAGATTGAAGAAACTGAAGCTACCGTGCACGAGGCGATACGATTGAATCACTTAAGATCCTGACAGGACTCTACGATGAGGACGTATGCAAAGACATTTTGGCACTGTGGGAAAATGGCAGAACCAGAGGACAATGTCCTATGAAAATAGTAAAGACCAAAATTGGATAAAAGGAAGAACTCGTTTTGTAATAGAACAGCAAACAATCGGAATGCACTACCCACGTATGTCACAATCAGTTATTAAATTTGAGAGTTAGATAAAACATGG